>NW_006785619.1:1886100-1896722 GCF_000442215.2 Lipotes vexillifer
AGAGTCTGCCTGCCGATGCAGGGGACACGGGTTCGAGCCCTGGTCTGGGAGGATCCCACATGCCGCGGAGCAACTGGACCCGTGAGCCACAACTACTGAGCCTGCGCGTCTGGAGCCTGTGCTCCTCAACAAGAGAGGCCACTACAGTGAGAGGCCCGCGCACCGCGATGAAGAGTGGCCCCCACTCGCCACAACTAGAGAAAGCCCTCGCACAGAAACGAAGACCCAACACAGCCAAAAATAAATTAATTAATTAATTTTTTAAAAATGCTATTTGTGTTAATGTGCTTCTTACTGTCATTTCTAAATGAATTATTTTTAACTTTTCTGCTTGAGTTTCTAATAAGGTAAACATCAATTGATAGAACCCATATAAACAAAAGCTCTTTGAGGGTCTTCAATTAATTTTATGAGTGTAAAGGTATCCTGCTACCAAAAAAGTTTGAGGATCGCTATTTCAGAACAACTTTTCTTACAAATTCCCTTTACAGTCTTTGGACTGTTAATAATTCTGCTCTAATCTGCCTTACGATGCAGGCTGATTCTTTGGTTTAAGGAAATCCTACTTCCTGGCTGGTCAGTGGGTGAAATTCTTTACATTTCATGGGTTTCACCTTTTTTTTTTTTTTTTTTTTAAAAAGAGAAGCACCTCTCAGTCAATTGCTTTTATCGGCCTGTGTTCCATATTCATTCACCAAATACTTATTGAGTGCCTGCTATCTGCCTGGCATTGTTCTAGATGCTGGGGAAACAGCAGGAACAAAGCAAACAGAAATCCCAGCCTTTAGGAGCCTACTTTCTACTATTTCATGGCAGACCTAAGTGTTTTGCCAAAAAGGATAAATAATCAATCATGGTTCTCTGCATGTTACAAGAAGCACAGCTACTGTATCTGCTGGTGCAGCTTCCCAAACTGCGGGATGCGGGTACCTTTGGTCAGAAGTGAGACAATTTCAGGTGGCACACGGACATGGCATCCAATAGCCTTGAATCATACAGTGAAAAAGTCATTTCCTTTCACTTACTTCAAAGAGAAAATCTCAGAATGGTACTAATATAACTCTGACACTTCCCTGCCCCTGCTGATTTCTCTCCCCGCACCACCCGCCAATTTTCTCTTTTCCCCAAGCGTGGGGGGTCAGTCACAAGCCTTCAGCATCTCACTAGAACTTAATAAGACTGTTTTGTGTAACTAATGAATGCAGTAGTGGGTCCCTGCTACTGCCCGTGTTGATTGGGGCCAACAGAGCCTTAGCGCTAACGCAGTGGTTCTCAAAGTGTGGAACCCAGACCAGCACCAGCACCTGGAAACTTGCTGAAAATGGAAATTCATGGCTTTTCATCTCAGACCCACCGAGTCTGAGACTCTGGGGATGGGACTCAGCGATACGCCCCAGCCCCCAGGTTATTCTGATGCTGTGAAAATCTGAGAACCACTACTCTCTAGGAATCACGCCTCTGCCCAACCCATGGAGAACCATCATGGCTCAGTCGAGCCAGCTGGCCAGGCACTTGGGCCTCCTCTTACCGTGTCCAGCTGTTTGTGCGTGTCCTCCAGGGACACGGAGCTCGCCTCCTTCAGCTGCTTGCTCACGATCTGGAAGAGGTTCAGCGTTGCCATCTTAATGGTGCCAAGCAAGAGGGTCTTCTTGGCGGCGGTGTTCTGGATATGTGCCCAGCGAGATTCCTGGGGAGGAGAATGAGGGCAGGGCGTGAGCGCTCGGAGTGTGTGTGTGTGTGTGTGTGTGTGTCCCTTAACCACCCGCCCCGGGGCGCTCACCCAGATGATGACGTCGCTGCGGGCGCGGTCGAAGCGCATCTGCAGGCGCGCCAGCTCGTTGTTATGCTGCAGGATCTCGTCTTCCTTGTCCTCCTTGTAGCGCGCCAGCTGGGCCTTGGCGCGCTCGACCTTCTCCTGGCCCTCCTGCGCCGACTGCATGAGGTCGTGGTGCATGCTCACCAGCGTCTTGTAGCGCGCGATCACTTCGTGGATCTCTTCGAACTGTGGGCGGGGATGGGCGTGGGGGAGGGGAGGGACGGACTTGGACCAGTGCACCGCCGCCCAAGGGGTCCGACCCCACTCTGCGCCCTCCACTCCCAGCCTTCATGCCTCTGCCCGGCAGTGAGGCCCTGGGCCAAGGGGCAGAGGCTGTGAAGCCCTTGGAGTCCCCCTACGCTCCTCCTGAGTTGGTATGGGCTGTGGGCCACGTGTTGGGAGCACGTGCATCTAGACCCAGGACTCTCAGTCTTGACTGCAGGTTATTAGAATCACCTGGGAGCTTTAACAAAGATACGTGCCAGGCTCCACCCTCAGAGACCCGAATTAATAAACCGCTCTGAAGGTTCCCCAGCTGAACAGGAGATAAGAAAGCCAGACCCTGCTTTTAGGAAGCCTTACAACTTGGGGCGGCGGGGTAGGACAGACAGACAAGTAAATAGTCAGTTACAACACAGAGTGATAAGCCCTCTCGGTGACTGGGGGATGGGCTGCAGGCGACTGTTGGGTAGTATCTTCAGCCTGGTGTGCTCTCTGGGATTTGTTCAACAGGGGCTGAGGCCTCCCTCCGGCGGGGTCTGGAGAGGGTGGGTACCAGTGGGGCAGGTGGCTGGCCAGGCTCAGCTGCCCCGTCTGCCACAGTGCAGGGCCACGCTGCTCTGGCCCTAACGCAGCAGAACAGAAGCCCTCTAACCCTCCCTCTCTAGAAGGCGCTCTGAGTACCAGCTCCAGGATGCCAACTCACGTTCCAGTGGTGGTGGTGGGGGTTATCAACACGTGACTTCCAGCCACCCAGGGGACACTCCCTGAGTTGTCTCTCCATCTCATGACATTTCCAGTGATAGACTGGTGTTCCGGGAACTGGCCTTTCCCCAAATACATCCTCTGTGGGCGAGGGCCACTTAACCCAGCATTAGAGGAGATGGGGACAGCCAGAAAAGGCTTCCTCAGGAAAAGGATGGTTAAAATGAGAGCAGAGGTATGAAGAGAAGACGGGCAGGTAAAGGCAGGTGGGGGAAAGCGTGGGAGTAGTACAGGTAGACGGAACAGCCTGGGTAAAGATGATGGGGTATGTGTGGCATATCCAGGACGAGCAAGAGAGTTTAATATGAATGGCCTGAGTTCAAGATGGGGAGACAGAGATCACCCTGGAGAAGTTAAAAAAGTGCCCAGTAAACCCTGAGGAGTGTGAACTTCATTCAGTGAAGGAGAGAGCAGAGAGAGAACTTCCTGTCTGCATTTCTGAGAGATGCAATGGTAGACAGCAGCGAAAACGAACGGGATACATCAGAGCAAGCAGGAGCACCCCTCCAAAACTGAACGCTGATGTCAAAAGTTCTCAGGTGCCAGCTCGAAGAGGCTCCCCCTGTCCAAAGATGGGACCCTTTGAACATCAGTAAGAGTAAGTGCAAAGGATTGAACCATATCAAATGTGTTGTTCGCAGTGATACAACATTACAGGGTACTTTCAGAGGCTGCTGGAGAACCAACTCATTATTCTGAAGACTGTAATAAAGAACCAAGCATTTAACAAGATTTTTCTTTAAGGCCCACCTAGTCATCAGCTAGCTGATGAAGGGAAGATTCTCTTTATGAAGTCCTTTTCCCGATGGTAGTATTCTAGCTAATATGTGAAGAGGGGGACTTAGAACATTTCCGGCACCCTAGAAGGATCTTTGGCCCCCTTTCAGTCAGTATCTGCCCCGAGGAAACCAGAATTGTGACTTACATCCCCAGTGATTCATTTTACCTGTTTTTAAACATATCAGTGGAATCATACAGTATGTCCTCTTTCGTGTCTGGCTTCTTTTGATCAGCATAGTAATAATGTCTGGGACACTTGAGAAACACATCGACCAAATGCAGTTTGGGGACCTTATTTGGACCCCGATTGGGACAAACCAGCTGTACAAAAAGCATTTGTGCAATAACTGGGGAAATTTTGACGTCGGCTGGATATGGGTATTGTGGCTATGTTAAAAAGAGCTCTTTTAGAGTCATATAATGAAATACTTAGAGATGAAAACAATATCATTTGCTTCAAACTGGCAGAGATGGGGATCTGACAATGAGCTGATGATTGCTGGAATTAGGTGATGAGTAATGAGCGTTCAATAGACTATTTTCTCTGCTTTTGTATACGGCTGAAATTTCCCATCATACAAAGCTTTTTTTTTTTTTTTCTTTAAATCACTGATTGGAAAAAAGCCATAAAAGGACATGTACATTCTATTCATAGTTTATGGATAATGTAAACTGTGGCCCCAAATAATAACAACAAGCCTGAGAATGAGAAGCTTAAAAATCTGGGTTACTGGTTACCTCTGAGGGGAGGAGAAAGGTGTTTGGAAGGGGGGCCACACTGGGGGTTCCAATGACCAGTCGTGTTTTATTTTAGAAAAAAAAAAAAAGGGGGCAAATTGGGGGAAATATTAAGATGTGACAAAGCTGTGGAGAGTACTTGGGCGCTGTTGTATACTTATGTATACTTTTCAGTACACTTAAAATATTTGGAAAGAAATAGAGGACGAGAAAGAGAGATTGGGATCCCACTGGCTGTAGAATGCTGGAGAGACGTGGCGAGGAATAAGGCAGAGCTGAGCTCTTGATGAGGTACATTGGCGGTCTGGATGAGGAAGGGGCAGGGGCCGGATTCCAGAAATACTTAGGAGGCAGAATAGACCGGATCTGCTGATGGATGGCTGCGGGGAGGGAGGGAGGGAGGAGGAGGAGGAGGAGTCCAGGAAGAAGCCGGAGTTCTGGCGAGGCTGTGGGTGGGTGGTCTTGCCATTCACCAGCACCGGACTCACCAGCAGCCACGCTGGCCTGGGGATGGCAGGAAGCAGTCGTGGACTCAATAAGTTAGATGTAGGGGCCTGAAGCTTAGGAGGGAGCCCCACGCCAGAGAGATCCAGGCCTATCTCCTCCATTCTAAGACACATTTTACTAGCTCCAAATTTGAGTCAGGTCCTATAATCTATCTGCTGCTTTAATATACTAGTCTTCTCTCACTCCCCCACCTCCCCCCAAACCCAATTATTAAATGAACAATTTATCATACAGTAGGTAGTACCTTAGAATGCAGGAAGTAACAGGGACTTGGGACTCGTGCATAAATAAATTAGGTTAGTGGTTCTATATGGAAATTGCCAAGACTTTTTAAAAAGTTGTGCATCCTTTGTCTGCCTGTGCCCCCCAGAGGACATGGGTTCACACCCCAGAGGGCATACCTCATACCTCTCTCCACCCTGGTGAAGGGCCCTGCTGCTGTCACATGGGAGGATGGGGGACATAGGTGGATGGCCGTTGACATGGGTGACATCCATCGGAGGCCCAGGGAGTTCCTCAGGGAGAAAAGTGCAGGGTGTGGGACAAAGACCCAAGGAACTTGAGGAAGAGGAGCCCCAGAGGAGCCTGAGGAGGAAGGGCCAGAGGCAGCCTGAAAGTAGAAGGAGGGAGGAGTCCCAGAGGAGAGGGCACAGGTATATTTCGAGCAGGAGCATGGACAGTGTCAAACGCTCCAGAAAGCATGGGTGGGCAGAGGGCAGACAAGTTCCCTTAGGTCTGGCAACAAGGCAACTTTATGAAGAGCAGTTGTCAGTGGCTTTGTGGGGCCCACCGAAGGGTGGTTAGAAGCAAGGGCTCTGCCACTTATAAGCTGTGCATCCCTGAGCAGGTTACCTAACGTCTCTGAGCCTCCACTTCTTCCTCGTAACGGGGTGAAATGATGGCTTTCTTCTGGGGGCTAGTGAGTGGACTGAGCAAGGCTACGCTTGCAGCACCCACCCAGCCCAGGGCCCAGCACGTGCTAAGTGCCCAGCTCTGCGCAAGGCTGGCGCTTTCTCTGCCCATCTACTCTCAAATAAACTAAAGAACGCCAGGGAGGAGGGGAGGCAGGGAGAGTGTGGGTCCCATCCGACGCAGGCCAAGCTGATCGTTGGTGCTCCAAACACAGACACGGGACCCATATAGAGACAGGCCCACAGATGTCACGCACACAGACAAAGATACACCGCCAGGTCCCCACCCTTGAGAAATGAGTCCAGCCTCGCCAGGGGCCTCTGCCAGCTGCCCTCCTTGGCTGGAGGCCTCTCCCCAGAGCAGGGGACCATCCCTGCCCCAGTCCCCCCACAGCCCAGGCCCCTGGGGAAGAGTAGGTGGGCCTGAGGAACCTGCCACCCCCCCTCGGCCCTCCACGCACCTCGGAGTTCTCCACCACCTTCTCCAGGTACTTGCTGAAGATGGAGTATTCCTGCAGCTTGGCGCTCAGCCTCCGGTGCTCCAGCCGCAGGGCCGCCGTCTCCTGCTTGGCCTTGGCCAGCTCTTGCGTGCACTGCCTCTGGAGTTCTCGCTCCTTGTCGGCCTTCTTCAAGGCCCGGATCCGTTTCTGGTCGTTCTCCTGGGGCCGGGGGGGTGATGCCAATCAGGCGTGGGTCCTGCCCTCCCTGGGGCCCAGGCTGGTGGGGCTCCCACAAGGCCTCTGTCCACCCTGAGGCTGCCCACGTGGCGGATGAGGTGTAAGGAAGCGCGTCTCCAGGGTTATTTGAAGCTGGTTGAGGGGCTTTCTCCCGAGAGGTTGAGAGGACAGAGATTTAATCCAACATCAGACGGTGGCCTTATGAGGACGAGACAGGACGTGATCCTGACTCTGCGGGATTTGAGCTCCGGAAGCCCCACGCCCCACTGGGCTCAGTGTCTGGAGAGAACGCAAACCCTGGGAAAGGCTGGGAAAATCTTCTGATAAAGTTTCCTTCTCTATTCTTCTTTTTTTGGCCGCACCGCTCCTCTCGCGGGATCCCAGGTCCCCGATCCGGGATCGAACCGGAGCCCCCTGCAGTGGAAGCGCGGAGTCCTAACCGCTGGATCACCAGGGAAGTCCCTCATCTCTATCCTTAGTGGTGGCCATTTGTCACAGGGCAGAGTCCTGGACCCAGACGTGGGAAGCCCAAATTTTCTCCTGATTTGGTGCCTCAGCTTCTCCAATTGTAGAAACAAGAGGCGGGAGACCCTCTCTTCCTTTCAAGAGCTGGGGCAACCCCGCTGGAGCTCTAGGGAGGTGAGCTAGGAGGTGGGCCTAGTCCGGAGGGCCTGGTGGGGCCAAGGCCACTCCGGAGAGGATGTTCGTGTAGCTCAAGACTGGCATCAGGTGGGGACAGAAGGAGATGATGCAGGGAATTCAGCGCCCAGAAAGAAAGACACGAGGCTCAGCTGCTGCAAGTGGGCTGGTCCCGTCCTCCTTCCTTCCTTGGGAGGACAAGGTCTCCTCCCAAGATGAGGGGCAGATCTCTCTCTCACTGCATGCGTGTGGCTCCTTTCCCCCTTCAGGGGCTGCGGTGATTCCACCCAGATGGGTGCCTGTGGTGGTGGCATTTGGAAGACATGGAAGAAGGCACCCGCCCTGTGGGTCCGGGAGAGGACAGAGGGGCCCCAAACCAGTGGTTTCCAAGTCCAGCCGGGCATCACAATCCCCTGGGGATACTTTTAACAATACAGTCGACTGGGCCTGACCTCAGGCCTGCTGAAAGCAAGGAGAGGGGAGGGGCCCAGGGTCCATATCTGTAACAAGCTCTCCAGGATTCCGATGATTTGCAGAACCCCTCACCCCCAAATCTCCTGCCACCCCAAGCACTCTATGAGCTTTTCTCTGGCCAGTAAGAAAGACTGGACCTCTGGAGAATAATGCCTGGTCCATCAGCTTCCTTTCCCACCTGGTTTAGGCAGAGAGAGAGACAAAGGTGCTTGAGAACAGGACTGCCCTGTAGCAGAGGCCAGAGGTTACCCCCTGGGGCTGGGCCAGCCCTTCAAGGCTTGGCAGGTGCCCGGTTGGTGCCAGTCTGGAGAAATCTGGATTTTAAAATGGTTAACTCCCTCCTCTCAGGACACACTGAGAGGGGTTGTCTCGGAGGGGACTCCAGTACCTGGTTCTTCAGTGCCCCCTGCCTGGGCCTTCGGTGCAAGGATGGAGGGGTAGGGTGAGATGGGGGGACTAAAACCCTGTCTGGGGGCTTCCCTGGTGGCGCAGTGGTTGAGAATCCACCTGCCAATGCAGGGGACACGGGTTCAGTCCCTGGTCCAGGAAGATCCCACATGCTGCAGAGCAACTAAGTCCGTGCGCCACAACTACTGAGCCCATGTGCCGCAACTACTGAAGCCTGCGCACCTAGAGCCCGTGCTCCGCAATGAGAAGCCACCGCAGTGAGAAGCCCGCGCACCGCAACGAGAAGCCCGCGCACCGCAACGAAGGGTAGCCCCTGCTCGCCGCAACTAGAGAAGGCCCGCGCGCAGCAGCGAAGACCCAACACAGCCAGAAATAAATAAATAAAATAAATAAAAATTTATTTTAAAAATAAAAAATAAAACCCCGTCTGATTCATCTTTGTATCCCCAAGTGCCTGGCCCTAACCGTGGCACATTCATTCATTTATTCATCATCATTCATTCATTCACTGGACAAACTGTATGTGCCAACCACAGGCAAGGAAATAGGAAACAGCAGTCTAGAGGGGGCAGAGACAGACAGGGCAGCAGGAAACTCTCAATGCAAACAGCAGTAGGAGGGGGAGATAAAGGGGAAAGCCCCAGGCACTGGTGAGCACCAAGGAGACCTCTAACCCAGGGAGAGGAGTCTTAGAAATCGAGGATGAGGAGGGAGGGGGAAGAGGTAGGGAGTGGGAGGAGGGGCAAGCTGACCAACTGCAGAGTGTGGCAGCCCTGCTGCAGCAGGCCACACCCCTTCGTACCCGGATGAACTGCTCAAACTTCTGTATGTGGGCTTTGAGCTGGGCCTCCTTGACTCCCAGCTCCTCCCAGCGCAGGTTCAGGGTTTCCATTCTGCGCTGAAATGTCTAGGGGTGAGGGGGGAGCAGAGAGGTCAGGAGGACCCCTGAATGGGAACCGAGGAAGGCTCCAGCGTCCCCTGCCCTAGAGCCCCTGTCCCCAGGTGCCCACTTTCCACCCCACGTCTGGTTCAGAGCAGAGCATCGCAGGACACTGGTGCCCCAAGACTCGGATCCCTTCTGTGCTGTGCAGAGGAAACACAGGATCACCACCCACGATGCCTGGCTCTAGCCACCACCACCCACAAAACAGAGGGCCGTCCTCAGGCTCTCCCTGAGCCCTGTGGCCCTCCCCGCATCCAACCCTGGCGTCTCCCACCTCCTCCTTCTGCTCCATGGCGTGGCGCATGAGCCTGGCCTCTTTCTTCTTCTCAAGCAGCTTGATGGATGGGGAGTCTGAGTGGTCCTCAGTGCTGGGGAACTTCCTGCCCAAGACACAGGCAATAGGGACTGTGGACTCTGAGCGCCTGGGGCAGCCCGGGACCGGGAGGAACCCATGGAGACAGGCACCCACGGGGAGGGAAGGCGCCCTACCCCATCTGAGCGAAAAGAACGGTGTGCTCCGAGGGAGAGAAGGCCGTGCTGGGGAGCAAGCTGGGGCCGGGGATGGGCGGGATTGGTGCCAGTGTGATTTGCGGTGCTGGGTTATAGGAGCAGGGGGACAGGTGGGAAGGTGGGGTACCGGGTGGGCACGGTGGTCCCAGGCCCTCCGACACTCACTGCAGCAGCTGCAGCAGCCTTTGCCCATACTGCAACCGGAAGTACTCGGCCAGATCCTCGCCCTCCATGATGCCCAGACTCATGGCGGCCGTGACCTAACGGCCCAGCGGCCGAACCTTCACAGTGAAACGGGGGTGGCGGAGCTCAGGGGTGGTGGCAGGGCTTGCTTCTCCCCTCCTCCTGCTTTTCAGGGTCCCACAGAGGGTGGGTGTCTGAGAGATTCAGGGAAGACGACTGGAGGCTGCCTATCGGCAGCTCAGGAAGATCTGGTTACCTAGCAACAGGTCTCTGGGTTCTGTGAACCACAAGCGGAACCCAGACTTTGCCCTTTGACCCCTGTCCGCACTGACCCCACTCTGGCTGGGGTCTGGCCCTCTGCTCCTGCATTTATCCCTCAGGAACTCTGGGAAGAAGTTCGGCCTGATTCGAGGCCTGATTGGATGCTGGTGCCGGGGGCGGGGGAGGCAGGGGCTGAGCGTCCACGCCTGCGAAAGGGGAGTTTTGGTAGAGGCATGTTTTTGCAGGGCAGCCCTGCCCGGGCAAGATCAAAACGACTGGTGGTGTTTGGAAGTGATAGCGGGCAGTGGGAGGAAGTGGAGGGTGAAGTGTGACAGCGGCTGCCAAGTGGCAGAAGTGAGATTAAAATGGATTCGAAAAGTGGCTGGGGGGGGGGGGGGGGGGGGGGGGGCTCCCTCCTGGGCTCAGGTGTGTGTGTGAGGGCGAGGCAGGGGGCTGGGGCTGGGACAGATGGTCGAGGAGAAAAGAACTGAAGGAAGCTGTTTGGCACAGCGGGGGTTTCCCTCCCGTAGGGGTGGACAGAGGCGCATGGGGCCCGTGGGAGGAGGGGAGGAGGCCCGAAGTTGAGAGACAAGTAGTGGGCGAAAGATGTGTAGGGGTGTATGCGTTGGGAGGGGGCTGGGGAGGGGTGCAGATAGGCGATAAGCCTGGGGACCAAAGAGGCCGTCCCCCCGGAGAGATGGAGGAGGCCCAGGACGAGGCCCCTCGTGGGGTAAGAGACTCAGGGCCAGTGCCATGTTTTGAGGTTGGCGGAGTATTAAAATAGGAAGGAA
>NW_006785619.1:1896732-1921585 GCF_000442215.2 Lipotes vexillifer
CCGAAATGTGTTAACATAAATGTCAGATATTTTACACGTCTGCTTTATGACGCCTGCCTTCCTTGATCCCATCAGGGCATTGTGCATCATCAGCTCATCTGGCCCGAGGTCCAGCGTCTAAATCTGAGACCCTGTGTGTGAGGCGGACACCCTGGGGCCCCCGCCCGGAGGTTAACAGCCGTGACCTCGCGCCCGCCGCTGCCGGGCACAGGCTTCCGGGGTCCGCTGGGTTCTCCCTGCTTCCCCCGCGCACGCCGGCCGCGCGGCCCGGGTACCCTCCGGGTCTGGGATGCGGAGCCGGGGTGGGGCGGGGGTCTCGGGCGGGGCAGCGTCCCACGCCCGGCAAGTCCTCCGCGAGGCAGTGCCTGTCCTCTGGCGCCCCCTGCTGGCCGCACGAGCCCGCCCTCAATCCCGGCCGGGGAGGAGGAGGAGACGTGGCGGGGCGCGGCCCACCCCGCCCTTTCCCATCCCCTCCCCCAAGTCTCCCCTCCAGAGCCAGCCCGGCGGCATCTGCAGAGGCATCCTGACGGGCCCCACCCCACCCAAACACCCTCTCACCATCCCACTCCACCCTCAGCGCCTCCACCCGAGAGGGTTCTCCATCGGGAGCACCTGCAAGAAACAGACCCTCTCTCCTTTTTACTCCCTAGAGTTTGGCACAGCGGGGGTTTCCCTCCCGTTTCCCCCAAGAGGGTGTGTGTGTAACGCCCGGCCTCGAGGAGGAGGCTCTCTGTTTCCTCGAATCACCTGCTTGCCCTGTTTTGTTTTGTTTTTTTTTGTTTTTTTGCGGTACGCGGGCCTCTCACTGCTGCGGCCTCTCCCGTTGCGGAGCACAGGCTCCGGACGCGCAGGCTCAGCGGCCACGGCTCACGGGCCCAGCCGCTCCGCGGCACGCGGGATCCTCCCGGACCGGGACACGAACCCGCGTCCCCTGCATCGGCAGGCGGACTCTCAACCACTGCGCCACCAGGGAAGCCCCTGCCCTGGTATTTTGACACGTCCTCGGTTGCATCTACGAATCGGGTGGTCCAGGGCCAGTTTGGCGCATACAGGCAGCTGCCAAGGCATCTTCTCCTGTCGGTGTACGTGCCCGTGTAGCGTTTCTGTTGCTTCTGTACCTTGTGGGCAAGTCAGGAGAATCTTTATCCCCATCACCCACCATCCCTCCCTGGGGTCTCACTGCCTTTTCCAGAGCTGTGGGTCAAGGTGCAGGGCTGTCTGGGGTTCACAGAAGTCTGTGCTCTCCCCCACTTCTCTCCTCTTCCCTCCTAGGGTGAGCCCAGCTTTCTTACCACCCTTCACCCCCTACCTCCACTCTTCCATCTTGATATTTGCCTCTGAGGCATCTAGGAAAACCTGATGGATTTAGGTTGTTGCGAACCAATAGGCATAATATTTTCTGTTTTCTATCCTGTCCCATCCTCCCTCTGAGACAATTACCTGTTTGAAAAGGGAGGGGGGGGGAATATCAGGAGGAAGAAAGATCTAGGTTAACGTCTCAAAAAATATTTCCTGCCATATAGGCCAGCACAGTGCTAGGTACACACAGAGTACTGGGTGCGAGGAAACCACTTTTTGTCTATGTTATTTTCCATGTCTTAGATTCCATGTAAGTGGAATCACACAGATAAACTATATTAAATACATTTCAAAATGGACGTTACGGAAATTCCTTGTATTGGTCAACTATGTTGATGTTAGTTTCTGTAACAAACAATCTTAAGTCTCAATAGCTTACCAAGGTCCAATATGGGTTTTCTCAGTGGGGCAGCTCTCCCGGGAGATTCTCTTCCAAGCAGTGAAAAGTGTAAGCCCCTTCCATCTCGCAGCTGCATGACCTCCAAGGTCGCTACGGAAGGGAAAGAAAGAAAGCAAAGGCCCTTCTGCTCTTAACAAACCCATCGCCATGTCCATTCACTGACCTCTGGTGGGAACCGGTCACATGACTAGTTATGTTGCAAGGGGCTAGCGATGTGGTTTAGCTGTGTCCCCAGGAGCATCAAACCAGTTTGTGCTGTACTCCTTTTGAGAATTAAAAGAATGTTTGGCTGTAAGCTGAAAGCAGAGCTTTATAGAAGAACTAATTATAGACAAAGAAAGAAAAAAACAGGCCAGTCACAATCTCAAGTATGAAAATCCTTGTAAATCAACTATACGTAGCAATTAAAAAAAAAAGAAAATCTTAATGAAAACATTATCAAATTTAATTTAGTGTAATGTTAAAAGAATAATTCACCAGACCATGAATATAAAAATGGTTTCATATTACGAAGTCTATTAATAAAGTTAATTCTATAAATATGTCTCAGGAGAAAAGACATGATCATTGGGATATATGCTAACAATGCATTGAAAAATTCAACATCCATCCTGATTTTTAAAATTCCAAATTATTAGTACACAAAGACACTTTATCAACGTGATAAAAAAACATCTGAACTCAACAGATAACATTAAAATTTACATTAAAGACATTTTTGTTAAAATTAGAGACATGACAGGTTTTCTTCTGTCACTACAATCATTTGACATTGTTTTGGATGCTCTGGCTATTGCAAAAAGACAAAAAAAAGTTTTCTTTTTTTTTTTCCTTTTTCTTTTTTTCATAATGACAGATGCTGTGATCATGTAGTGTGAAAATCCAAGAGAATGGTTAATTAGTGAAAAACAATTAGAATTTAATGTAATTCTATGCTATTTATAAGAAGATTGAGGTTGATTTATATGCATGGACATGGAGAGGTTTCTGTGATAAATTGCTATGTGACAAAAGCAAGATGCAGAACAGAATATGTAGTCTGTGTGTGTGTGTGTGTGTGTGTGTGTGTGTGTGTGTGTGCGCGCGTGCATGCATGTGTGCCTGCAGTGTGTGTAAAGTTAAGCACAGCCCTAGAAGGATAGCACCATATTTCTGGGGAGAGAATGACACGGGGGTGGGGTGATGGTTCTTTATATTCCTATATTGTTTAATTTCTTTTTGTACAATGACCACATGTTATTTTTGTAATCTTGAAAAAAATGAGAAAAAGGTATCCATCCATATTGGCAGCAACAAAAGAAATTCTTAGAAATAAATAAATTTAGCGAGAAATATGCAGGATCTTCAAAAAGAAAATTTAAAATTTTTACTCAGTGATATAAAAGAACTGAGTAGAGACTTACATTTCTGAATAATGATTCACTATTGTAAAGAGGTAAATTCTGTCCAAATGGATTTAGGAACTTGATGTACTTGCAATCAAAATCCCAGAGAGATCTTTTTCCCCCAGAAGCTGACAAAATAATGTCTAAATTATTTGGAGAATTAGAGCACTTAAATATTGAAAAAGAAGAATAACAAGAATGAATGTCCACTGCTCCATACTAAAATATGTTATAAAGATAAAATATTAATGTTCCTAGTGTCACTCCAGACAGAAAGAGCTTGGGCGAGTAACTTGGTCTAAGACAGAACTGACTCTCTAGACCCCCTAAAGCAGGGGTCCCCAACCCATGGGCCACGGACTAGTACCGGTCCGCGGCATGTTAGGAACCGGGCTGCGCAGCAGCGGGTGAGCAGGGGCGAGCGAGTGAGCGACACTTCATCTGCCGCTCCCCATTACTCGCGTTGCCGTCTGTGGAAGAATTGTCTTCCACGAAACCGGTCCCTGGTGCCAAAAAGGTTAGGGACCACTGCCCTAAAGGTATGAAAATTCACAGGCTTAAAAAACACCTCCGGCCAAAACCAAAACAAGTTGAAACACACATCTGGAGGTCTGTTGAGCCCACAGTGCCACAGTTTGTGATCCTTGCTACACTGAATCAGAATAGAAAGCCCAGAAATAGACCCAAGTTTATATAAGGATGCATTGTAGGCTAATGTGGCATTCAACCAGTGGAGAAAGTGTGGATTATTAAACAAATGGTATTGGGGTAACTAGCTGATTATTTGGAAAAAAGAAAAATATATACAAATGTATTTTATTTTTCAAGTAAGAATCGTATATACTTAGGGAGTACAACATGATGGTTTGATATACATCTACATGGTGAAAATGGTAACCACAGTCAAGCTAACTAACGCAGCTACCTCACATAGATACCATTTTTTGTGTGTCTGAAATCTACTCTCTTAGCAAATTTCCAGCATTCAGTACAGTATTATTATTTATTTTTTTATTTTTTTATTTTTTTGCGGTACGCGGGCCTCTCACTGCTGTGGCCTCTCCCGCCACAGAGCACAGGCTCCGGACGCGCAGGCTCAGTGGCCATGGCTCACGGGCCCAGCCGCTCCGCGTCATGTGGGATCTTCCCGGACCGGGGCAGGAAGCCGTGTCCCCTGCACCGGCAGGCGGACTCTCAACCACTGCGCCACCAGGGAAGCCCTCAGTACAGTCTTATTAACTATAGTCGTCATGCTGTACGCTAGATCTCTAGACTTATTCATCCCACACAACTGCAACTTTGTACCTTTAGACCAACATCTCCCTACTCCCCTCAGATCCCCACTGCTCGAACCACCATTCTACTCTCTGCTCCTCTGTATTCAACATTTTTAGGTTCCATATATCAGTCAGATCATGCTGTTTTTATCTTTCGGTGTCTGGCTTGCTTCATGTGGCGTAGTGTCCTCGAGGTTCACCCATGTTGTTGCAAATGGCAGGATCCCCTTCCTTTTTGAAGGCTGAATAATATTCCACTGTTCGCATATACACCACATTTTCTATATCCATTCATTGGCTGACGGACACTTAGGTTGTTTCCATATCTTGACTACTGTGTTTATGCTGCAATTAGCATAAGAGTACGGATATCTCTTTGAGGTACTAATTTCATTTCCTTTGGGTATACACCCAGAAGAGGGATTGCTGGAATGATTGATATGGTAGATCTATTTTCAGTTTTGAGGAAGCATCACACTGTTTTCCATATCGGCTGTACCATGTAACATCCCCACCAACAAAGCACAAGAGTTACAATTTCTCCACATCCTTACCAATACCTGTTATTTCTGGGGGTTTTTGAAAGAAGCTATCCTGATGGGTATGAAGTGATATCTCATTGTGAAAATATGTTATTTTTGAATTAGAAGGGTAATGAGTGAACCTATTCTCACTGTCCATCATTGAAACAAAATTGATACAGCTGGAGCCCTCCTGATCCCTATTGATCCACCATCCAATCCCATGTCCCAGAAATGAGCATGCATTCAACAAATACTTATGCTGAGTACCTGTGACGTGCCTGACACTATTCTAGGCTGGGATAGAGCAGTGAACAAAACAAGCTTCCCAATCTTACAGTGATTGGGAGAGAAAATAGGAAATAAACTCTGGTGACTACATCTGAGAATGTTGTCTTTAGGATGCTGCCCCTACTACCACCACAAGTGACCGTGAGTGGGGAGGAGTAGGGAGTTGGGACAAAGGAGCCAATCAAGGCCCACAGACCCAGGCACCTCCCATAAAATCTCCCCAACTGGGTTGTTTATCCTCCAGGCCCTGTGGGCCCAGGGCCCAGGGTCTATGAGCTTTTCAAGAGCTTGCGACAATGTTTGAAACCTGGAAATGATAGTTGGCTCTAGAATACAGAATGAAAACCACAAAATAAAGAATAAATGTTTAATTAAATGCGTACAAACATGGTATTCCAACTTCATGAAGTGTTAATTTTAGCATTCATACAGCGTTTCGCACATTTGAAAGTAATCTGTGGATTTGATTTCTTCATTTCTCAAAAATTCCCAATTATGCACAGATTTTTGGGAAAAAATCAAAGCAAATTGCGAATTAAATGAGTTATTTATAGACAAAAATTTCAAAAGTGTGTTTACAAAAATCCTCTCACATTTTCTTCCCCAAAATTATATTTAGTGTCGATGCAAATTATACTTAGTGTCGATTGGAGTGCGTTTTTAATCTGTTTGCTGCAGCAGGGTTTAGGGCTGAGTGATGTACCCAGTAGGGTTGGGTTGTCTACAGATGGCCCAGTTGGGTTGTCACTAGTAGGATCGTGCAAAGCCAGGGCCTCCCTGACCCCAGCCATCTTTTCACAGAATGGTTCTCTTATTCCCTTTCGGCAGTCTGCTGAGGCTGAGGATGACAGGCCCCTTCAGAGGCAGTTTCAAGGGCTTCTTACAGGGAAAGGATGAGGCAGAACCTTGGTTGTATTCATCTCAATGAATAGTCATGGGCCAACTCTGACCTTGGCGCCTGGCCCCAAACCTCAGCCTGCTCCTGGGCTTGTCTCTGAAACGATAAATGACTCCCTGCTGTGTTCTGATGCCTGATTTCCCAACGCTGGTGTTTCTGAGAAGTGAACTACCACTGATCCAAACGAACGGCTCTGCTAGGCAGCAGCTGAAACCATCCCTTTCCTTCTGTTCTTGATGTTCTAGGAGTGTGGCTCTCTCCATCAGGAAGGGGGCCAACACTCTCAGTCCAGCTACGGGAGCTTCTGCCAGTCACTGTGTCATCACCTTGGAGAGACCTAATGAGCAGAAAAAAGTTTCTCATGCTCTGATCCAAGTTACTCCATCTATTTTATTATTCCCCTCTCCTGGGACTCCTTCAGCACTGACGCTTTTTTTCTAACCTCAAACAATTATTTCAATACGTAGTCATCACACTTCTGTCTTCAAACATGAAAACTGATTTTTCAAAGACAAAATATTGCCTTGCATACATATATGAAGTAAAAATATAAAGAACGACTGAGAATGATAAACACTGAATTAGGATAATGGCTACCACCTCTTGGTGATGGTGGAGAGAAGGTTGCTATGTATTGGTCGTGAGTAATGTTTTAGATTGGGCACTGGGCACACAAGTGTTCATTATGTTATTCTGTGTACTATTGGTAAGTCAGAAATGTTTCCTAATAAATTAGAAAGGAAAGATGGCATCTGCTCCCGTGGTGGGTTAATCGCACTTGTCATTCTCAGCACTTGCTGATTCTCCTCGAAACCGTTTTCCAATCAGTGGTTTTCCCTTTCTCTCGTGACACCTTTCTCGTTCTCCGTCAATACCCTCCCCTTCTCATTCCTTGAAACTTGATTGCCATTCCACCCTCTAACTTGACATTCATTTTCGTTAATAACTCTCTCTCTGTTGGGTGTCCCCCCCATTAGGCCTCTATATCACCTTGGAAACTGTGTGGTCTTAAAATATCTCAGTGTCTCTTACCTGCCTGCCGCCTCTGCGTGTACTGCATGGAATCACAGAATTTTAGAGCTAGGACAACTTGAGATCATCTGTTCCGAACTTCTCGTTACAGAGAAGAAAAGAATGGAGGCTTGGCGACGAAAATTCATCTTCAGCCACAACACATGAGGCTGATTTCAGGTTTCCCACAAGATTGCAAACCAGGAGAGGTTCTTCGCTCCTGTCCTGAGATGCTGCAGAGATGGGAGGGAGGTTGAGGGATACCAGAACCGAACATAAAAACTAAGAAGAAAACCCTAGGGAAACAGAAAGTGGTTGGATTTCTCTCTCTCTCTCTCTCTCTCTCTCTCAATGGTAGCCTAGAGCAGAAGAGGGCCAGATACCAAAAAAAAAAAAAAAAAAAAAAAAAAAAAAAAAAAAAGGGGGGGCGGCCCAGGCCATTTCTCTCCTTTACATTGCTGGGCAGGGAACTCCACTTCACTGTACAGTAGAAACTAACACAACATTGTAAGACAACAATACCCCAAAAAAAAAAAAAAAAGAAAGAAAAAAAGAAAAAAAAGTCGGGGGGGCTCGGACCATGCCATTTCTCTCCTTTACATTGCTGGGAAGATCACTGCACACCCTATTTCCACTGTTTGGCAAGAAAATAGCATTAGCCCAGTGCCAATGTGATACCAGCCCAGAGCAATGAGGTGAGGGGGAGGCAGCCTTGGAGCAGATACAGGGGCACCCAGGCTGGACACACTTAAATGTTCCCTCTTTCAAGGGACAGAGAGTTGCAAGAGGGAGGTAGCCCCTGGAAAAGAGCAATGTCTGGGGAGGAGGCTCTGGAAGATTTACTGAGAAAGAATATTGCCTGGTTGGGAGAGGGAAGGGGGGGTGGTTGCTTTCAGACAGCAACACAGAGACTCTCTGACTGCCTGAGTACACACCGCCAGGCCAAGGTCATTGGTGGTTCCAAGGACACATGAGTTCAGAGGGGAAAATAATGGGATGTCTGAGGAGGGTAACTGTTATAAAAGAAAAAGGGAACGGACAGAAGAACCTATTTCCCTGTACCAAGGGAAACAGAACGAATGGATTAAAGGAATAAGCATTTAAAATAAACATAACAAATATCCTCAGAGAGAGGAGGGAAGATATCAGGAACATGAAGCTGGAAGCAAGCATAAAAGATGAACGAATTCACAGGACATGCTGGATATGAAAACTGAGTGAAGTGCTTAATGGATGCATTGAAGAGCAGATGCACATAGACAGAGAGCAATTAGTAGGTGGAAGACCATTTTTAGCGACTCTCCCAGAAGGCATCAGAAAGATATCGAAAATAAGCTAAGATACAGAGGACTGAAATAAAAAATAGAAAATCTAAAGTAATAATGGAAATTTCATAAGAAGAAAAAAATGTGGGGAGGGGGAAGGGTAAGCTGGGACAAAGCGAGAGAGCGGCATGGACATATATACACTACCAAACGTAAAATAGATAGCTGGTGGGAAGCGGCCGCATAGCACAGGGAGATCAGCTCGGTGCTTTGTGACCACCTAGAGCGGTGGGATAGGGAGGGTGGGAGGGAGGGAGACGCAAGAGGGAAGAGATATGGGAACATATGTATACGTATAACTGATTCACTTTGTTATAAAGCACAAACTAACACACCACTGTAAAGCAATTATACTCCAATAAAGATGTAAAAAAAAAAAAAAAAAAAAGAAGAAAAAAATAGAGAGGGATGAAATATTTGAAGAAAAAAATGACCAAGAATTTCCAGAAGAGACCTCAAATTGAAAAAAGTTCATATCTAAGAAGGAGAAAACAAAAAACAAACAAAACCCAAAAAACAAAAAATCGACCACACGTAGACATAGTGCAACAAAATTAATTCTTTTCATCAAATTTGGGAAGATTTTAGTCATTATGTTTAAAACTATTCTTTTTTTTCTTTATTTTTCTCTTCTCCTTCTGGGACTCCTATTATGTGTGTGTTAGTATGCTTAATGATATCCTATAGGTCTCTGAGGCTCTGTTCATTTTTATTCCTTAGATTTTGGATAATTTCTATTAACCTACCTTCACGTTGCTGATTCTTTCTTCTTACAGCCCAGATTTGCTATTGAGACCCTTTAGCAAATTTTTCATTTCAGTAACTATGCTTTTTAACTCCAGAATTTCTATTTGATTCCTTTTTGTAATTTCTGGTTTTCGTCGTTGTTTTTGATATTCTCTATTTGGTGAGACATTGTTGTCATACTTTAATTCTTTAGGCATGGTATTCTTTAGGTCTTTAAACATATTTGTAGTAGCTGGTTTAAAGTCTTTGTCTACTAAGTTAAACATTTGTGCCCCCTCAGAGATATTTTCTGCTGGCTGTTTACTTTACTATTTTGTGGCATTATTTTTCTGTTTCTTTGCATGTCTTGTAAATTTTTGTCAAAAATTAGATATTTAAAATAATATATTGTAACAACTTGAAATCAGATTCTTTCTCCCCAGATTTGTTGTTGTTGCTCTTTTTTTGTTATTGTTTTTCTAGTTGCTGCTTGTTAGTGACTTTCCTCAATTAATTCTATAGCTTCTGTATTCCCTGGAGTGTATAGCAGTTGAGTTCTCTGTTACGCCCGCCCCCCCCCCCTTTTTTTTTAACTTCGTATTTTAAAGTCTGGTTTCCTAGGGTTCACTCCTGGTTCAGTATAATTTAGTGGTAAGCCAATGATCGGTCTAAAGATTTCGCTAAATGCCTTGCTTATATGTCTTCTACCCTTTGACAAGGAGATCTGTGTGTGAAGACACATTCAAACTTCAGGCAGTTAACAGAACAGACTTAGCTTTCACTTCCTGAGTACGCAGGGCCTAAAGGTCAGTCAGAGGTGAGTGCCTGCAGCCTTTTTTCCAAAGGCCTTTCCTAACCACGTGCAATGTGCACAGCCTTCTAGATCCCTAGGAGTATGGTGGAGCTTTTCAAAGTTCCCTGTGGTTTTCTAGTTCTCCAGGGCTTACTTTAAAACTCTGGTTGTTGTTGGCTAGGCTTCTGTTTGTTCCAACCAAAATCACAACCTTAGGCCGCTGAGATATTATTAGAAGATTGCTATTGTTTTTGGTAATGCCCTAGGGATACCACCTTCCCTCCCCAACCACCCCCAGCTGTGAGTCAAATCAAATAGCCATAACACCTTGGGAATGGAGATTTTTCGGGTAGCTTCTAACTTGGAAAAAATTTTGACTGTGCTCTAGGAATGGGCTTTTAACAGAACTCCAAGAGGAATCAGACTTCTCCATCAGCTTTGAGACTGCTAACTTTTCATGGCTACTGGCCCACCAAGCTGGGGAGGGACAGAGGGCTGGACACCACTGTCTTGTTGAAGTTAAGTAGTTTCCCTTGGATAGATAATTTTCAGTTCAGTCAGTGGCTTTGGTTCATTTCTAGAGCTCTAAAATGGTTGACTTTAGTTGTATTGCCAGTGTTTTTGTTGTTTTTATGGGAGAGTGGTTCACCAAGATCCTCACTTCACTGTTCTAGAAGTTGATCTCCCTTGAAAGCATTTTTTAAAAATGTACCTCAGGCTTCCCTGGTGGCGCAGTGGTTGAGAGTCCGCCTGCCGATGCAGGGGACACGGGTTCGTGCCCCGGTCCGGGAAGATCCCACATGCCGCGGAGCGGCTGGGCCCGTGAGCCATGGCTGCTGAGCCTGCGCTCCACAACGGGAAAGGCCACAACGGTGAGAGGCCCGCGTACAGCAAAAAAAAAAAAAAAAAAATTAACAAGACCAAACACAGGTCCTTTAGAAACACTAAATGCAAACTTCAGAAAAGAGTAACTAAGCAAAAAGGACTGTGTTCAGCTGAGTGTGGGATTTTCTTGCTCATGCTTGTTGCCTTATGGCTGTTTCTCCTCTAAGGAAAGGGGGAGAGTAGGGGATGAAGCTTATGTAGGAGGTGGAACCTGTGTCTGGGAAAGTTTTTGCTTTCCTCACCTGCAAGGGATTCTGGGAAGCTAAACATTTTACTTGAACACAATTGCTGCCAGGAACACGATTTGGGTGAAGGAGAGAGAAGAATGGATGTTGGGTAGGCAAGCAGAAGTTTCTGCCTCAATAATTATACACAATTGCATCTGAAAACTTGGGTAAAAAGGATACATTTCTAGAAAAATGTACAATGTCATATGACCAAATAGAAAACTAAGTGTATAAACACTTGTATGTACAAAAAAATACCCTGTTCTACTGACCTTCAAGCACAACCAGTTTTTACCATTTATTGAGGTTTGTCTTATACGAGTTGTTCCATACAATAGAAAACATAAGAGAGAGGGAAAGCTGCTTTACTTATTTTATTATTTATTTATTTAAAAAATTTTTTTATTTTTGCGGTACACGGGACTCTCGCTGCTGTGGCCTCTGCCGTGGCGGAGCACAGGCTCCGGACGCGCAGGTTCAGCGGCCATGGCCCACGGGCCCAGCCTCTCCATGGCACGTGGGATCTTCCCGGACTGGGACACGAACCGGTGTGCCCTGCATCGGCAGGCGGACTCTCAACCACTGCGCCACCAGGGAAACCCACTTATTTCAGAGGCTAGTATAACCATAATGACAAAACTGATTAAGGAAAGTGAAAGGAAAGAAAACAAAGTGAACATTAATGCAAAATTAATTAATTAATTAACGACTCGATTAAATATTGGCCAGTCAAATCCAATGGTGTGTTTTTAAAAAACATAACTTATCAGGATCAGATAAGGGTTATCTAAGATTTCATGGTTAGTTAAAAATCCAAAGTATTGATATATTGATGTAAAATTCATCACACAAATGGAGTAGAGAAGAAAAATCACCTCATCTTCTCCATACATGCAGGAAATTCTTGACATAGTTTATGATGAAATGTTAGAAAACCAGGAAAAAGGGGGAATTTCCTTAACTTAATAAAACCTTCAGCAAGCATCATACTTAAACCTTTAGATACATTCTTTTCAAGGTCTGGAACAAAACAAATATGGTTATTTAACCATAACTATTCAGTATGGCATTAGAGGTCCTCACTAACCAAGACAATGAACCTCATCACCACCATCACCACTGACAACAAAATGTTCAAGTGTCAACAGGGTAAAGACAAAACTGATATTAGTTGCAGATGACATGCTCTCTTTTACATAGCAAACCCAACTGAGTCAAGAAACAGAGAACTAAAAAGAGGGTTCAGCAAGATAACTGGAGATGGTGCCCCGCATACAATAACCAGTAGGGTTTGTTTTGACAGCAGTAGTCAATACCAATTGAAAATATAAGAGAAAGTAAAATTACCTTTCACAATAGCATCAGAAACCATCAAGTATTTACGATCTTATATAATGAAAACTACATAAGATCTTTTTGAAGTAAAATTTTAAACTTTATTAAAGGATATAAAAAAGACCTGAACAAATGGAGAGATATACCATATTCATGGATAATGTGACTTAGCAATTGTAAAGATGCCAAATTCCTCCAAATTAATGTACAAATTCAATGTAATTCCAATAAAAATTCCAGACTTTGGGCGGAGATGGTGCAAACCAACTCCAGATTTATAAGGGGAAATGAAACTTGACAAAGAAGAGCAAAGAGGAAGGACACACTGAATACTGAGACATATTACAAAGCCAAGTGCTAAAAACAGTGTGACATTGTGCAGGAATAAATAGATTAAAGAAACTAAACAGTGAACTCAAAGGCAGGTCTAGGTATACAGAGGCAGTACCATAAATCAGTGGAGGAAAAGGTGGGCTGTTTAATATATGGTATTTTAACAATTGGCTAGATAGAGAAATACGAAGGTGGGTGCCTATCTTAAGCATATGTGAAGGAAACCCCAAATGGATTAAAGACCTTAATGTGAGAGACTAAAACTGTGGATCTAGTATTGAAGAACGTAAGACATATCTTTGTAACCTGGTAGTCAGGGGTAGTAGATACTTAAATACGACCCTCAGAACAAATTGTAAGGGGAAAACATTTTAAGTTTGATCACATCACAAATCAAGGCTTCCTGTTCAAAAAAGGATACCAAAGTTAAAAGATGGTGACAGACTGAACAGAGATATTTTCTACATGAAAATCAACAAAGGATGAATATCTAGAATGTAGAAGACATTCCTACAGAACAAGAAGAAAAAAGACAGGATTATTAGGGAAATGCAAATCAAAACTACAATGTGGTACCACTTCACACCGGTCAGGATGGCTATCGTCAAAAAGTCTACAAACGATAAATGCTGGAGAGGGTGTGGAGAAAAGGGGACTCTCCTACACTGTTGGTGGGAATGTAAATTGATACAGCCACTATGGAGAACAGTATGGAGGTTCCTTAAAAAACTAAAAATAGAGCTACTGTATGATCTAGCAATCCCACTCCTGGGGATATATCCACAGAAAACCATAATTCAAAAAGATACATGGACCCCAATGTTCATTGTAGCACTATTTACAATAGCCAAGACATGAAAGCAACCTAAATGTCCATCAACAGAGGAACAGATAAAGAAGTTGTGGTACATATATACGATGGAGTATTACTCAGCCATGAAAAGGAATGAAATCATGTCACTTGCTGCAACATGGCTGGAGCTAGAGATTATCATACTAAGTGAAGCCAGTCAGACAGAGAAAGACAAATATCATACACTATCACTTATATGTGGAATATATGTGGAATCTTAAAAAAAGGACACAAATGAACTTATTTACAAATCAGAAACAAACTCACAGACTCAGAAAACAAACTTCTGGTTACCAAAGGGGAGAGGTGGCAGGAGAGGGATAAATTAACAGGTTGGGATTAACATATACACATTATTATGAAATAGATAAGCAACAAGGACCTGCTGTATAGCACAGGGAACTCTACTCAATACTCTGTAATAACCTATATGGGAAAAGGATCTGAAAAAGAATAGATATATGTGTACATGTAACTGAATCACTTTGCTGTACATCTGAAACTAACACAACATTGTAAATCAACTATAGTCCAATATAAAATAAAAAATTTTTAAGAAAAGAAAAAAGACAGGACACCAGACAGAACGCTTTACAAAGTATACTGTGGAAAATATGAGCTGTGAGCTTCAAACGCTTTGATTTAACCTTGGCTAAAATTATAATTGGAACCAAAGGTCACAGAAGACAACTTGAATATCTTGGAAGGAAAATACTTTTGAAAATGCAAGGCATGATCCTGGCTCACAGCCCTGGAGGTAAGTGTAGCCGGGCTGTGAGTCCCCTGAAATCCTTTCATTTCCCGAACTGTTCAAAGTGCTCACAGCGTGAGGAAGAATGGCTCTCCTGGCCCTACAGTTGCTTGGGCCTTGCTAAGTCTTTTGGTAGCTGGAGAACAAAGTAGCAATTTCGGGCTTCCCTGGTGGCGCAGTGGTTGAGAGGCCGCCTGCCGATGCAGGAGACGCGGGTTTGTGCCCCGGTCCGGGAAGATCCCACATGCCGCGGAGCGGCTGGGCCCGTGAGCCATGGCCGCTGAGCCTGCGCGTCCGGAGCCTGTGCTCCGCAACGGGAGAGGCCACAACAGTGAGAGGCCCACATACTGCAAAAAAAAAAAAAAAAAACGACAACAAAGTAGCAGCTTCTTTGCTGAAGGAAAGAGGCAATATCCACCCCCACCCCCAGGGGAACCTCAAGCTCTCTTAGCGCTAAAGGTGCAGAGCCGGGACCCCTACTCCCTACCCTAGAACCCTCAGCTCCAAGAGCTAAACTCAGGAAGAGACAGAGCCTTCCTCCATTAGACCTGCCTCTTTTTTTCTTTTTTTAAATTATTTATTTATTTAATTAATTTATTTTTGGCTGCGTTGGGTCTTCGTTGCTGCGCGCGGGCTTTCTCTAGTTGCGGTGAGCAGGGGCTACTCTTCATTGCGGTGCGCGGGCTTCTCATTGCGGTGGCTTCTCCTGTTGCAGAGCACGGGCTCTAGGTGCAAGGCCTTCAGTAGTTGTGGCTCGCAGGCTCTAGAGCGCAGGCTCAGTAGTTGTGGTGCACGGACTTAGTTGCTCCGCGGCATGTGGGATCTTCCCGGACCAGGGCTCGAACCCGTGTCCCCTGCATTGACAGGGGAATTCTTAACCACTGCGCCACCAGGGAAGCCCCGGCCTGCCTCTTTTTAAAAAAAATTTTTTTAAATTGTGGTAAAACATAAAATTGACCATCTCAAACATTTGTAAGTATACAGTTCAGTAGTGTTAAATCCGTTCACATGGTCGTGCAACCAGCCTCCAGACTCCCTCATCTTGGAAAACTAAAACCCTATACCCATAAACACCACCTCCCATTTCCCCCTGCCCCCAGCCCTGGTAACAACCGTTCTACTTTCTGTCTGTATGAGTTTGACCACTGTAGGTACCTCATGTTGTCACCAAGCCAGGTTTGTCTGCCCGACGTGCAGCGAGCCAAATGCTGAGACGCTGAGGTTTGCACCAGAGAAAGGGTTTATTCACGAGGCCGGGAGACGGGAGAACTGATCTAAGCTCCACCTCCTTGAAGGCAAGGGCCTCGCGGTATTTATGGGATAAAGAAGCAGGGTGGTCTGAGGTGTGGGGAGCGTGGGGAAAGGGGACTGGAAACAAGAAAAAGGTGAGGCAGTCATCCTTCTATGCTGGCGCAGGTGCAGCTAAGTTACAGGCTTCCTCATGAGACGTATGTTCAGAAAGAGGCAGGATTTTTCGTTTCCTCTAACAGTGTACAAGGGTTCCAATTTCTCCGTATCTTTGTCAACACCTGTTATTTTCTGGGTTTTTTGTTTCTGGTCTTTTGTTTTTTTGTTTTTGTTTTTTTGATAGCAGTCATCCACGATGGGTATCTCATCATGGTTTCGGTTTGCATTTCCCTAATGATTATAGACGTGGAGCATCTTTTCATGTGTTTGTTGGCCATTTGTATATACTCTTAGGAGAAATGTCTACTCAAGTCCTTTGCCTATATTTATAATTGGGTTGTTTGTTTTTTGTTGTTAAGTTGTAGGAGTTCGTTCTTTATACTGGATATTAACCCCTTGTCTGATGTAGGATTTGCAAATATTCTCTCCCATTCCATAGGTTGCCTTTTGCTCTGTTGATTGTATGCTTGGATGCTACACGTGCCTGTTTGCAAACTTTGTCCTCCACCTGTAAACCCCATCATGTTTCCATTGGTGGACGCCATGATGCTGGTGGCGGGCCCCAGTTTGGATGTAGTAATGGTACCCGGTGTCTCTTCTCTCCTCTCCCAGGTCACCTTGCTTAGATTCCTTGGACTGTAGTAAGGCAAAGATTTCTGGGCACCAAGTGACACAGAAGAGTTCATTTTAAAAAATGGTTTTGTTTTCTAAATGCTTCTTTAGTCTCTATCCAAGCAAATGCCAAGCATATTCAGATATTACCCCCTCTGTGGAAGACAGTATTTCTTTAAAGATCCTGAGCCCCCGAGTTGGTCTGGCTCACCAGCCCCTGGGACAGACACAGCCAGGTATGTTTGCTGCCCACAACTGGCATGGTGGCAGCTCTTGTGAGGGGGGAAGGCATTCAGATCCCTCTCACAACTTTCCTTAGAAATGGTGGCCCCCCGCAGTGGCCATTATTTATGGCAGGTTCAGTATGGTTGACACCAGCCAACCATAGCTCTCTCACCTAATTCACCCCACTGAGGGCAAGCATCTCACTATTCTCCAATGGAAACCTTGATAGCCTCTACAACCTTCAAGCAAAAGATTCTCTCCTGGGACTTCCCTGGTGGCGCAGTGGTTAAGAATCCGCCTTCCAGTACAGGGGACACGGGTTTGAGCCCTGGCCCGGGAAGATCCCACATGCCACGGAGCAACGAAGCCCGCATGCCACAACTACTGAGCCCACGTGCCACAACTACTGAAGCCTGTGAGCCTAGAGCCCGTGCTCCACAAGTAGGGAAGCCACGGCAATGAGAAGCCCATGCACCGCAACAAAGAGTAGCCCCCGCTCGCCCTAACTAGAGGAAGCCCGCGCACAGCAATGAAGACTCAACACAGCCAAAACTAACTAACTAACTAAATTAATTAATTAAAAAAAAAAAAAGATTCTCTCCTTACTGGAAGTCTAGTCTCTTTTCTGGGAAAAGGGCACACAGATTTTAATATATCTTGCAAAGAACAATAGAAAGAGGCAGTTTGTCGATGCCATCTGCTTCCAGAGAGAAAGGAAGAGGTCGTATCATGGCGGTATCAGAGGGTCTCAGGATTTTCCCAAAGGTGACAAATCCTCCCATCTTTTTCCATCGGTAGTGGGTGAAGGCTGGTGAAAGTAGAGTAATTGGTAAACGCTGGTGAGGCCCTCACTGCAGGCATCCAAATATAAACAGGTGAGACTCGAGGGGCAGCCAGCGTTGGACGGATGGGGTCTGAGAAGCAGGAGGTGAGGACCTGTGAAGCTGATACTATTCCTATCAAGGCTCTGACCCCATATGGCCCCCCATCAGCCCTGGGACCTTCAAGTGGTACATGCAGCCATTTGTCCTGTTTCTTTCACACTTACAGGGACTCCCACCCACCCTGACCAAGACCAAAGCAGCATAAGGGTAGCTTGTCTCCTCAGGAAGAACTGACAGCGGCTGCTCTGAGCTGGCAGGGCCGCTGGTACCCGTGTCTCTTACCTGCCAAGTCCACTGCAAACCCTGCAGCATCCCCGCTCCCAAGTCCTTCTCCCGGAGGAGTCCTATCTCTCACTCAAAGCCAGCTCAACAGTGGCACCTGATCCTCGTTGTTGTTTGTTTTTTCCCCTGTAGTTCCCAGCTTCAAGATCTAAAGGGTCCTCAGGGAGCTGGTCTCACCCTGAACTGGAGCTTTGGGAAGGGCCCGGGCCCATGTTCGCCAAAGGAAGCCAGGCGGGTGTTTCTCCGTGTGTTTGGTGCCCCCTGGTGGAGCACTTCTGAATTGCGGGCCGACTCCCTTCCTCCCTTCCGGTCCTGGTTGGTTCTCCGCGGTCCCAGCTCATGGCACTCAGCTTATGGCCCTCGCACTCCATGTGGAGGTAGAAAATGGCCTCTCTGGCCCGAGAGGATGCCCTCATCCCTGGCACAGGGTAGAGGGGATGCAGGAGTCCAAGGTTGCAGCCTATGATGGTCGACACGTGCAGAGCTGGAATTCGGATGCCGTTAGGAGGGAGTTCCCTGCGCTTAAAGGTGCCTGCCTGGGGCTCCCCCTTCCACCGCAGACCCCCAACCACAGGCTCGCAATTCCAGCCCCCAGGGACTGCCCCTCGGGTTCATCCCATCACTCCCCTGGAGCCCTGGTTTTGAGGGCAGAGGGTCAGTCTAGGGCTGGGACTTGGGGCTCCATGTGGCCACGCTGCACAGCAGACCAGGGGCTCAGTGCCAGGTTCAGGGAAGGAAATAAACATTCATTCAGTACATCCCTTGGGTTCCAGGACGCCATGCCGTTCTGCCGGGTGAGAAGGGCCGAGGCTCAAAGGAACGGATCATGTCCAGTCAAATGGCACAATTTGGAAGCTCATGGAGGCCAAGGCCCTTGTTTTTCAGACTTGGAAGGTGAGACCTTGGAAGGGTAAGTGGTTTGCCCGAGGGGTCACATCTTAAGCTTCACTTCTGTAACAGAAGACACCTCACCACATCACCCTCCCATCACAGATCACAGGCTCCCAGGGTCCAGAGGAACTGCAGTCCAGTCCAAACTCATGTCTCCAAGCTATTTCCCAACCAGACTTGAAAAGAGAATCAGGTTTCCTGAACATTGCTCTGGAAAAGTCCTCTGAGTTTGGAAATGTCTTCTGCTCTGCCCCACATCACAAGTATCACCAAACAGCCATATCCCTGGTCTCGGTGACAGTCATCCGTTGTGGAAGGGACCTAGCAGGCTTAGGAGTAACGTTTTTTTCTGTATTGTCTTTCATTTTTACGATATAGGCACTGGTTTTCTGTCATTCTGGACTCTGCCATTTCTACAGACTTTTCCCCTCACATGGGTTCAAAATTGCAAAATCATCTGTGATCCTTGATATCTCCTTCTTCCCTAACCCCCACATCATTAGTCGATCAATAATCAAGGGCTATATTGTTGATTCCATCTCTGAAACTCCCTTGCATACTGCACTAGTCTTCTCCGGCTGCCATAATAAAATACCATGGGCTGGATGGTTTAAACCACAGACATTTATTTTTTCACAGTTCTGGAGGCTAGAAGTCCGTGGTCAAACTGCTGGCGAATTCAATTTCTGGTGAGGCCTCTCTTCCTGGCTTGGAGACAGTGGCCTTCACGATGTGTCCTCACATGGCCTTTCTTCTTGCACTGGCGGAGAGAGAGAAAGAAAGAGGGAGGGAGAGATGGAGGGAGGGAGGGAGAGGGAGAGATAGCTCTCAGGTGTCTCCTTTTCCTCTTATAAAGGCACCAATCCCATCGGATTAGGGCCCCACCCTATGACCTCATTTAACCCTAATTACCTCCCAAAGGCCCTATCTCCAAATACCATCACATTGGCAGTTAGGGCTTCAACATATGACTTTGGAGGGGACACAATTCAATCCGTGGCACATATATTGTCACATCATTAGATCATCACATGCTTCTGAGATGCAGCCCCCTTCCTGCCCAGACAATTGCAGTAGTCTGTCCAAAACAGACGTCCCAGCCCTGACGGAGCTCCTGCAACCCAGACCCATTGTTCACAGTGCAACCCGCAAGAGAGAGTCTAAACTTTCAGTGCCTCTCAGCTGGCTGGTAAAATCTTCACTTCCGGGAAGCAGCATGAATATTCAGAGGAAGGACCATGAGATTGGCAGTGGTCAGATCTGGGTTCAAGCTATGTTCCACCATCCAATAGTCATGACCCTGAGCAGCTAAGTCGGCTAACCTCTCTGAGCCTCAGTTTCCCCTGCTGTAAAATGAGCATTTGTGTGGCGAGAATTATGAGCGTGACATGTGCAGGTGTCAGACACAGAGGGGGCGGGGATGGTTGAACCTGTGTGAATTCCCTTTCCCTCAGGGTGATATTGAGGGTGTCCACAATCTGACTCCAACCCATGTCTCCAGCCTATTTTCCACAACTCCTCATACAAAATCCACAAGCAAGTTTAGTGTCTTGTCCCTGCCATGCCCCTGCCTGGTTATCACCCGCTACCCTTGTAGAACAGCCTCTCCACTTATCTGAGCCAGTTTCAACATACAGCTTGAGCAGATGGGCTCAAACAGATCTGGTTTTGAATTTTAACCTTCTGAGACTTAGTTGCTTTACCTGTAAAATGAGTGGATGCTCTGACTTAATGAGATAGCTTTGTAGCACGGATACCCTCGATTCTTGCCAGGCTGGGTGCGGGAGCCATTTGTCCCTGAGTCGAAAAGGTCACACAGAAAACTACCAACATTGGTGTTTTCTAAGCCTCTTCTAGGGAACACTAGTTCTGAAAGATAGTGATTTGTGTACCTGGAAGAAGGTTGTGATATGTTGTTATGTCAGGGGAACTACAGGGCCAACAAAGTTAAACAAATATGTTGGCTATAGGGCTTTCCAGAATCTTTCGTTGCTAATATGTATTGTAAGTTTCTAAGAGGTGACATCATTTACATAATTTCTTAAATTGTTTGGCACAGAATTCTTTTTTAATGCCCCCACCCGCCTCCCTGCTAGGATCAAGTTTTCTGCAAACTCACCTGGGAAATGAAGGTTTAAGTAAGGCTGAACAGAAAGGTTAATGGCTCATCCAATATTTACTTTCCTCTTAGCCGGAACGAAGATGTGTTAGAACTCAGTATCTCTGATAGCCATGAGGCTGCGAGCTAAGGATTTCATTTGCTTTTAACTTTATGATGCTGAACTGACCTAGTGGCTGGTTACTAGCGTAAAAGTCACACCTCTGAGGTCTAAGTCTTTGTGACCTGATCCTTCCTTCAATACGCAGGCCTATTTCATCATCTCCATGAGGTTTTCTCCCAGCATTCAACCGTCACGCCTGCCCCACACTTCCTGAAACACTGTTTGAACTTCTCACTTGACATTCAGCTTGTCTTGTTCTGTGTGTGTCTGTGTTTTCTGTTGGGCCTGCTGGCTGCCCCTTGTCCCTGGTTCCTGGAAGGCAGCCTCTAAATGCTTGGAATTTCCTGAGTTATAAAAGTGTCTTTGTTATTTTGGTGGGTCTCTCTGGACCACACCTGTGTCTATGCTAATGAGTGACTCCGGGAGGGCCCCTGGTTTATGTTAATGAAGTAACTAGTGAGGGACCCTAATGTTAACGAGATAACTGGGAAGGAGACTGCTGTGCCAGAAAGACCAACCACGTGATTAAATAGAAGTTTGGGGCTTTGAGCCACGTGACAACGGCCTGACTTCTGTTGGGACTGAAGGGGACAGGGGCTGAAGACTGAGTGTCAGACCAATGACTCAGTGAACCATATGCTGATGTAATGGAGACCACGGATGCCAGAGTCTCCCGGGATGGCGATGCTCCGTGTATTTGCACACATCCGTGGCTCAGAGGTGGTGGATTCTGACTCCGTGGAGAGAGGACATGGCCGCTTAACGTTTGGGACCCTCCAGGCCTCACTCTATGTGTCTCTTCTTTTGGCTATAATAAAACTGTAATCATTCGTGTAGTACTTTCATAGGTCCTGTGAGTCATTCTAGTGAATTATTGAACCTGAGGGGGAAAGTGGGAACCCCAAATTTTTAGCCAGTTGGTCAGAAGTGAGGGTAGCCCTGGGGACTCCCGAATTTGTGGCTGGTGTCTGAATCCAGCCTTGGGAACTAGTGGCATAGCGGAAAATGCACTAGATTTGCAGGAAGGAGATCAGGGCTCTCGAGGTGTTTCCGACAGTGACCCAATGTGTGACTTTCCTGAGACTCCGTTTTCTTGCTTGTAAAATGCAGTGAACAACTTTGATTTATTCATAGGTTTGTTGTGGGAGGTCCTATGGCACAGGTACTGGCATCCTAGCCCTAAGGAGGCTGCCGCACCCTCACGAAGCAGACGCAAAAAGTCTCCATGTGCTCTTGAGAGGCGGAGCCTGCCAAATGGGAGTCCAAAGGACGTGAAATGGCTCTTGCCCTCATCTAAGCATGGAAGACGAGTCTAAGGATCCCGTTTTGGTGACACACACATCTGAGAGTAAGAATGAAAACCTATTCACCTCCACCCCCTATCCCCCCCACACACACATTACACTTCCCATCATTTTCTCTTATTGGAGACTTAATTAGGTACCTGGGTGTGAGTGTGGGCACCTGTTTATCAGTGGAGAGAGAGAGAGAGACAGAGAGAAGAGTTCCGGTTCTCATGACCATCCTTACCTGCCCACGGCACGGCTTTTATAGGCTCGGGCTCAAGCCTTAAGATCCACAGGAATGTACACGACTCATCGAAGCCTGCTGCCCCCTCCGCCGACTGAGTCCTGCAGTTCCATAGCCTTCCCAGCCCCGTCAGTTTCACCTGAGCAGTGCAGCCGTGGCTGAAATCAACAGCACCACGCAAAGCTCTTGCAAACCGCATACGCCAAAAAAGAGTGACCACCAAGGGACATTTTTTGATTTTTAGCAAATGTATTCTTGCTCCATTATTTTAAAAAGACTGAACAGCCAAAAGTTAAATCTCCTTTTACTACAAAAGTAAAGAAAATCATGCGATGAGATGCTCCCGTGGGGCCTTGGCACAGACATGCTTTTGTCTCCCCGGGCTCCCTGCACTCCTGGCAGGACTCGTGGGGTTTGTCCCCAGCAGGCTAAGTGCTGTCCATCCCTTTGGCTCCTCCCCAGATCAGCGCATCCTGACTGTCTCTCAGCCCCTCCAGTCTGAGTGCTCGTCTCTCATGGCCTTCACAAGCCAGTCCTGTTCGGTCCCCTGCTCAGAATCACTCGTGTCACTGGCCCCCACGGCCAGCAGCTTAGAGTAGTTGATTTTCCGCTCCTGGGGCAGTCTGGACTGGATGGACAGGAACAAGGCCAGCCAGAGCAACAGGACCACACAGCAGGACCGGTAGAGCACAGCTAAGCTGAAATGCATCACCACGAAGCCCCCCACAAAGCTGCCCAGGCCGGCCCCGACCCCGTGAAAGTGGCCTCGGAACATGGCACTCAGAGGTCTCTCTGTTCCGGGAGTGGCCAGATGCTCTATGGTGGCCCCGACTGCCCACCACAGAGCCCCGTGGCTGACGGCGCTCAAGATCTGAGCGGGAAGGACAGACCACCAGCTCCAGAGGAAAGAGAAATACAGAAGCTGCCCCGCCAGGCAGCCCAGCCCTAGCCCCACCGTGCCCACCCTGGACAGCTTCCTAAGCAACGGAGTTTTGAGAGGATGAAGCAGGATTTCCCCCAGCAAGCCCAGGGCCACTGAGAAGCCCATGACCAGTTCGGTGCTCTCGTGGTCTTTCATGTGCCAGAACAAGAAGTTCTGCACGGTGCTGGTGGCGGTTCCTATCAAGAAGACAGTTAGGGCGAGGGTGATGAGGCGGGGGTCACCGCCTACGAGAGACAGGGCTTTGACCATTTTGTAGCTGGGCTCCCACCGCCTGCAGACGGGGACGGGAAAGGCAATGCTCACCAGTAAAGCCAGGGTGCCGACCAGTGAGTAGCCGTAGAAGTGCACTACACCCCGGGGGCCACCTGTCATCAGGAGGCAGTCCAGCTGCCCCACCAAGGCTGAGATGCCACACACGCCTGCCGACATGCCCAGCAGCCTCCAGATCCACAGGCTTCTGTAGCGGTCAGTGGCGTCCACAAAATCCAGGTATTCATAAAGGCTGTCATCTGCCACCTGCTCCAGAGGGGATGTCAGTAGCTCCCAGAACACCATGGAGCCCAGGGAGAGGATGAAAGTCCACCGCAACCGTTCCAAGGAGAGGTCGAGGGCCCCCGCCATCCCCTTGGCTGCCGACTGGTTGGCCGGACTTGCCAACGCCGTACCCCCAGCAAGCAAAGGGAGGGCAGGACCGACCATCCTAAAAGCAGCTTCCTGGGGAGTATCTTTCACTCTTGAAGTAACAGGATGGAGAACTCGGGATGTGGTCCTGGTTCCTTGGATGGAGCCCACAAAGGAGCTGGGCAGACGACTCAAAGGTTCTTGGCCACTTTCCCCAGGCCCTTCTCTGAAGCCATCGGCTGGGCCGACCCCAGTACTCCTCTGGGCTGGGAGGCTGGGCGCTGGGTAGTTCGGAGCCGGCTCGGGGGCGGAGGTGAAGTTCACGGTGAGTGCGACCGCCGGTGGTGGGACCGTGGCGGTCACGCTGTGGCTTCCGTTACACGAGCGGTACCCTGGGTCTCTGTCCAAGGGCGGCACCAGGACCATCAACAGGCTGGCTCCCACCGAGCCGAGCAGCGAGCCTATCAGAAGCACCCTCCGCTTCTGGTAGCTTTTGGCCAGGAAGGCACAGAAGGGAGCCCAGAAGGCTGCGATCAGGTGCTTGGTTCCCATTAGGATGCCCACCCAGGGCGCGGCCAAGCCCAGCTGCCGCAGGTAGAGGGTCAGGAACGGGGTCACGCAGGCATCCCGGACCCCGCACACCAGATGGAAGAACCTGGCCACCCCCAGCGCCCTGCTGGTGTCCCACTGGGGGTTGGCGCTCATGGCTGCCCGGCTCCGTCAGACCCGGGCGGGCGGAGGGCGCGGCGGGGCGCGGGGCGGGCGCGGCGCCATGTACCCTGAAGGGAGGCGGGAGCGAGCCGCACGGCACCTCCAGCCTCCGGCGGCGCCGCGGTCACCGGGTCAACGGCCGCCCCCCCGCCCCC
>NW_006785619.1:1921923-1930057 GCF_000442215.2 Lipotes vexillifer
AGGTGGCCCCGCCCCTAAGGGGCGGGGCCGGCGCACCTGCGGGCCGCACGTGCTACGCCCCACGGCCTTCGCCGCCGCACCTGCCAGACTTGCGCAGCTGCAGGAGGGTCGCGGGCTGAGGCCTGCAGGGTGCGCTCGAGGCCACCCCCGGGGCCCCCGCGTAGCCCACGGTGCTGAGTCAGATCCCTGAACTGCTTCAGGCAAGTGAAACTTGGCTGGGGAGGCGCGAGAGTGGAATTCATGATATGCCCCCCTTACCCGTGTTCTTTAGGTCTTTGCTCATGGGCCCCCTGATCAAGGACGACCCTGTTTCCCTCAGGGCCGTCCCTGTCTACCCTCGCTGACAAACCCCGCCCCCTCCCCAGACTCACACTCTCCCCTTCCCTGCTTGTTTTCCTCCGTGGTACGCATCGCTGTCAGACACACTACGGGTTTCTGTTTCACGGGTCTATCTTGTTGATTCTGTCTCCATTGGAATCAAAGTGCTATTTTTGTCCCCAGGGCCTAGAACTGTTTGATTGGATGTGAGCTGCCTCTGGAAGAGGCACGACCTTAGGTGACACAGTTTTCCTCAGTGGAGACAATCCCCTGAGAGGGACTGACAGCTGAGCGTGGTCTTGAGGCAGCAGCTCCTCCAGGCAGCCCCGTGCAGCACCCACCCTCAGCCCCACCCCCGGCCCACGTTATGCATGTACTGGATCGCTTTAATCTACACCTGAGAGTGCTTAGTTGTCCATGTGGGGAATACACACGCCAGAGGTGGTTAGCTAACACTTCATCCAAAAGTCACACTCCAGAGGCAGTGAATATAAGCACGTTAATGATCTCAGATCAACGGAAGTGGATTCATTAATTATCCCGAGAGATATTGGCAAAATTTCGCTGGTGAAATTCGTGGTGTCCAAGTCACATGGATTGTTTATAATTTTTGGAGGCATCTCCTCCCTTGGTGAACAGGATTAAGACTCCGGAGATTCCAGCAGTCCAGACCCTTTGGAAGGGAAGACTTTACTTTGAGATGGACACTTTACAGTGTCCAGCCACCCAGTGTCCTTGCGTGAATGTCTCAAGTAAGGTTTGTTCGGAGCACCTAATTTGACCGGGGGAGGGGATGCATATCCGAGTGGGCAGCAGAATTTGGTCTATGACGTACTTTCTTTGTAAACTGGTGGAGAGATTGTTGGGGGAGAAGGCCCAGAGCCCTCACCTAACTCTTAACAGCTGGTAAACCCTGCAGCTGTTTATTTCAAGAACCTAGTACTTGTTGCCCACATTGATATGAATCAATTTACATAACCCCAATGACAGAGAAAGAAAGTCTAGCCATGTTCAGATAAACTCACTCAAATTCAGTGATATCAGTCACTTCCTGTTTAAAGCCGTCTCCCTTACATTCAGGGCTGTCCCTAGTCCCGCTCCTCCCCGGGCTCCGCAGGGGCAGCTTCGGTGGAGGACCGCACATCCATCAACTTCTCGGTCTTCACCTGTCCAGGGTGGATCGCCACTGAGGGGCAGGGATTTCGCCACGTAGTGTCCATCAAGGTGCCTGCTTCCCTCAAGCCACATCCAGGCTTCAGGTCCTGTGGTCCCTGTAGGCACTCATGGCTGCACCTCTTACCTTGGGCTTGTTTGCTTTCAACTACCTGGGGAAAACCGAACCTGCTTCCCGTGCCCACAGAGGCGCGGGAACTCTCTTCAAGCTAGCTCTTGGGCCCATCTGCCTAGGCCCCCAGGCAGCCCCTCTTACACCGTGCCCCTAGGCTCTGAGAACGTGCTCTGAGACCTGCCCCCACTCCCAGGGCAGTAAGGCCAAAAGTGAAGTGCCTACCTCTCCACTCTTGGGTCCCAAACTTGGAAGGTGCTCTTCCATCCCACTGCCACCATCCCCTTGGATTGCCCAGGTGATAGGTATGGACTTAACATCTGGATAACATCTGGACTTAACATCTGAACTCAAAAGCCAAGAATTTTGATGTCTTTAATCTCTGGTTCCTCTGAAATGAGCCTGCATTCCCACCTCGGTTCTGGGGACATCTCTGATCAGGAGGCCCTCAGTGAACGTGAACAAGGAGGGGGCCGGGCAGGTGGACAGAACACACCAGTGAATGTTTCACCAAGCTCTTACCTGGGCCTAAGCAGAGTCATTAGGTTAGACTACGTAGTGCCTCTGCTCTCTACTAAAACACAAGTATTGCTCGATATAGACGAGAGCAGAAAGACTTTAGTGTGCATTTATTGAATCTGACATTTCCTCTCAACCGGGAGGGACGCCTGCCTGGGAGTGGGCGAGGTGGGCAGTGGCCCGCTAGAGGGAAGGGAACAGACTGGGCTGGAGGGGCTGCCGCTGCCCACGTCCTGTTTGCCCCAGGCCACGGGGCCCCAGGCCACGGGACAGCAACTCTCACCTTGGTTTTAAGGGCCGGGTGGGGAGCTTGAGTGGGAGAGGCAGGGATTGGAAATCAATGGAGTGGACACAGGCGCAAGCAGCTGGGCTTTGTGCGCACAGCTTGGCCAGGGCCTCCTCGGCCCTTCGTGTGGGCCCTGCCCCACCGCACCCGCCACGGCCAGCTCCCTGTGCTCCTGGGACTTGCTGGCTTTCAGATGTGGCTGGAAGCTGCCCCAGGGAGCCTTGTTCTAGTCGTTGCTGTGAGTGTTTGGGGGCGGGTGGGGTAGTATATCCTTCCTCTCGGGCCCTCCGCTCTCAGACTCAGCGATTCTGCAGCCCCTTTGGGCTCACTGGACGATGCCAGAGAACGTGTTGATGGGCATTCGAAGGGGCTTGGCCTTGGCTCTGGTCCTTTCTATCTCCTCCTGGTGTGAGCTGAGCCCCAGCACCTTGGATTTCTGGGCCCCAGCACACGGCTCTGGGCAGGGAGCAACCTCGAACCTGTGGGCGGAGAGAGGCCAGCTCGGGAGACCCATCTCAGGGGTCAGATCTGCCTGGGCATTTTAAACGTAGCCCCTTTACTGTCGGGTATAGACAAGGGGGCTCCGCAGAGGGAAGAGGAAGGGTCAGAACGAGAAAGGGTTCCCTGAGCCCGGGGCGAGCGCACGCCGAGGAGGATACGCCCGAATGGGTCACCCTGTGCGCCTGCCTGTCCCAAATACACCTCCCTAGGGGACACCAGTAAGTGTCATGTTAACTGGGTCGTAGCTGCCACAGAAGGGCAGCCTGTGTTGGGGGCAGGGCCCGCACAGGAGGTTGGATCAGGAGGGCTGCAGGCTGAGCGTTTGGAGAAGAATCTCGGGAGAACTTAATCTCAGCTACTGCCCAAGGTCAGCCGTCACTTGCTCTTCTTTGTGGATTTAAGTCATCACCTGAGTCCACACCCATCAGGGATACCTGCCTGGCCCACGATCCACCCCGACAAGGCTCAGGCAAGGGGTGGGGGGCGGGGCCGGGGGCCGGCAGCCGGGAAGCTTTGCCCCAGGGGCACAGAGCCCAGCCTCACCTGGCCACATCCCTGTACGCGCGGCAACTGTCCTTGTCCAGCAACAGTGTCAGCAGCCTCTGGTCCTGGCTTTGGATCTGGACGTTAGCCGACCGGAAGGTGTTTGTCACCGTCTGCACCAGAGACAGCTTGGGGAGCATCACCTTGGTAACGGATGGCCCGTTACCAACACCTCCTACCTTGGAATCCTGTGTGTTTCAGCTCAGTACACAAGAGTCCTGCCTCTCTTCTTGCAAGTGACCCTGAGTAGTGACAAGCCTGCATGAGATGCTTCTAGGCAGCCTTGGTCCTTGGCTCTCCCATCATTTCCACAGTTCTTTTTTCCCCACCTTTTGTCCTTAATTTCAAACACAACCTGGGATGCTACAGCTAGAGCTTGCCAGGTGCTGAAGTGACCTGAGCACCTCCTGTTTGACAGGCATGTTATGTATGTAATTTGGGGATACTCCAGGGTTTTTATAAGCCCTGACCCCTGTACTCAGTGTTGGATTGCATACAAAATTATTTCCCTGGCGCAGAGACAGAGGGTCTGGAAAACAGCCACCTATCCCCATGACTCAGACTAAGCCTGTACCAGTTTGTACCATGGGGCTAGTTACGTCCTCTGCACGGGGAACCCGGGTCATGGTGTTCCCACCTTCCACACCCACAGCCCTGCAGAGCTTCTCCAGAAAGTACCCAGGAGCAGAGGAAAGCAGCCCCGAGGCAGCCCTCCAACCCGTGACCCTGAGGGGGCTGCTCCCGAGAGACCCCTCCCCCTGGACAGAGAACGTAGAGCATCCTGGGCTCCAGGTGGGGCACTGAGGGCCCTTCCGGTCACTGGCCCATAGCACGCATGGACAGCAGCTTTGCATGACTCACCACCACAGAGCATTGGAGTTTCTAGAGCCTTAGCCTCCATCTTATTCAAGTATTCTCAACCCTGGAGTCACCTTTCCAAAACATAAAATTAGAAATTCTGATCTAAGTGGTCAGGAGTCCAGCCCCGGTCTGGGCATTTTTCATAAGCTCCCTGTTGTAGGCAGGGCTGATCCACCTTCCTGCTGTCAAACAGCAGAGGGACAAACAGAGCCTCAACCTGGGGGGGTGGGGCGCGGTCAAGCATCCAGGCATTTCTGCTGGACTTTTGTGGGGTGGAAGGTGGGCTTGGCGGCCAGGAGTCTATGGGCAGAGTGTGCAAGAATCTCCCGGGAGACTCTACACCCAGACCACCGGGGTTCTCATCCTGGCTCTGCCACTTATTAGCTGTGTGACCTTGGACATGATTCTTAATCTCTCTGTGCTTTTGTTTCTCAGCTTTGCAACTACCTTGTAGGTAGCGAGACAGTACAGAGGTAAAAGGGAACTCGCTAGGGTGGTAAGTTTAGATTTTCAAAAAGCTCACAACCAGGTTATTTAAAGAGGTCATTAAAAATAGAAACCATGGTAAGGAACTGACTTTGAAAGGGGAAATACGTAAAGGTAAATAGGTCCACCCTGGAACCTGAAGCTCAAATACAGAGCTGTCCTGTTGGAAGATCTCAGCTCAGTACAAAGCTCTCAGCCCGTCAGAGCGCTCCTCCAGTGCATAGGCTGCCCCAGAAGAAATGAACTCTGGTTAGAGGTGAGATCTGCATAGGTAGAGGCTGGATCAGATGATCAGGGAACATCTAGCCCGCTCCTGCTGTGGGCCATTCCCACGGTGAGTGCTGGAAGGACGGAGATAGGGCCTGAGCCACGAGATCACGTCATTGACAGTTTTGCAAATGCTTCAGTGGCTGTGTCCCCAGGGCTCTGGGGGAGCACAGAGGTGGGGTCCCTAGCTCTCCGGGGAGTGGGGGATGGGGAGTGTGATGGAGGAGGTGGAGGGAAGGGCCTCCTGGGGGAGATAACACCTGAGTTTCATCTTGAACGAGAAATAGGGGTTATGAAAGGAGGATGGGGAAGAGAAAGGGAGGAACGGGGTTTCAGGCCAAGCAAAGCGCATGAACAAAGGCACAGAGGAAGGTCTGCCAGTACACTTCCAAATGTAACCGAGCAGGACACTATGGGACCTTCCCCGGACAGACCCCTCCCCCATATCCTCTGCTGTAGCTCCTCTCTGAAGTAACTAGATAACAGTATCTGATGCACATTTCCTGAGCTGTTTTACAGATGCTAAAACCACCACCAAATGGAAGAAATTAACCACTTGATGACCATGAGCAAGTAGCCCCCAGACCCACTGGCGCCTAAGGATTGATAATGTTAACCCCTGTGACACCACCCTGTTACCTCGCCATCAACCAATCAGAGAACTGTGCACCAGCTGATCCCATACACTGGGACGCCCTTCCCTCACCTGGCCTTTAAAAGTGCTTTGCTGAAACCCATCGGGGACTTCGGTGGTTTTGAGCACCAGCTGCCCTGGACTCCTTGCTTGGCACCCTGCAATGAACACTGCACTTGCCTTCGCCACGACCCGGTGTCAGTGTATTGGCTTTGCTGAGCGCAGGCGAGAGGACCCAGGTTTGGTTCGGTATCACAGATAAGCCCCGTGTAAAGTGCATGCAGGGGTGGCCAGGGTTGCAGATGGAGCGAAAGAGGAGCCAAGCTATGCAACACTGAAGTTTCTCTGCCCTTCTGCCCTGGAGAGTAGGAAGTGGTCGAGGGATTTTAAGCACAGAGTCATGTGTCCGAGTTCCGTTTTAGAAAGATCACGCAGGCAGAGGTATGGAGGGTGGATTGCAGGAGTACTGGGATGACATCGGGGAGACCGGCTGGGAGGCCATAGAGTTTGTCCAGGAGAAGGGGGTGGATGAAGGTCTGGCCCAAGGGTGACCAATTCGTCCCAGGAAACCCCTTAGTCCCTGGCAAATTGGGACAGATGGTCAACCTCACTGGACCACAAGAAGGAGGATGGAGAGGAAGGGAGAGGTGTGAGAGTGTTTGAGAGAGAAAACCAGTGGACACGGGGAGGTGAGAAAGGGGAGGCACCTGAGCTGACTCCGAGGTTTCCGGGACAGGTGACTGGTTAATGATGGTCCCGCTGAATGAGAGACAAGACACCGGGGAGGAGGGGGTGAAATAAAAACAGCCGCTAACACATATATAGCTCTGACTTGGCCAAGCACTCTTCTAGAAGCTTGACACGTCACCGTCACTTAATCCTCACAACAACCGGATAGCTAGGTACCATTATTGTCCCCGTTTTCCAGATAATGAGACTGAGGGACAGAGAGCTGGAGTGACTTGCCTAAAGTCATGTAGCTGGTGAATGACAGCCCAGATCTGAGCCCAGGCAGTCTGGCTCTAGAGAGCTCTCAACTACTAGAAAGCACTGGCTCTGGTTTTGGGGTGTCGTGGGACACTGAGGTCATGCTAACTTAGTTGAATGCAGGAGTCAGACACTCAGGGATGAATGTCAGAGCAGGAGATAAAGGTTTGGGCACCCTTAACAACTTGGACTAAAGCCATGGACGTGGTTTTGAGAGTCCAGGGAATAAGAAAAGAAGTGGGCCATGGACTGAAGTGGAGAACAGTAGCTATTTAAGGATTTGGCTTAGGAAAAGGAGTCCAGGGAAAAGGGCTGAGTGATGCCAAGGCTTGGGATGAGGTGGAAGGTCACGGCCCTGACCTCATGGATGCAGGGTATCGCGGAAGCACTCAGACACCTGAGCATCAGACCGAGTAGGCGGCTTGACCTAAAGGTAGTGTCTGCCTGGCAGGCGATGTGGGGAAGCTGAGGCTGTCTTGAGGACGTGGTTCAGATATGATCATGGGCTCCAAGCCCAGCCGAGTAGGGCAGTGAAGTCCAGAGGGGCCATCAGATAGGGAGAAAATGGGCGGGTCCTATGTCTGTATCAATAAGGGACTCTCTATGAGTACCAGTAAGGGTTAAGGCAAAGGGCAAAGGGTGGCGGTAGGATGATGAGGTTGAAAGAGCTGGTCTGATATGGTCAAAGGCTGGGCCATTGCTGTTTGGGAGCCTGGCTGCTGTGTGCAGGGGACGCCAGGACTCGGGTGCATTTTGTACTATCTGGGTACGTCTTAGGACCTCAGATGGTCCAGGTGGAGGTGGAGGGCGGGGCCTTAACTCTTCCAGTGCCTTATTTATGCCAGTTTGCGCTCAGTATTTCAAACAGACTGACTGGAAAGCACATTCTTTCCGGCAGGAAGACCCACTTCAACAGCAAAGGCTCAGAAAGGCTCAACAGTCCATTCCCCCTTCACTGAAACCCTCCCCCTGGGCTCCCTGCCACCTACCCTGCACGAATCTCCCCAGTACTTACAGAGAAGGACCTTCCTGCCAAGTTGGAGGTCTTGACAACCTCTGTCACGCTAACATTCAGGCATGTGTGGTCTGCGTCCGGAGCAGCAGTTGGGGGGCAGTGGGTGGGCCCTGAAACTGGGAAGAATGAGATGGTGGGTGAGGGGCTGTGAATGGGCCTCTAGGTAAGTAGGGGAGCTTGAGACTCCACCTCCCAAGACGGGCATGGACCCACCTTGACTACTGCCCCGCCCCCTTGTAACCCCTCCCCACACCCTGCGCAGCCCCTGCTCCGACTCCACCTTGGTCCTCGCCAAGCCTCAGTTCCCTCCAGATCATCCGTCTCCCTGCCCTGGAGAATCCACATTTCTATATCCTGAGGCCCAGCAGCCACATCACCAACCTAAATCCTTCCTTTCGCCTTCTCCTGTCCCCGTTTCCAACGCGAGGAAGC
>NW_006785619.1:1930067-1942343 GCF_000442215.2 Lipotes vexillifer
GAACACCTAGCCCGGGCTGGTGTGTAAGACGGAGGGCTGTAGGAGGGCAACTGTCCCAACATGTGGAGAGCATTTCTTTGACTTTCCTCACAGCGTACAACGTGTCAAAACCCATTGTTGTGTGGCTGCTGCCCGGCTTTACCCCTCCCTGCCGACGAACGAGGGTTCTTAGAGATCCAAGTTCGGACGGGACTGTGTGATGGAAAGCTTGGAGGAGATTCAGGAGTTAGAGCCGGGGCGGGTGGGGTGGGAGTTTTGTAAAGGAAACAGAAGAAATCAAAGTTTAACAAAAAGGGCTGGCGCTGCAGTTTACTGCGTGCACATACATTAGCATCTTGTCTCTATTTTAGAAATGAACAAACAGAGAAGTCCCAAGTAACCCGAGGTCACACAGACGGAAACGTGGCAAAGCTGGGCGTCGAAGCCTGCCCATCTGGTTCTAGAATCTGCGCTCCTGACCCACTGCTCTGTGACCGCCTCTTGTCTTGGAGCTATCGGCAAAGTCACACGTCTCCTTCACATACACGAGGTCACGTACGGCCCTCCGCGGGGTCCCTCCACCCTCCAGCTCAGGCTCATCCGGTGGCAAAAGCATCACCCAGCGCTGCTCGATGGTCACCAACCTGAAGGCCAGGCGGGGTCCTCACCCGGGCAGCCCGGCGCCCAGCTCCCGGCCCGGCACGGGCAGGAGTTCGACCACGTTCCGTGATCCCAGGGACAGGGAGGGAGGCTCCTTCCCCTGCCTCAGCCCGTCTCCTCTCTCCCCGCCCTCTCTCCTCCGCGCCCCTGCTTTCCCGTGCGTGTCCTTCCCTGTCTCTGCTCTGTGTGCCCAGCCCCTCACCTTCAGTGTCACCGGCTGGAAGGGTCTTCAGGACCAGCCCGGTGGCCCGCAGGGAGACGGTGACCTCTCGGGTGCGGTGGCTGAGCAGGGCCTGGGGAGGGGGATGCGGGGACGGAAGGGGGTCCTCAGGACAAGGTACACGGCACCACGTCAACCGTCCTGCTTCTGTCCCCTTCCCCCCCCCGTCCCCCACTTCCCACCCCTACCCTGAGTGTTGGCCATGTCACTAATGTCCAGTAAGGAGCCAGAGGATGCAGGCTCAGAACACTCAGCCCAGGGAGCCTTCCAGACCAAGGACTACGCCCCCATACATCGGGTCAGCTAGCAAGGAGGGTATTTTTTTTTTTTTCTTTTTGCGGTACGCGGGCCTCTCCCGTTGCGGAGTGCGGAGCACAGGCTCCAGACGCACAGGCCCAGCGGCCATGGCTCACGGGCCCAGCCGCTCCGCGGCACGTGGGATCCTCCCGGACCGGGGCACGAGCCCGCGTCCCCTGCATCGGCAGGCGGACTCTCAACCACTGCGCCACCAGGAAAGCCCGAGGAGGGTATTTTTGAGCAAGGGGACAGAGCCTTGTTCCTTAGGTCAGATCGCCTCCTTGGCTGTGCAGAAGGCCAACTGTAACCCGCCCATCCCTGCAAAACTCCCTGGAGGCTGGGAAAGTCTGGGGGCAGCCACGAGAAAAGGGCAGAAGTTTCCTCTGGCTCTATCTGCACCCCCTGACATCCCTGACAACTGCTTTCCCCCAGCTGTACCTCCGGGCCACCTGCTGACCATGCCACACACACTGACCTTCTGGTAGCGTATGGAGAGCTCAGCCCCTGGGCCCTCGGCCACGCCCCTCCTCCGAGGTGCAAGGCTCTCTGCAGGGGGCGAGGAGAGGCTGAATGAAGGCGGGAGGTCCCCATCCCTCCCGCCCTGGCTCCCCACCTCCCTGAGGTGGAGCTGAAGCTGCATCTGTCCCCGGATGGAAAGGCAGCACCCCAGGGGGGCCAGGCTGCCCTTCAGTCGGGCAAAGCCCCCAGGTATTCAGCAGAGGTGGGACGGGGCTTGGGGGGAACCATTAGGTGAGAGGTGGGGGGACTTTCTGGAAGCGGGCCTTGAGGAGCTGAGTCAGGGCAAGCTTTGGGAAAGGGGAGACAGATGCTCACCTCTGGGGAACTTGGAGTCCTGGATCTTGACTTTGAGCTCGGTGAGGAAGATGTCCTCTGCAGGGTCCTGGCTCAGGTCACTGAGGAAGATCTGGAGGGAGGAGGGAGGCGGGGAGGAGGGAGGCTGGAGGAGGCCGGCCCCCGCAGAGGCAGCTCCCCGCTAACCCCCGCAGCCCGGGATGCGGGCTTCTAATCCAAGTGCCCACCGCCGCCCTCAGATCTTCCATGGGCCGACTTCCTTGCCCTTATCTTCCCCTATCTCTCAACAGGAACCCTGTGGTGAAGATTATTATTCCTATTTTAAATGGTTGCCCCACCTCCTACATTGCACCTGCCTTCCAGAAAGGAGAAAGGCTTGTGCCAATTGAGACAGCCCCACCTTCTTTTTTTTTTTTTTTTAATATTTCTTTCTGCCTTTATTTAGGCTGTGCTGGGTCTTAGTTGTGGCACGCAGCATCTTTAGTTGCGGCCTGTGAACTCTTAGTTGCGGCATGCGTGTGGGATCTAGTCCCCTGATCGGGGATCGAACCTGGGCCCCCTGCATTGGGAGCGCAGAGTCTTAACCACTGGACCACCAGGGAAGTCCCTATTCCCATTTTGAAGATGGGGAAAATGAATGTTAGAGAGGTAGAGGTACCGCGATCCCACAGTGAGCAGGTGGGGGGACCAGGAGGCAAAGCCATGAACTTCTTACCACTGCACACAGGCTCTAACTTTACACCCACTGCACCCAGCCGGTCCCACACCGACCCGCTCTTTGGTTTACACACACACACACACACACACACACACACACACACACACACTCACACACTCACACACACGCACACTTTATGGTATTAATAGCAGGACATTCAAAGATAAACAAAGGACAGTCTCTTATCTCAGGGGACTCAGAGTCTTGGTGGGGAGGGACAGGTATCTGCAGGTATATGACAAAGTGGCAGTGAGGTGTCAGAGGGATGCCCAGGGCATCACAGGGGCACCCAGGAGAAGCACCCAATCGGGCTGAGAGGAGCAGAGATGAGGGCAGTTTTGCTGTAGGACATGAGGGCTGGCAAGGATGAAGGGGAGGGTGTGAGGTAAGGGAGAAAACCTTCCACATGAAGGAGCCCTCCTTCTGCTTGAACTTGAGGTCTTAGGAGTTAATAATTATCTGACTCCTCCAGAGAGTAAGAAGAGAAAGTTAACAACCAAGAATGTCTGGCTGAGTTTATGACTTGCATCCTGGCCCCCTGTTTCCCTGGAGCCAGGGTATTTAGGTTGTGGGGTCCTGGGATCCAGCAGGCTGCCATGGTCTCCTTGGAGCCCCAGGTGGGAAGCTTACCTTGACTGCGTAGATCTGGAAATAGATGGGTTGGGTGCCCATGCGAACATAGTAGGTGATGGCATCCAGGATGAAGGGGTCTACGGTCTGGGATGTGTCCAGGGAGAGAGGCTGTGAGTGAGGGAGTGGTACCGTCTTCAGCCAGCTTCCTCCATCCTACTGTGGGAGCTGCCACTTCCTTTTTTTTTTTCTCGCCATGCTGCATGGCTTGCAGGATCTTCTTTCCCCGACCAGGGATTGAACCCGAGCTCTGGCACTGAAAGTGCTGAGTCTAAACCACTGGACTACCAGGGAATTCCCACCACTTTCTTAACAGAGAAACTCCAAAGCCCCCATGTGCCCTCTGTGATACACTAACCCAGCTGGTCCTTCAACAGTCCAAGCCTTTCCGACCACCCAGTTTCTGCTCCTAATCAAGAGATGCCTGTCTAAATCCCCATCTCAGGGACTCCGATTCACTTCAATCACACACAGACATATTGGGCAGCTCTGTGTATAAGGCGCTGTGCTGGGTGCTTGGGGTAGACAAGATGCTTGAGAATGTAAGTAATGATGAGAGAGACTGGAGTGGGTTCTAGTTTGCATTAGCTCCTCACTAGCCAGGTAACCTTGGGCGTGAGAGCTGGAACCAGATGATCTGATGTGTCTTTGAGTTCTTGTGGCATCTGAATATATTAATAAATGAGCTAATGTTTACATGCTGTTGGGAAATGACTAGTGCCATGTCCTACAGGCCTTCCCCAACCCCATACGATTATAAAGCATAATGGGTTTTTCAGGTAAACAGAACGTCTATATAATGTCTGATAGTATCAGAGTTGGAAGGAAACTCAGCGTATTTCAGCCATACCCAATCTTATAACATCTCTTCTAACCTTCACATCTGGTCTATTGAAATCTCGTTCCTTTCAAAAAGCTCACACTGAGGAACTATGAATTTATTCTAATAATAATAGTGCTGCCATTGTTCACACTATTTCCATTTTCTTCGTGTGGAAACCGCTTTTGGAGTTAATTGTAAGGGCCACATAAATTGTTAATTATAAGGGGAAAGAGAGCAGGGGGAAAATTAAAATCCTACATGTGTCTTGGCAGGGAAACAAGCTACCAACAAAGGAGTATAAATGAGACCCTGCGTCCGGAGTTATACCTCACCCCCAGAGAGTGTAACACAATGTGCTAAAGATGTTAATTCTCCAAATTTCAATCGAGATCCCAAGGGAATTAAAACTAAAACGTGGCAAAGGGATTCTAAAATGTATCTGGAAAATATAAAAAAACAAGACTCTCCAAGTCTGGAAAGTTTTGAACGAGCAATGGGGTAGATGTACCGTGCCAAATATTAACATTAAAAAGTGCTAATTTATACAAAAATGAATAGGTGAATCAGAAAGAATAGGTATCCAGAAATCAACTCAAGCATGTGTGACAATTTAGTAAATGATAAAAGTGGCATTTCAAACGGATGGGGCAAGATGGTTTACGCAATAAATAGCTTTAGGACAACTGGCTAAACACTTGGAAAAAATAAAATTACATACTAAAATTAATGGCAGATAGGTTATTTAAATGTAAAACTTGAGACCGTAAGATTGTTAGAGAAATTATCGGTAAATATTTACTTAATCTTGGAGTGGAGAGGGCCTTTCAAAGCATGGCTCCAGAGGGAAAAACCATAAAGGGTAAAAATATTGAAATTCTGTAAGTCCAAAAAAACACTCTGACAAAATTGATAGGCAAATAAAAAAGTAGGGGAAAATGTCTGCAGCACATATGACAGCAGAAAGGGAAGGCCTTTCAAATCAGTAAAAGATGAGCTCTCCTTGCCCCCCACCTCTGCCTGGGGTGAGGGATTGGCACTATGGCTTGTGGTTAAGAGAACATGCTCTGGAATCAAGCTGCCTGATTCCAAGTGGGACTCCTTCTGTTACTTTGGGCAAGTGACCTAATCTCTTTGTGCCTCAGCTGCTTGATCTGTAAAATGGGGATGCAGTGGCAATAGCGCCTGTAGACAGACGAGAGTACCTGGTTGGTAGAGCTGCTGTGTATAAGTGCTTAGAACAGTGCCTGGCATGTGGCAGTGCTCAGGAAGCATGAACTGTTGCAGTTGGAGAGAAAATAGCACAAGAAACTCACAAAATAAGACATATAATTGGCCTACACACTTAAGAATGTTTTACTTTATCTTCTCCTATAGGTGCCTGGTACGCACTCCAAGTGAATTCCAGCCACTAGCTGGTTAGGGCCCCTCTTCTGTATTCCTTCCTACCTCACCACTCATGGGGCTCCCTGGGCTGACTCGAGGTCAAGGGTCAATAAAACACCCCCTACCACCTCCCTCCCGCCCTCCTACCCTCGCTGCCCTACCATCTCTGCCAGCTTGTGGATGGCGGGGCACAGGGTGTTGACGATGCTCTCGTACCACGGGTCTGCGCGGCCCAGGAACGCAGCCAACTCTCCGAGCTCCGAATGCCTGGATGCTGTGGGCTTCTGGGGACAAAGGGACAAGGGGACAGGGCAGAACCGTCAGGCCCTCTCTGGCACTCTCTTCCTACTCGGAGGGTCCCCAGGTACCAGTCCCAGGCAAACTAGCTTTGGGAGTGTGGCCAAATCACTCAGCATCTTGGGGCGTCGATTTCTGCGCCATGTGAAGACTTGTTTTACACCCGAGATGAAGCTGGAATCCCCTTCCCTGAGGATGCCTGCCAGGGACACTGAAAAATGATCATCAGCCTTGAGAGACAAGTATTGCCTGAAAAATGATCATCAGCCTTGAGAGACAAGTATTGCCTTGAATTTAATGCTTTCCGATCAGAAGCAGAGTGGGCAACAGAAATGAAAAATTGCCAGGGCGGCTTCATTCCCGGCCCCCCAGGAAGGGTGGTGTGTATGTGGCTGAGGGTGTGTGTGTGTGTGAGAGAGAGAGAGAGAGAGAGAGAGCCCCGTTTGAGAAGCTTTCCATTAATTTCGTTAGAAAAGCAAAACGATGCTCCCAGTGACAGAGCATCTCTCTCTGGCCACATGCAGCCCCCAGGGCCCACGTCTGTGGCTTCTGGGACAGAAAGCCTCCAGGTCTCTCCCAGCTCCACATCCTCAGGAAGAATGACCCCAGTTCCCGCTCCTGACACCTCCCATCTCTTCCCCCACGCCCCCCGCCCCCCATCCAGTCACCTCAGACGCCAGCACAGGGATGTAGTAGAGCTGCAGGCTGAGCCTGGGGGTGAGGCAGAACTTCTGGGTCTCTCGTTTCCTGGCAAGGGGGAGCAGAGCACAGGCATGAGGGCAGGGGTTTTGACTTCAGACAGACTTGGTTCCACATCCTGGCTCTGCTATTTATTATCGCTTGACTCTGGGCAATTGACCTACTCTCTCTGAACCTCTGTTTTCTCATCTGTAGAATGGGTGCAGTAAAGCAGGAAGCAGAGTGCTCCGTGGTGGCCGGGTGCGGGGGCCGGGGGATTACTGTGCACCATCCTCTGCCATCCCAGCCTGGCCTCGGCCTCCTGAGCGCCGCACCCCCCTTCCATCTTTCATCAGCACAGGCTGGGCCCACCTGTGCCCCGACCATCCCCAGCCGCCCCTTGGGGCCCTACCTGAGGCTGTGGTAGGCCCGGGCCAGGCGCCCCAGCATCCGGTCGTCCCCTAGCACTAGCACCCGGGCCGTGTGCAGCCGGGAGACCCCAGGCAGCAGCCCCCTATCCCCGCTGGGCCTGCCAGTCCTCTGGTGCAGCCCCGGGGGCCCATCCCAGCTGCTGGGCATCAAGATGTCCGGGGGCCACACCCGCTTCTTGATGCCCCCTTTGCGCTTCAGCCTGGCTCGCTCCACCTCGGGGCTGCCAGGTGTGGGCGGCTCGTCGGCCCCCCAAGGAAGGTCCCGCTCGATGCCGCTGTCAGTGGACAGCATGGACGCCCGGGCCATCTCCCGGTCTGGCAGGAGGCCCTGCAGATCCAAGGCTTCCAAGTCTGCACTGAGGCGCAGCTGGGATTGCGGGCGCAGGAAGAGCACCAGTTCCTTCCCTGGGACACGGAGACAAAGGGGACCATCAGGGCGGAGAGCGGACGCGAGGCTGGCAGGGCCCCACCCTGGCAAGGCCGGTGGTTCCGAGTTTCCCACACACGGTTAGCTGAACAGAAGCCCCATGAGATGCTCCGTGAAGGAACAGAGGTTCTGTGGCCAGCAGAGACTAAGAACCCCACACACTCCTGCCACAAGTAAACATCTTAAAGACTCTGAGAAGTCCTGTAGCTTAATGCAGTGCCTCCTGACTCTAGAGCCCTTTTCTCCATATTTGCTCATTAGCATCCTCCATTCTCCAGCTCCCCCACAGTTTCCCCCGGGACACAGATAACAGAGCATCAGCTCCTGGATTTTCTAATCGACCTTCATTTTATTGCTCCTGAGGAAACTGAGGCCCCCAGGGAACTGACGTCTAGGGTGACCCAGCACGTGAAAGGACACGTGGGCCTTGAACCCGGTTCACCAGTCTGGCACTTCCCACCACAACCTGCCGCTCTATCTTCGCCCCTCCCTTGAGAAGAGCCAGGGGGACTGGGGGACAGACATCAGCGTGGAGGGGAAGTGTGGGCCCCCTCCTGCTCTGGAAACCATAACTTTTTTGTGCCTGCCTCCTTCTTGGGGACGTGTATTGTCTGTTGGCATCATCATGGCATGTGACACTTTCTAGACACTTTCTAGACACATGTGGCCAGTGGCTAATGCACAGAGTGTTCTGACATAGAGAAAATGTATCCTCTTTTCAGATGCTGCAAACAACTCAGGGAACAATGAGTACACACAGACACACACACAGCAGATACACAGGCAGACACAAAGACAACACAGACACACAAAGATACACACAGGCACACACGAAGACACAGACATAGACATGCACAGAGATACACAATAAATATACATAGAGATAGACATGCACACAGCGCACACACAGACGCAAACATGTAGACACATACACAGACACACAAAGACACCTGCACACACACCAAGAGACACAAACACACACAGATGCACAGACACACACACACACACACACACACACACACACACGCACGCACACACGCATACACCACTATTTCCAGCCCGCTCCCCCCAGAGGGGTCAAAGGCACTGCACTTACAGAGCTGTTCCTCATTGGTCCACAGGTGGAAGGTGATATGGGGGCTGGGCAGAGGGATGCTTGGAAGCCGGTCCTGGGGGGGCTCACCTGAAGGACAGGCTGTGGAGACCACGGAGGTGAGGACTGTGGGATTCTTCTCTGCCCTCTCCCCACCCCCAGCTCCTGTGTGGGGCCTATGGGGGTGAGTGGCAGAGAGCCTCGCCCTTCCATATCTGGCCCTGTCGAGTTCCTCTGCCTCTCTGCCACCATCAGCTCATCCAGGGCCTAACACCTGCCCAAGGATGCCTGGCAGCTCCCAGTTTCCTGCAAACTTCCTAGCTGGGGCTTCAGTACCCTTCACAAGCCAGCTCACCGCATCATTCCCAACCTTTTCTCCCTCCCCCAGCCCCGCTGCAGCCATGCTGCCTTTCCCACTGTTCAGAGACATCCTGGCCACATGCAGACCAGGGGAAAGGCCTCCGTATTTCTCAGGGCCTCCTCCAGGAGCCTGCACACAGTAGATGCTCAATTAACGTTTGCTCCTGGTTCTGAAAAGAGTCACGGCCAAGTACGAAGGGCAGCAGGAAGCCTGCATCCAGGGGAGAGAGCAGTGCCAGCCAACCCCCGTCTCCTCCTTCCAGAAGCCTTCCTGACACTCCAGCCTGGGAGTCATCCCCTCCCCAGACCTTATTGGTTGCACACTGGGCACACCTAACATGTAGCCTTAGGATTTAACTTCCACATAGCACAGCTCCCTCCTGAACAAGGCTGCAAGCTTCCTTAGGCGAGAGCAACCCATGGTCACTGAACACTTACTACTGTTCTCACCGTGCCCACAGTGCTATCATCTCACCGGGTCCTACCAGTGACCCTGGGGCACAGGTAATATTATCTTCACTACAGAGGAGGAGTCAGGGGCACAGAGAGGTTAAGTAACTGGCCTGAGGTCACACAGTAAGTGGCAGAGCCAGAATTTGAGCCCAGGCAGCCCGGCTACAGAGTCCATGCTTTTACCCATGACACGGTGCCCATAACCACTGTCCCATGCTGCCCCCCAGCAGCAGGGGCTCGACGGGGGTGCTGGCTGGCCATTAAGATGCACAGGGCAAGTCTGGGCGGGAGGCAGGTGCCTGGATGTGTCTGGGATGGTGGGGGCAGCCCAGACTGGTCTTGCCCTGCCCATGCAGATTTACTGCTGAGTTAGCAAGTGGTACCCAAGGAGAGCAAAGCCAGATTTGCCCCAGGGTTTGGCCCAGCTTTGGGAGGGGAGAGGCTTCATGAGCAGACATTTCCATGTGGCAGTCAGAGGCAGTGTAGAATATTAGAGCGAAATAAGAGGAGGCTGAGAAGGAGGAGGAAGTTTTAAGTAGGTGCCCAACCTGCCTGCCTCACCCTTACTTCTGCAGTTTCCACCCTCCCTGGGCTGCCGAGGTCAAGCCCAGGGAGGGCTGGCACACTGGCCTCTGCCCACGGTTTCCAGTCCTCAGGCAAGTGCTGTGTACCTATGGGTGCACCGTGTGTTCGGGGCATGCAGGCTGACAAACTCCACGGGTGCTCTGAGTGGCCATGAAACAGGACACAAATCAGAACCGTCCTCCAATAGCCAGAAAATATATGTTCCAGACACTTCTCTGGGCTCTTTGGAGTTTCTGCAACACACACGGGCTTGCTTCCCATCAGTGTATGGCATTGCCTTATAAAAAGGCAAGCAGAAAGGAAGTGTTGGAATAAAAATCTGTGAGACCAGATGTAAGAGATGTAGACTCAGATGCTATTTTGGACGCTCTTTAGGGGATCCGTGGACCATTGGATCCCTTGGTCACTATAGTATGGTGGTTAAGAACCAGACAGCCTGGGTTTGAATCTCAGCTCTGCTACTTACTAACTGGGTGATCTTGGGCAAGATGTATAGCCTCTTTCTAACTCTGTTTTCTCACCTGAAAAATGGGGTTAATGCTTTCTATAAGTAGTCTACTGTGAGGATTAATTGATTTAATATATGCAAACTGCTGAGAACAGCACCTGGGGTATAGTAGGTGCCCAGTAGGCGTCAGCTGTTATCATGACCCTAATTACCCACCTTCTAATTAGCCCGGGACCTTCAAGCTCTTGGGAGCCGCTGCGTGTCCCACCCCGCTTCAGCCACGCGCGCAGACTCGGAGCAGGTACAGCGCTGGTCTCTGGCGCCCCCTGCAGGGTACCCGGACCGCAGCTCACCGCGCCTGCCGCTTACCGCCGCAGCGCCCCCTGGCGGCCGCCTCCGGCCCCAGCAGCGAGCAGTAAATCTCCTCCAGCCTCTCCAGGTGGCCCTCCCGGCTCGGGCTGGGCTCGCTGGCCATCTGCTCCACGGCTGCCACCACGGCGTGGAAATAGCGCTCCAGGGCGCGGCGGGAGCTGGTCTGCCGGGGAGGAGCATCAGAGCTTGAGTTCCGGCTCTGCACCCACCACCCCCTGCTCCAACGCCAAGCCTGCAGGTGCACGGAGAGCCCAGTGGCACCTCCCCTCTGCCCGGGACTCTGGCAGGAGCTTCCCCATGAAGGCCTTCCCACGTCCAGCGCTCCGCTCCTGCCCTGCCATAGCTGTTGCCCGATGCCGTCTGCAGCGGGGGGGGAGGTCCCCTCGGCCCCTCACACCGTGGTGTGGGGGGACAGCTGGTGCCCGGCAATGTCGGGAACCCAGGGGGGCAGGGATGGCCTCTGGCGCCCACCCTCCTTGGAATGTCACTAAGTATCTGGATCACTGTTCTGCCATCACTCGGATGTAAACTCCAGGATGGCAGCAGTTTTGTCTGTTTCATTTACAGCTGCATCCCCAACACCTAGAACATCTGCTGGCATATAGTAAGTGCTCGATAAATATTTGTCGAATATTTCCTAAACGTCTGTCACTCCTATACTGCCTTGACATACCACCTATAAATCATTATTTTTCTTTAAATCACTGCACTTTTTTGGTTCAAAATTATTTCAAAAGCAAATTTTATATTGCTGCTCTAAGTAAAACGGCTAGTGTCACTTGTCATAAACAGAAAATAACTAAGATGAATATAATGATCACAAAACTCTATTATTAAATTGTAGCCAGGTACTATGGGCTGCCAAGGCTTTAGAGCTGGAAGCTTGCTTTTTCTTTTAAAAAAGGCAGATTAGCAAGCGTTCAAGAGGTTAAGGGTAAAAGCACCAAGCTGAGCCTTTCTCCTTAACGCAAACAGGTTTTGAAGAGCTTCTCACTCTCTGAGTTTCACCATGCTCTCCAGCACCGAAGGCTCCTGTCTCCATGGGTACCTCTCTGACACCTTGAGAACTCCCCTGGATCATTGTTCTCTGGCTGTGTCCCCTCACCCCCACTCACCGCCAGCTAATCCCAGCTCATGACTGAGGATGCAGGGCCCAAACGAGTGACACGGGCAGGCACAGCAGGGCTTGCTCTGATCTCTTTTTTGTGCTAGGGGTCCCCTGAGCAGGGTCTTAACTTCCTGGGCTAAGGGAGAGTGGGTCATTCTGACTAGCTAGGGCTCCAGTAAATATTTGCTGAATGACCAGCTGAATGAACACAAGCAATCAGAGGGACAAGGAATCAGAGTTGGAAGGGGCCACAGGGACCATCTCGTCTTGTTGCTTCATTTTATAAATTGATTATAAGTGAATTAATTAAATAGTTATCAAGTACCCACTAGGTGCCAGGCACTGTTCTAAGTGCTGGGATACAGCAGTAAACAAAACAGACAAAAATTCCTGTCTGCATGCAGCTTATATTATAGTGTATCTGTGTGTGTGTGTGTGTGTGTGTGTGTGTGTGTGTGTGTGTGTGTGTGTGTGTGGGTGGGAAATAATAAGCAAGATAAG
>NW_006785619.1:1943495-1947248 GCF_000442215.2 Lipotes vexillifer
TGTGTCTGTGTGTGTGTGTGTGTGTGTGTGTGTGTGTGTGTGTGTGTGTGTGTGTGTATGTGTGGGAAATAATAAGCAAGATAAGTGAAATTTATAGTATGATAAAAAACAGTAAAGTGATGAAAAGAAAATAAAGCAGGGAAGGAGGATGTGCAACTTGGGGGAGGGGCTGAAGTTTTAGATAGTGTGACCAGAGGAGCCTCACTGAAAGGTGACTTTTGACTAAAAGCCTAAAGGAAGTGAAGGGTCGAGTCACGTGGATACCTGCCACGGGGCAGCCCCACCTGGACACCATCTCTAGCATCCAGAAAACAGAGCAGAGTGTCCGAGAGCCGGGTTGTCCCAGGCTCTGCCCTCCCGGTCTCGAGACCTTGTCAGATCCTGTGGACACGTGGGGAGACCAATCTACGCCCCCAACCTCCTACCTGGGCCTCGGACCAGGCCCTCAGCAGACAGGATGTGGGCTGGTGGCCAGATAAGGCCTACCCACTTCTCCCAGGCCCCACCGGCCCTCGAGCCAGCAGGTATGAGTGGGAACGGCATCCCTCAAGCAGAATTCCAGATAAGGAGGCTGGGGTCTCAGGGGGTGGGGAGCCCCAGGCCGGGCTGAGGTCTAGGAGCCCCAGCACCCAAAAGGGGAGGGGGGTGCCGGGGGGACCACTGAGGACCCCTTAACTCCAAGCTTCCGAGGGTCTCTAACTTCAGATCAGTGACGCATTCCCTGGGTCTCTCCTGGCTCTTCTTTGGTCCCTCCCCCGCCAATTCTCTTTTCACAAACATGGAGACTCAGAGCCCTGAGGTCCGCATAAAGCGAGGTGGCGGAGGGTGCATAAGATGTTGACTATGTTTAAAAAAATACAGCTTTCACTTTCAGCATTTCTTGCTTCTCCAGCGAAGTAATGCACACATCAGACCCATTAATTTCAGCCCTGAACCCCACCCCATTCTTGACCCAGCACGTCCCAATCCTACCCCATTCCTGATGCCCTCAAACCCAGCCCAGCCTCACTCCCAAGCCAACCCCTGAACTCCAGCCACATCCAACTCGGGGATGGAGTGAGGCTGGGGATCCTCTAATGCCTGCATCACTGAGAAACAAAAATCAATGCGCTTAATATGTTAGGGAACTTTTGACCAAAACCACCCACTTGGGCCAGGCACGATGATCACCGCTTGCCTGAGCTGTCTCACAACAGGCGGTCCCGAGAATTCAGGAGGGGCCAAAAGAGGAAGGAGATGACCAACCTCCCAGAATCCTTCGCACTGGAATCCACCTTGGCTGAGAGATATGCCGCCAGGAAGGACCCTGAGTCAGACTATGGACCAAGCAAGATGATTGGCCAGAGACAACCCGGAAACTAACCCCATCACCACAAAACCCGAGACTGCCAAGCCACGTGGCAGAGCAGCTCCCCCGGGTTCCCTTACCCTGCTGCTCTCCGCCCGGGCGCCCCTTCGCAATAAAGCCTCTTGCTTTGTCAGCACGTGTGTCTCCTCGGACAATTCACTTCCGAGTGTTAGACAAGAGCCCACTCTTGGGCCCTGGAAGCGGTCCCCCTTCCTGCAACACTTACATATTTGGCATTGTTGTGTCAAAACGGCGCCTTGACCATGGGCTGTTTGGTGAGCCAGAAACAATCTCCAGGGCCGCAGGTGGCCACACAGGGGCTGCCGGGTCAGCTGACAAACTCTGGTCAGGAAGGCAACTACCCTCCCTCCTTCCCGAGAGCCACGGCCAAGTGCAGGGAGAGGGGACAGTAGCCCACGTTAGGACAGACACATGAGACACATTAGGGGCCATAGGTGCCTGTGCTAAAACCAGCCTGGGGCTTAGGTGCGAGTCCAGGGGGGAGTGGCATTCCTCCAACACTCCCAAAGGAGTGGCATTCCTTTGGGGGCTGTGAGCCCCCAAAGGGGCTGTTGTGGAAGGAGGGATGTCCCGGATGGCGGCATGGGGGGAAGGGAGTCAAGAACCCTCAGTGAGTCCAAGCAGGTAGGCAACCACAAAGGAGTGGTGTGGATGGTCCTTTTAGAGAAAAGGAATGACAGAAAACAACCAAATGGTTTAAGAAGGAACCCAGCCGCACATAAAAGACAGCCATCAAAGGAAGAATCCAAGACCTAGGGCTCAGGGTGTGGAGAATTCCAGATGGAAACAAGAGAAGGAAGAACAACGGCTCCAGTGCATTTTGATGAGCAAAGCAGGGCCTGAGACTCGGGCTGGAAAAAGGACAGACACCCACTTCCTGGGGCAGGACAGGCAGGGGATCGTGGACCCCTCAAGGGCGCGCCCCGTTCTGGAGCCGGCCCCTCCTACGGCACCACAGCCCTGAGCGATCCTCGATCCTCCGACCCCCCCTTCCCGCAGGGCAGGCGCCTTTCCGCCTACTGTGCAGACTCCGACTGGCCGCACTGGCATCCTCCCCCACCCAAGAAATCCAGCACCTGGGGCCACCGCGGCCAGAGAATCTGCAACCTGCTGCAGTCTTGGCTGTGGACAGGGGTGAGGCTGAGTCAGAGAGAAAAGCTAGGAAATAGGCGGGCAAGCGTTGGAAACAAACTAAATGCCCGCAACAGGAGTAGGGGATAGTTAAAGAAATAACAGCACATTCACCAGCAGAAGCATGTGTTTTCCAAGGAAAAAATTTCCATATGGCATATTTCCAGTGGCAAGGAAAAATAGATATAATATTTATGCACATAGAGAGGCAGTATATAAACTGTATACAGAGTCTGTTGTTAAAAAGGAGTGGGGCTGCGGATGGGGCTGGAAGGCGATTGAACATAGGCTTGAAGTCAGATAGACCTGGGTTCAAATGCAGACACAGCCACTTCCTATCTGTGTCACCACAGGTGGGTTATCGGCTTCTCTGTGCCTCTGTTTTGGTAAGTACATCCGTTTCACAATGTTGTGGTGAGAGTTTTTTAAGGTGATACCTGTAAAGTGTTGAACACGCTGTCTGGAACACAGCAGACGTTCCATAAACAGTGGCTCTTGTGATGATCACTGTCGATATTATTCAGGAAACATACCAAATGTTAATTGCTAATGTGTGTGGGTAGAGGGGTGTGAGTGATTTTTATTTTCTTTCTTGGCTCTCCTGCATTGTTTTTCAAATTTTCCTTAGTGAATGTGTCTTTATTTTTGGTTTGGGGAAAAAGGTGATATGGAAGCAGGAGAAGGGGGAAGCCCAGGAGAGTGAGCGCTGGTATGAGGGGGCAGGGCAGTGGCCTTACCTGAAGCTTCCTTTGCAGCACACCTGCCTGGCAGGCCTCCCCCAGCGCCGCCTGCAGGGCGTGGGAGACCACGTGGCGCATGCAGGCCTCTGGTGTCTGCTGCCCCTGGGCCGCCTCAATCTCCAGCAGCAGGGCACTGCACACGGAGGGAGGCACCAGCTCAGGATCCACGAAGAGGAACACTCTGAGGGCAAAGGTGGGGGGACCGGGAGCTGACGACGAGGACCACGGGGAGAAGGGCCACCCTCAGAGCCTCACAGCACCCGCCACCCCCCACCCCCAAGTCATTTACTTCCTCCAGAAACAGGAGCCTCAAATTCAAAATTCTATTGGGGGACATCACTAGGGAGTGGTGGGGATTGCGGCAAAGAAGAGCAGGCACGGCCCTTCCAGGGGGGCAGCTGGTCCCTCTGGGTCCCTCTCATGTCTAGGTAAGTTCCAGCTGAAATGCCCCTCCCTCCCTCAGCGTCGTGGCCCGTTGACCCTATAGCCCTCTAGGAGGGACCCTAAATCCTT
>NW_006785619.1:1947357-1961756 GCF_000442215.2 Lipotes vexillifer
TGCTGAAACGAGCTCTGAACCCTAAGTGAGCCCCTCCTTCTCTCATCACCCTCATCACACCAGAAAACCAACCTCACCCACCCTCTCTTCCGTACTCAACTGTCATTTCAACCTCTCCAATGCCAAGTCCTCTGGATCCCTTCCCCTCCCTGCACCCTCCACGAACACAGGGCCCCAAGCTACACCTTTCAGTACCAGGCGAGCAGAGGTACCTGCAGGGCAGGAGGCTACGCACCCCCTCCTTCACCCCTGACTCCATCAGCCTCTCTCCCCAGCACGAGCAGTGGACGTGTCCTCAGTCTTACACACACAGAGATGAAAGACCCCAGATCTCATGGTGTGTCTGTGGCTTGAATTATTGATATTCTAGAGGTGCCTCTGGCTGCTTGAGGCAACACCACGGCCAAGGGCAGAATGGAGGTGGAACCATGGACCTGCAGAATGGCCCGGTGCCCGTGTCCACGTTCTGCATGTGAGCGGGCGAGCTCTGAATCCAGCCCGAGAAGAAAGTCCTAACTGCTTTCAGGGATCTCCAGGGAAGGACACGCCCTCTCCACCCTGAGGACGTCCCGCTGCTGGACAAACGCCATGGATGGGAGGGGATGCTCCCCACGCAGACTCCTCACTTGTCCTGCGGGCAGCACCCTTGCTGGGGCCACTCACCTCTCCCGGTAGGGGTACAGCTCACTCGTCAGGTTCTGCTCGGCAATGACCAGCCTCTGGTACAGCGTCCCTGCAGGGCAGACCACTTCAGCCAACCAGCGTCTGAATCTCTGACCCCCATTCCCTACTTTCCCAGAAGGTGCTGGGGCTTTTGAGCTCCCTGGAATCCTGGAGAGGAAGGCAAGACCTTCCTTGGGCAGAGCTGGAGCGGCTCTCACCTGGGACGGCCGTCTCCGTTTTCAGCCTTATGGCGCAGTCCAGGGCGATGGTGCAGTAGGGGGCGGGCAAGGTCAGCAACCTCGTGCAAAAGGCATAGGTTCTCCGGTGGAGCTCCTCTGTGATGCCCGTGGCCTGGGTGAGACGGAGGAATCAGGGTGCCCGGAGCCCTGGGTCTCGCAGGGTCCTGGGTGGTGCGGGGTGATGGGGGGCGGGGAGAGCAGCCAGACCTGGGCTCCCACTTCCCTCCCAAATCTACACCTTCAGCCTCTTCTCCCAGTAGCTCTAAGACATCTCCCCTCCTACACCACATTCAGGCTTATCAAGATGGAAACTCATCCCCATCCTGTTCTGCCAGCAAATCAACTCCCCTCGCAGCCCTTCTGCTCTGTCGGGGTTGCAAATTTACCGCCACTGCCTCCCCAGTTTCATCTCTTCGTGTATCAGGGCGAGGGCAGGGCTGTGGGGAGAAGCCAGTTAGGGGCAGGTGCTCCTCGAGCTCCTCTAGGCTCGCTCGCCAGGCGGAGACGGCTTGTCTCCTGAGTGTCCAGCCCCGTCACCCGTGGGTCACCCCGACCCCCTTCACCCTCAGTCCCCGCTCACCTTAGTGAGCACGTACATTAGAGTGTGCAGCAAGGGAATGATGACATGCCGGGCGTCCTCACTTTCTGCCTGGAAGACAGGAGATCACGGGACATGGATAGGGCTGGGGGTCGCAGGGGTCTCGCCACATCCTAGCGGGAGATGGGGTAGAAGGCAGTGTCCCAGCAGGCCGGGGGGAGTGGGGAAGGGCCACGGCCTGCCCTGGAAGAAAAGGAGCGGGGGTGGGGGGGGGGCGCATAGGTGCGGGAGCCCAGGTGTGAGGGCGCGGGGGAGGGGTGCAGGGGGCGGCACTGACTCAGGGCAGGAGCCGGTAGCATAAGCGACAGGTGAGGCGCCAGCTTGGAGGCCCCCCTGAGCGCAGCGTTTCCCAAACGTAGAGCGCTGGGTGGCGTGGAGGGTAATTACGAGGATAATTTTGAAAATTTTTAGTAGTTAGGCGTTTACAGTTACAGGTACTTCCCATTTCTGTCCAGTGATACGGGTTTTCCATTTACGGTCGTGTGGTAGAGATCCTTTTTGAAAGACGTTAACTCAGGTCAAAGAGTGGGAGTCAACGTAAAGATAAAGTTGCTTATAGCAAAGTACCGGAGAGGGAGAAATGCGGTAGAAATCAAACGACCGAAGTGTGCGAGGCACGGGGTGCGCGGGCCCGAGTCCCCAGCGGGAACGGCCCCTCTCCCCCCGCCCCCGGCCGCCCCCTGCCCGGAGCCCGAGGGCTCACCTCCTCCAGCTCTCTGAGCAGTATGCGGACCAGCGCCGGGCCCTTAGCAGGATCCCGCTCGACCTTCTTGTGCAGGGACCATCTCCACATGCCTGGGTCAGGAGAAAGGGGTGCCCAGCCCAGCCAGGCGGGACGGGGCTGGGCCTCTGAGAGGAGACCCCTCTGAGCAGGACCCTGAGCCCTGGAGTCCCAGGTCTGACCCCCGCCCCCACTGCCAGGTGCTGGGCTCCGCGCCCATGGGGTGGTTTCTCTGATCTGCAGCCCCCGTGAGCGGGTGAATTCCCAGGGCAGAGAGGAGGGAGGCGGGACGCTAGCGGGGACAGGTGTGTGCACGTGGCTCTTGGAGCAGAGATGTTTACAGCTCAGCACCCCAAGCCACGTTCCTGGGAGTCATGCGGGCCTGGAGTGCCAGGGCACTTTGATTTGCAAGGCAAGTTGGAGGAGGCGGTTAAGAAAGAGGGCGGCAGACCCCCGATGGGCTGTGCCACAGTCCCTGGAGGGTGAGCCGGGGGCAGAGAAGGCCTTCTCGGTCCTTCAGGCTCCAAGGATTTCCAGGAGGACGGGGACTTGGCTGGAAGCCCCTCATTCTGTGAGCTCCAGGCTGGGGCGCTTTCTTCCCGAGAACACGTGGGCAGAGTTGGCTGGGCTGGGGTGGGGGAAGCAGAGAGAGCGGACGATGCCTGCCAGCTCTTACCTTGGTTGCTCGGCAGGGCAGGGGCCCGGGCGCTGAGCTCTCGGAGCACAGCGTGCACGCTCCGCTGGAGGTCCAGATCCACATCTGGGCAGCAGGGTGGGGAAGCTTTGAGGCCAGGAGCCCCTGGCCTTACCCTCGCTCCCACCTCCACTCTCCCTGAGAATGTCCTTAGCCCCTTCTCTGAGCTTCAGGAGGTGCCCGGAAGTAATCAGCTTAGAGCTGGCAGCCTGCATCCCGGCCAGGACTGCAATACAGCCTTTCAGTCAGCATTTCTGTGTTCTTTGTAAAATCCACATTCCCCTAATTATGCACTTATTTTAATGTATAGAAAAAATATATAACTAGCTCCTCAACTAGCATGAAGCTAAAATTTAAAGTCAATTTAAAGAAACATATCAGATAAATACCGGGAGGTGACAAGAACTCTCTCCCTGACCAAACTTCACTCGGGATCCTCGGAGCACTGTTCTCCACTAGGCCCTCAGCGGAGCCCCTGTCCTGTCTTTGGTCTCCAAGCCCAGTTTTAGCAGGAATCCTGCTGTCAGTCGATGGAAGTCCCTCTCCCTGATAGCTGATAAAGTTCTCTATTCCCCATCTTTGATGTGTAAGTTCTTGACCGGTGTCCAGCAAGAATCCTGTTAGGTCACGTTAGTAAGAATCTCCCACCCCTGAGGTCCCCTCTTAGGAATTTTCCATCTACTGACCCCTCCCTCTGTTTGTTGGCTGTAAATGCCCAGCTGTCTTTGCCTTATTCAGAGCAGAGGCCCATCTCTCTCCTCTATTGCAATAATCTTGAATAAAGTCTTCTTTAGGGTTTAACAAGTGTCAAAATAATTTTTTTCTTTAACAGCAGAGCATTGACACTGCAGAGCTGTGGAGGAGGGTACACGCACGAATCACTAACTGACATTTGGAAAGCACGGTAGCCATGAGAATGCACCTCACTGATCTCCCGCTACAACGAGTTTAAGGAACCAAGGAGCTTTGTGCTGTTGGGCTGTGAAATCCATCACCTCCTGCCGAGGCCACACTTCCCAGTCAATGGGGACAGCAGCAGGACTTCTAAAGCCAGCTGGGGAAGCTTTGTAGGTGGCTGACTCTGTGGCTCAGGGATTCCCCAACCCAAGACCCGTCAGTCTAGCACATTTCCACCCAACCCTTCCTCCCTTCCTCCTTCTTTCAGAGTTGGATTTTAGCAGGAATTCTAAAGCCAGCTGGGGAAGCTTTGTAGGTGGCTGACTCTGTGGCTCAGGGATTCCCCAACCCAAGACCCGTCAGTCTAGCACATTTCCACCCAACCCTTCCTCCCTTCCTCCTTCTTTCAGAGTTGGATTTTCATCACAGTCTGGGCGCTCGCTCTCCCAGCCCTCACCAGCTCCGTCTCCATTTTCTGTCCCACAGGTGTTTCCCCACGTGAAGCCTTGCATGTCTAATCTTGTCTTGCTGTCTGCTTCTTAGAGGATCTGGACCAACACAGGAAGCACGGGAGACACTCCCTGTACCATCAATTCCCCTTTATGATCAGCTCCAACCAAGAGGCTGCTTTTACAGGCGAGGGTGCAGTCTCTTGTTGTCAGACAGTACAAACCACACGCCTCAGAGGTTCCCCTTTTGCCTTGGCGGTCAGGAAACTTACAGCCAAATTGGGGCCCCGTCTCAAAAATCAGCTCATCTCAAGTGACAGAGACCTCTCTCCTTTGCTCCTTTTCAGGTGTGCTTGCTTCATGTTCTACTAAACATAGATCTTAATTGCCTCAGATTCCTTTGGAAACAGGTAGGGTAGAGAGGACAAATCTAAAAAACCAGCAGGTTGCAGCCCAGGAGTTAGAATTTGTTTAGGTCAAGGCACCCCATGCCCTGGTGCTCATGGACTGGCCCTTCCATGGCTCTGGCGTGGGCCCTTGTACGTCTGCTGGGGCCACCCAGCATCTCTGAAACCCTCACTTTCCTCCTGCCTCTCACTTGCTCCCCTGCCCAGACCAGGTCCAGGTCTGAATCTGAGTCTCCTTCAGGCTCAGAGCGGGCAGGAAGTGGGCAGGTGTTACAGCGCACGTTTGCCCACCTGGCCACTCTGTTGGGCAGCGCAGCATCTCCCAAAACTAGCAAAGAAATGATTTACCCTGGCAAGAAGTCTTGTCACAAGCCATCCTTCCATCTACCGAGCTCCACTTGGCATGAAAATAAATGAGTTAGCGCAGGGTGAGTTATTAAAAAGTAATGCTATGTCCTATTTCTTCTTTCCTTCTTTCTTCCCTCTCCCCTCCCTTCTTCTGCCCACCTTCCCGCCCTGGACTACACAAAAGACTTAAAACTGTGATAACTGTGATTTCCTCCCTGCCCCCTCATTAGAAGGGCAGCCAAACCTTTGTCTTCTGAGCCCTAGGTTCTCCTGCTTTGCAGAGGGAGTTAAGTTTTTATGTTTCAGAGAAAAATGGAGAAGTTAGACTCTGCCAGTAGCCCCGGGAGACAACCCCAAATAAACTTTGTTTTCAAAAGTCTGGGCAGCTGGAACAAACTCTCAGGCTTTGGTCCACATCTGGCTTGCAGACGTGTCTTATTTGGGCTTATAGAGTGTCTTGGAAAACAAAAGAAAATTGAACTAGCTGCCAACATTCACAAATCAGGAGATTTTGCATCAAAGTTCAGATTTCTGGCATCTCCTGAAAGTCTGTCGACACTGGGCGTGCATTCTTCTTACATGTGACAGTGACAGGGGCTGGGGAGCAGCTGCCCCTTGAGACAGGGCACAGCTCCCGTAGGGCTTCAGAGTGGTCACTCTCCTTGTTTCCCTCACTTACATCCTCTCCCCGGCCCCTTGTCTTTGAGACCCCTGGCTGTCTGACTGAGACAATCAAGCTGGATTGTCTCCAAGGGATGGGGGTGAAGGCTGCTGCTTTTAGTTAAAGAGGGGAGTGGCGATTCAAGGGTGGAAGGTTGGATTCCCAAGGCTGTGAGGGTACAAGGGTTATGGGGACCCAGGAAGGAGGAAGACCAGGGTTGGCTGGGACATAGCTGAACGGTGGTGGCAAAGATCTCAGATGAGGGCAGCTAAGCACCAAACTCTGTGTGCTTGAGTGCCACTGCTGTGGTCTCCTGGGCCACCTTTGCCAGAGCACAAGAATGTCCCCAAAGGAGCCCCCTGTCTCCTTATGGACCATGCAAGCTGTTCCGCAGGCTGCAGCCATAGTGGCCTGAAGACCACTGACACTTCCCATCATCCAGACTTTGTAACCCCTGGCCTTCTCACAGGATCCCAAGGAGAGGAGGCGGGTACCGCAAGTGAATGACATTGGAATTTGTACGGACCTTGGAAAACAAGAGCTTGAAGCTGGATTTGATTTGATTAAGCCAAAGAAATAATATTTCTCGTGCCTCAAGTATCTCAGGGTCGTTTATACGTGATATGCAATGTCTAACAGCATTCTTGATCCAGAACAGCCGCTAAATAAATAACATTCATTATCCAGCCCTCCATCCAGGAATAGGATATAGCTATCAGGTATCCAGATTACTATTAATAAATAGCACTCGAGGGCTTCCCCGGTGGCGCAGTGGTTAAGAATCCGCCTGCCAACGCAGGGGACACAGGTTCGAGCCCTGGTCCGGGAAGATCCCACATGCCGCAAAGCAGCTAAGCCGGTGTGCCACAACTACTGAGCCTGTGCTCTGGAGCCCACGAGCCGCAACTACTGAAGCCCGCATGCCTAGAGCCCGTGCTGCGCAACAAGAGAAGCCACCGCAATGAGAAGCCCACGCACTGCAACGAAGAGTAGTAGCCCCTGCTCGCCACAACTACAGAAAGCCCACGCGCAGCAACAAAGACCCAATGCAGCCAAAAATAAATAAATACATTAAAAATAATAATAAAATAAATAGCACTTGAATGGTACACATGTAGAGAGTCTTATGTAGGCGTAGCAAGACAACGGTACGTGTTCATCAAACCAGGTTCATTTTTGTCGCGGGTAGATGAGAAGACTACATTTCCCAGACTCCCTTGCTGTTTGCCAGGAGCCATGCGACTGAGTTCTGGCCAACGGCACGCGCTGGAGGTGGTATGTGCCACCTTCAGGCGTGGCCATAAAACCCTCCACCCTATCCTCCATGAGCTTGGAATATCTATGTGGAAGATGATGGTGCCCCGAGAGGAAAGAAGCCTCTGTCCCTGAAAGACTGTAGCCCAGATTGGGTTGTGACATGAGTAAGAAATAAGCATTTGTTGTGTTGACCTACTGACACTGGGGTCATCTGTTACGGCAGCCACTGTTCTCTGACTCAGGGACACACAAAGTGTGTGCGTCGTCTCATTGGATTCTGAGGAGAGCCCTGTGAGTTTGGCAGAACAATTACTGTTCTCCCTGTTTTGTGGAATCTAGATTGAAAGTCGCCCCATATCGCCTCTCCAGCCACAGAAGGTCAGACCCAGAGGGACCTCGGAGGCTGGCTCTCTTCCCATTTCACAGAGGGGGAAACGAGGCTCAGAGGGGAGAGGCGATTTTCGCAAGGTCACAGAGCTTTTTGTTGGAGCAGAGCTTTCTGTTTGCCAAAATGCACTTCCTCTAAAGCTGTCATCTTACTTGTGACCATTCACCTCTTTACTGGGGAAAGGGAAGAGGGGACACCCAGGTGAGACTGTGAGCACGTGTCTACCTATGTGTGCCTGGGGCTTGAATGCAGGAAAAAAACGCCCCTGATAAAGTTGCCTGAAAAAGGGTTCCCCGCCCTCCAACCAGGGTAGATGTTATCACAGCTAAAGAGACAATAGGGAGGAAGGAAGGGAGAACAAAGGCTGACAGGGTCCTGCTGTGGCACGACACCCATAGTTCAGGGTTTGCTCCTCTACTTCTGGCCACTCAAAGCTGACCCAGGACTTGGCAATGTCAGCTCTCCATTGTCCTGCGATCCTAGACAGTCAAATCTCTCCCCAACCCCCTCTTAGATGTTTGCTTTTCCCCTACTTCCCACCCTTGGTTCACATTAGAGTCACCTGGAAAGCTTTAAAAAAATACCAATGCAGAGCCCACCCCAAACCAAATAAATCAGATATCTGAGGGTGGGGCCCAATAATCAATTTTTAAAAATATCTCCCCAGGAGAATCTAATGTACAGGATTACAGAACTAATCTAATTCAGTGAGAATTATTGCCTTCGGCGATAAGTTTGGAGATATGAATAACCGATCTGTCAGAGAAGCCGTGAAGTGACAAGATGCTCAGTTCACAGAGGACAATCGTCCTCTGAATTAAGTCACAGGGTCAGGATGGCCCCTCCCTGGCGATACTCCTGGCTCTCACGGTGGTGGGAGGAGATTTAAAAGGATACAATTAGGGGCTTCCCTGGTGGCACAGTGGTTGAGAATCCACCTGCCAACGCAGGGGATAAGGTTCGATCCCTAGTCCGAGAAGATCCCACATGCCGCGGAGCAACTAAGCCCATGCGCCACAACTACTGAGCCTGTGCTCTAGAGCCCATGAGCCACAACTACTGAAGCCTGCGCACCTAGAGTCCGTGCTCCCCAACAAGAGAAGCCACCGCAATGAGAAGCCCGCGCACTGCAACAGAGAGTAGCCCTCGCTCGCCGCAACTAGAGAAAGCCCAAGCACAGCAACGAAGACCCAACGCAGCCAAAAATAAATAAATAAAATAAATAGGTTTATTTAAAAGAATACAATTGGAGAAAGTTTATTATTATTACTATTATTTTTGTTGTTGTCCATTAGCTTGTTTGCAAAAGATATAACCTTTGTTTAGAAATGTAACCCTTATAGACGCCAGTGCTCTGACACTCTTTGGGTCCAGCCATGGCAGGAATAAAATCTCCTAAGATTTGTTTCAAGCTGACCAGTCTTTGTCTTCTTGAAGTTGTCCCATACCCTCCTGTGATGGTTAATTTTACGAGTCAACTTGACTGGGCAACAGGGCACCCAGCTATTTGGTCAGATGTTATTTTGATTGCGTCTGTGATGGTGTTTTAGATGAGTTTAATATTTAAATCGATAGATCAAGTAAAGCAGATTGCCCTTCCTAATGTGGGTGGGCCCCATCCAATCAGTGGCGTCCTGAATAGAACAAAAGGCTGACCCTCCCCCAAGGAAGAGGGAATTCCTCCTGCTTGACTGCCTTCCAGCTGGAACACTGGTTTTCCCCTGCCTTTGGACTTGAACTGAAACACTGGCTCTTCCTGAGTCTCGAGCCTGCTGGCTTCTGGAATGGAATTTACACCATCGGCTGTCCTGACTGCAGGTCTTGGTACTTGTCAGCCTCCATAATCATGTAAACCAACTCCTTATAATAAATCTCATTCTCTATATGTATATACATCCTACTGGTTCTGTTCCTTTGGAGAACCCCGACAAACATGCCCAGAGAGGACCCTGGGCATCAGTATGGGGACAGCTGGTGGAATAATCAAACTTAAAATTCCCTCAGCCTGCTCCAGCCACTGCACATAACCACCCAGATGAGAGGGTTACAGGGGACACAAAATTACTACGAAAGAGTTGAATTCATAATTCCCAAGGGATGCTTCCCTCAAACTAGGATGTTGTGGAGAATTGTCCTTTTCCACTCTCTGGGTATCAGCCGTCAGAATCAGAACCCCCTCCCTGGAATGGAAATGGAAACACACCAATGAACTCTTTCTGGTCCCTTCCCTTTAAAATCACAATAAAATCACTAACCCAGGGGTCCCACTACCTCATGCCGGGTGAGCCATAATACAATTGAGAAGAATATGGTTTGTTTGTGTGTGTTCCAATTCAGCCTTGGACTACCCGAGGCAGCTTAGCTCTGTACAGGTGAATGTCATGTGGTACATGTTGTGTTTACTAGTTTCCATTTTGGAGGATGACCTTTTCCTGACCTTGACCTTTGAGCTGGGCTCCACTTTCCTGGAGCCCATGGGGCTCCAACACGCTGACCACATGGACCTTACCGACTGCCCTTCCTACCAGGGGCGAGGACTTGTCTGAGAATCCCCTGGTGAACAGACAGCTCTGTCTGAGCATCTCAGCTGCTCATTGAAATCACGTGCTCAGCACCCAGATGCACCATTGGCTGGAGGGACATGCTCATATGCTCCTCTTTCTTCCATCCCGTGCCTGACTCCCACCTTCCCCCCACGTGGTACAAAGGCTCAGATGTTTCTAAAAACGTTTGCAATCTTGCCCCTGTTTGCAGGAGTGGCAAAGTAACAATACCTTTGGTGACCTTGAAACATTGCTCTTTTGCAGCCCTCCAAATTAACGTCTTACTTTTCAGGTGCCCTCTTCTTGACTCTAGGATGAGAGGACTCTAAGGGCTGTAGGAAGGTGGGAAAAGTTAAAAACAACTATAATTTGGAAAGCCAGCTAGGACAACTGCAGTCCCTGGTCCTGATGGAAAAACTCCCTTTCGGAGTTTTCAGGGCCAGCATCCTGATTTGGGGATGCTTCTCTCACCCACTGGATTTGGGGTCAGGGGGGGTCATCTGTCACATCTTTGGGGGTGGATGTTGGTGGTCTTTCTTGCCCTGTAGCCTTCCCTGCTCACTATAATCCTGGTGGCACTGTGACCCAGGTGCCCTGCTTTGCCCTGGCCTTGGAGTGGCACGGGACCAAGCTGGCCAACGGACTGTCTCTCCCTCTGGGTGACCTTTGTGTGGGTGACAGCCCGGAGTGGAGAGAGCCTCCCTCTTCCTGTCCTGGTGGCAGATCCACCCTGTTCCCTGCCCTTTCTGGTGTCTGATGCTTCAGCTGTTCCTTCAGTGCTCAGCCACTTTTTATCTTTGAATATTAAATGAACCATATGGGTTTCTATTGCTTGTATCCAAAGGACCTTTATCGGTATACCTCCCTTCCTAAAACACGATACCGACGTGTCTAAATTGTTGTAATTAAAGTGAGTGCGAAGTAAGTTGGTTTTGAAATGTTCAGTAGGAGATTTTCACAGTGCTGTCCCCACCCTTATCCTCCCAGCCCAAACCCCAGCTGGTTAAAGACGACCAGGAACCTTGTGACACCAAGATTCACTGGTTGAAGCTTCTTCTGATGGGGTGAGGCTCTCTGAGGGTGAGTGGGGTGTGGAAAGGATGCTGTCTTAGGAATGATAACAAGCTGGTGGCTGTGCCTGCCTCGGGGTGTCCCCTACCCTTGCCTGGGACAGGGATCTTCAACGGCATTGGAGTCTATGCCTGGTGGCCGGAGGAGTGGTTTCTGACTTGCCAGGTGAACATTAGTTGATACACATCTTGGGAAAAGGGTCATCTCTGCTTGTTGTCCCAGGATGGTGTAAGGAGAAAAGTCTAGGTTTTGGAATCAGCCAGACGTGGGCTCCAATCCTGGATCTGTCACTTACTAGCTCTGTAGCTTTGAGCAAATTACCTAACCTCTCTGAGCCTGTTTCCCTTTTAGTAAAATGAGGACAATTGTACTGATATCCCTACCTCGCAGAATCCTTCTGATGTTTTGCATGAGGCAGCCCATAGAGAAGTCATTCACAGCACAGATGCTGGAGCTAGATTGCTGGGTTCAAATCCTGATTTGACCATATAATATCTATGTGACCTTGGGACAATACCTGTCTTCTCTCACTTTCCCATATTCTTTTATTTTATTTTATTTTATTTTTGCGGTATGCGGGCCTCACTGTTGTGGCCTCTCCCGTTGCAGAGCACAGGCTCTGGACGTGCAGGCTCAGCGGCCATGGCTCGCGGGCCCAGCCGCTCCACAGCATGTGGGATCTTCCCGGACCGGGACACGAACCCGTGGCCCCTGCATCGGCAGGCGGACTCTCAACCACTGCGCCACCAGAGAAGCCCCTCCCATATTCTGTAAAATGGAAGTAACAATAATATCTATCTTACGGGGTCTTTATGAAGACTAAACGAATTAATATTTGTCAGGTGCTTTTCCCACTACTTGATATATTGTAAGTGCCAGAGAGATATTTGTTAAATCAATGCAAGTGTTTGGCAATATATATTGCTATTATTGTCATTACTCCCAATGTCCAGCTCAGTGATCTGCCGGCAGCTGGGGCTCGTACAAGTGTGTAGATGTCCATCTCTCAAGATGGTCTCGCATTTGGGGAGCTGAGTGCGGGTCTCTCAGCCCCGCTGGGTAGAGGTGGTCCTGCCAGCCCTTGGGGCAGCCTCACCTGCCAGATGGGCCTTCCCCACTCTGCAAACAGGCACACCAGACCCCTCTCTCCCGGACCATACTGACCTGAGCTCTCCATGGGGGCCTGCGTTAAGTGTGAGGAGGGTGTGACTGTCTCAGGCAGCAGAATGGGAAGTGAGGTGCTTGTTTTCCTGCAAAGAGCTGGTTCTGAAAAAGAAGAGACAGTTAGTGTAAGTGGTGGGACGTGTACAAAGTATATCTGTGGAACGGAGAGGCTCCCGGGGGACCGAGGCTTCTCTCAAACTGGAGGGGAGGGAGTCTAGATTTATTTAAGAAGTGCTTCTGTGGTGCTTGCTATGTGCCAGGCACTCTTCTAAGCACTTAAAAACTATCAACTCTTTAATATTAACCTTATGAGGTAGGCACTATTTTCTCCCCATTTCGCAGATGGGGAAATTGAAACACAGAGACAAATAACGGTTCAAGGTCAAATAGCTAGTAAGTAAAGGAATGAGCACTTGAACTCAGACCATCTGGCTCTAGAGCTCATGCCCTCAATCACGACCACAGGCTGCCCCACTGTGACCTCAGAGGGAGGGACGCCCAAAGTCTGCTTCCCAGAGCAACACACTCCACAACTGAAAAGCAGAGGAACTCTGAAAGAATCCAAGAGCTTGCTCTTTGAAGAAAAAAAAGATACACACATACACACACACTTGGGAAAGCTAACTGAGAAAGAGAAAACAAAGAGACAATATTAGGAATGATAAACATCCCATATGACATTTATCTGTATAAAGAAAGTCTGAACCCTCTGTATCATACACAGTTTTCTAGGAAAATAAAAATGACTCAAAAGGCTCTATAAGAGTTAGAAAAACTGCTTATATTAGTAACCAGTGAGGAAACAGAGAAAGCCTTCAAGTAACTGGCTCTTAAAAAGTGGTATCTGGCTCAGATGGTTCCTTTGATAAGTTCTCTCAAACCTACAGAGTGAAGCAAGTTTTTATGTTACTTAGCACAGAGTTTACTGTCCCAAAGAACAGAGAAAAAAGAAAAGATTCTCTGAAAAAGCCAGCCTACCCTTGGTACCAAAAATCGAATGAGGATAGTTTAAAAAAATAGAGCAGTCACTTCACATCCACTGGGATAGCTGCTAAGAAAAGAAATACAACAGAAGGGACTTCCCTGGTGGCGAAGTGATTAAGAATCTGCCTGCTAGGGACTTCCCTGGTGGGGCAGTGGCTAAGAATCCGCCTGCCAATGCAGGGCACACGGGTTCGAGCCCTGGTCCGCGAAGATCCCACATGCTGCGAAGCAACTAAGCCCGTGAGCCACAACTACTGAGCCTGTGCTCTAGAACCCGCGAGCCACAACTACGGAGCCCACATGCCACAACTACTGAAGCCTGCACGCCTAGAGCCCGGCTCTGCAACAAGAGAAGCCACGGCAATGAGAAGCCCGCGCACCACAACGAAGAGTAGCCCCCGCTCACCGCAACTAGAGAAAGCCCGTGTGCAGCAACCAAGACCCAACGCAGCCAAAAATAAATAAATAAATAAATAAAAATAAATTTATTACCAAAAGAAAGAAAGAAAGAAAATAGATCAGTGGTTGTAAGGGTTTGGGATAGGGAGAGGGGGTGACTACAGAGGGGCAACAGGGAACTTTTGGGGTGATGGATTTGCTCTGCATCCTGTGGTAAAATCGATATATGTGTTAAAAACTCATTGAACTGCATAGCAGTAATAGTCAATTTTACTGTATGTAAATATAAAAAATAAAAAGGTATTAAAAAAAGAAAGAAACCCACGTCTTAATTTGTAACTGGTATCACGTGCTTGGGTGCTTAGTTGGCTTTTACCAAATTCTAGAATTTACCAAGAAAAAGGCATATTTGTGCAATGGTGCTCTCACATCTTTAAAAAACCAGATCATTTACACACAAGGCACAGCTGCCTCTTGAGAAACATCCGAGGAACTGGAGTGGAAAGTAATTGACATATTTCAATATATACCCTTTTTTTTTTTTACCATTTTAATTTTTTAAGCTTGTGCGTGTTTTATATACTCTAAATGCAAATAAGCCTCTATATCTAATTACCAATTTATAGGAAATACGGAGATTACCAGGATGCAAAATCCAGCGTTTGAGAAACTCTACAGGACAAACATTCTATTCTCTTTAACAAATAAATTGCAGGGAAGATGGGGTGAAGGTGAGGAGGGGAGACGTAAAGCCAAAGGAAGGGGGGGCTACAGATTAACAGGGTTTAAGAGACATTATCAACCAAGTGAATCTTATTTCCATCCTAATTCAAACTATTACAAACAACTATGGGGTTAGGGGCTTCCCTGGTGGCGCAGTGGTTGAGAGTCCGCCTGCCGATGCAGGGACCACGGG
>NW_006785619.1:1961894-1974789 GCF_000442215.2 Lipotes vexillifer
CCGGGAAGATCCCACATGCCGCGGAGCGGCTGGGCCCGTGAGCCATGGCCGCTGAGCCTGCGCGTCCGGAGCCTGTGCTCCGCAACGGGAAAGGCCGCAACAGTGAGAGGCCCGCCTACAGCAAAAAGAAAAAAAAAAATATGACATTCGAGGCAACTGGAAATTTGAACACCACAGAAATTTGGGTGGAGGGAGATAATAGTTTTGTAGTTCTGTGTGAAAAAAAAAGTAACAGCTGTTGTCTTTTCTTAAATTAAACATTCAGTGTTGAGGTAACTGGAGATTCACACGCAGTTGTAAGAAGTAACAGAGAGAGATCTCACGTGTGCTTTACCCAGCCTCCCACTGTGGTAACACCTTGTGAAACTGCAGTGCAAGTATCATTACCAGGATATTGACATTGATACCTTTTTATTCAGATTTCCCTGGTGTGTATGTGTGTGAGTCCTTTATCTTTTAATGATACACACCAAACTATATTAAAAAAAAGTGGTATCACTTACCCATAGGCACTGTTTTTCATTTTTAATACATTTCTACATCTGATATCTTAATATGAAATAGGTTTTTAATTTTTATTATGTGGCAGAGGGCACACAAAAGAGAGAGATGACACGTATGTAAGTTGGGAAGCATAATAAAATAGACACCTGTGAGCTCATCACTCAAGGACACGGCCATTGAATTACACTGTGCGTGTAACTTATAATCTCAGGGAAAAAACAATAAAACTATTAAAATAATTGCTCTTCTCTTCCTCCCTGGGTCTCTGGGACTGCTGTACTGTAAGGCTGACCATACTGAGCTGTGGGCGTAACTTCTGGAGTCTGAGGAATCCGGCTCAAGTCCCAGCACCTCCATCCCCAGGGGGCCCACTGGGGGCCTCTCTGAGCTGCAGTCTCCGCCTCTCTTTGTGAGATGGACACTCAAAAGAACCAGCTAGAATGTCAGACTCTTTCATGATGACATTCTGATCAAGGGCTAGGCACGCAGGTCGGGGAACTAAAACTCCACTCAAGAGAGGAAGGTGTCAAGCATTCATGCTGTTTGTTCTCTCTAAACATGCACAGTGGCATGTTTTGGTGGGCGAGACTTGACACTGAAATCTAAGTGAACTATGAAACTTCAAACATGAAAGTTCGACTGTGAGTGGAAGACCGTGGGGTGTTCCCAGTCTACACGGAGGAGCTGGAAAATGGCAACTCAGTCAGAGCCACCGCCCAAGGTGGACAGGCAGTGGGAACAGGGCAGATCCCCAAATCCAGGGGTGGAGGGAGACAAAGAGAAGCTTCCCAAGTGGGAGCCCAGAAGTTGTGTTCTCAAGTCCCCCGCTATCGGCTATGTGGTTGTGAAGAAGCATGGTAATAACCTCTGCTCCAACCCCACCGCCCCACCAGGTCCAAGCCACCATCATTTCTTCTTGTGCAAATTACGGCAGTGCCCCCAGTGGGTCTCCCAGCTTCCACTCTTCCCTCTACAGCCTAGCCCCTGACTGAAGCCCTCCAATGACTTCCCTTAGACCTTATCATAAAGTCCACCCTCCTCGCCCTGCCTAAATCTCGCCCGATCTGGCCTCAGTGCCTCTCCAGCTGCATCTCATCCGGCTCTCCCTCTGGCTCACCAGGATCTCGCCTCATGGCTCTTTGTGTTCCTCTAACTTGCCAAGCTCAGTCCTACCTCAGGGCCTCTGCACACCTCTGCCCGGAACACCTTTCTCCCAAGCCTTCCTCACAGCCGGCTCCTTCTCAACACTCAGGTCTCATTTGAAATGTCACCTCCGTAGAGAGGCCTTTCCTTGAGCAGTCTTTCTAAAATAGCTTTCCCAGTCATGCTCTAGCACACTCTTTTATTTTATTCATAGCTTTCATCAGGATCAGAATTTTCCCATGTAATGATCAGTTTTCTGGGCTCTTCGTCAGAATGTGAGCTCCACAAACAGTGGGTTCCAGTGTCTCTTATTCACTGCAGCATGCCCAGTGCCTAAGGCAGTTATTGGCACCCAGGAGACAGTGAATAAATATTTTGGGGAAATACTTGAAGTCACGTGTCCAATGAATGATGAACCAGGGCTAGAGCTCAGATCTCAGTCTGGGGCGCCCAGTCATGGCCCCCTCCCTTCCCTTCGTCCCCATTCTTCCCCTGCTCCAAACCTCACAGAGCACCCTCTGCCCGAGGAAAATAAAGTACACACACAGTTAAACACAGTTAAAGTCAGGGAGGAATCAGCTAATAATGACCACTGAGCAGCCTTAAAGGAAAAGAAACCACAAAGATACAGATTAAAAGAGAAGTGTAGGTCGGGTCGGGGGAGGGATAAATTAGGAGGCTTGGGATTAACATATACACACTATTATGTGTAAAATAGATAACCAACAAGGACCTACTGCATAGCACAGGGAACTATACTCAATATTATATAATAACCTATAAGGGAAAAGAATCTGAAAAAGAATATATGTAGCTGAATTGCTGTGTTGTACACCTGAAACTTACACGACACTGTAAATCAAGTACACTTCAATAAAAAAAAAGAAAAGTAGGGACTTCCCTGGTGGTCCAGTGGTTAAGACTCTGCACTCCCAATGCAGGGGGCCCGGGTTCGATTCCTGATCAGGGAACTAGAGCCCACATACCGCAGCTAAAAGAGCACACATGCCGCAACTAAAGATCCCATGTGCCGCAACTAAGACCCAGCACAGCCAAATAAATAAATAAATATATTAAAAAAAAAAAAAAAAAAAAAAGAGTGTATTCTCAGGACTTAACTATGTAAAGCCGGGGTGGTCTGGGATGATGTTTAGTGGAAAGCAAAATTCTAAGAAGCTTGAACAATCACTGTCAGAAAGCCTCCTTCCTTCTTCTATTCATTCATTCGCTCACTTATTCACTCATCGACCATGTATTCGGTGCCTGTATGCATTTGTGCAGGTCCTGGGTATAAGCTGTGCCACCCCCTTGTTCCTCTGCAGGGAACCTCTGTAATCTATTTCCTGTCCTTTGGGGCTGCTGACCACACCAGGATGGGGCAGAGCCCTCAGGGGTCAAGCCTGCACCAGGCAGGAAGTGGAAACAGGCAGAACCCAGGTCATTCTGACAAAACGCAGCAACATCTCAGTTGTCTCACTTCAGGATGATGTGAATTTCTCAGGAAATAAACTTTGCCCTTTTAAGCACCCAAACTTGCCTCTGAGGTTTTCTCGATGGATCTCATGGGAGCTGACTGCACGTACCTCACCGTAACACAGTGAAGATTTCAGGGGCTGCCGGTAGGTGAAGGAAGCCTCCATCCTACGCCGAAAGGCTCCTACTTTCTCAGGTGTGAATCCCGTTTCAGCGGTGGGGACTGCACCTCGCACAAAGTGGGTGGCCGGGGCTGCCGTCTGGCCCACCGCCTCACTGGCCCTCCCAGCCAGGAAGGGCGAGGCTCTGTAATCCATCCAGAAGGGCGCTTGCTGTCATCTGTCTGTTCACAGGGGATGCCTCTCTTAAACTGGAACAAAGGCTCCTCTGTGCTGGTGGCTGCCCTGTTGCTGTCTCTGCTCTTTCACCAGACTGCCAACTTGCCGCAGGCTGGGAAGCCAGATAAACACATGGCATTGTCTTGTATGTAAAATAGGGAGACAAAGCCCGAGAAACTGATCTATGAAAAAAGAGCATGGAACTCCCATGCTCTGGGAATATCTATTTGGGCTGCTCCGAGGCCCTCTGGCTCTCTTCCTAGCTCCTGGCAGTGTTTCGAGGGACTGAGATTGCTGAGTAAATCAAACAGCATCTATGGAACACTGTTCACGTGGCAGAAAGTGTGCCAGGCCTGAACGTTTAGAGGTAAATAAATGAGACACATTCCTTGCCCTTAGGAGCTGGGGGTCTACCAGCCCGTGACTTGTCACTGACTGCAGTGTGGCCCTACTCGCCACGTTCTCGGCCCACGATTGGCACACTGGTGTCCATGCCCACAGCAAGCCTGATGACACACATATTACACAGAAACCAAGGGTAGTTATCAGTTAGCCATTAATAACTAATAAACTGCCTTTGCTGATCAGGCTTGCTTTAATTATTTTTACAAAAACTTGCGTGTCCTCCAAGTGTCATGAAGCCTGAACAATAAGACGTCTGCCCAAGTTGTTTTTTAGGAACTCAAAGCTGTGTCCAGTTTGAATTTGAGCCCATTAAGACTGGTTGAGACCGCCGACCCTCCATCTGGGCAGGTGCGAATGTCCACTCGGTGACCATTTGGTGTCAGGGGCCCAATACCTCCAACCTCAGAACGTGCTAATGGCACCATTTTCTGAGCATGCGTCCCATGAAGAAGCCTGTAGCTTAGTTGCACCTGCACAGAACGATGATTACCTCACCTTTTCTCATCCCCATCACCTTTCCCCATGGTCCACACGCCTCATCTTTATCTCATAAGTACCCCTCGCCCCCTCGCCTTCAGGAAGGCAGATCTGAGATTTGTCCTCCCGTCTCCTCGATTGGCTGCCTCATGAATAAACCCTTTCTCTCCTGCAAACCTCAGCATCTCAGCATTTGGCTTACTGCGACTCGGGCAGACCAAACGTGTTTGGTAACATTTGCACGGGGAACCAGAGACTTGCTCTGCCTGGTATATTGTCAGAATTCACTGCCCACGCTAAAAACTCTGCCCACGGCAAATGTCTGAAAGGTACACATGCTATATACAGTGAAAAAGCAAGCATCCTCCTTCCCTAGAAGCAGCCACGGTTCTAGAAAATTTGACTCTGTAGCCTACATTCAAAAGTCAGATTTCACATAAAAATCAAGATTCGCAGCTTTTACTTAGAAGGAATAACTGGAGATCCGGAAACAATGGGCCCATAATTCCACGTGGCAACCACCAATGGGCTTGGACTGCAGCTGCCCCCCTGGAAGGGCCAGGCACCCGCCCCTCCTACTGCATCCACCACTGTCAGCTGGTCTGTGGCATCGTTCATGCTTCCTGCTGGGCTCTTTGAGGCAGACAAGCTGGCAACCCACAAGCTATATAGATCTTTCTTGATTTGTGATGGGGTTACATCCCAATAAACCCATCGTATGTTGAAAATATTGTAAGTCGAAAATGCGCTGAACACACCTACCCTTACAGAACATCACAGCTTGGCCCTGCCCACCTTAAACCTGCTCAGAACTCTTCCATTAGCCTACGGTTGGGCAGAATCTTCTAACGCAAAGCCTACTTGATAATCAAGGGTTGACGATCTCACGTAATGGATCGAATACTCTACTGAAAGTGAAAAACAGAATGGTCGTCTGGGTGCAGAACGGCTGGAAGCGTATTAGTGTTGATTCTTGTGATCACGTGGCTGGCTAGGAGCTGCCCTGCCCAGCATATCGAGCCCCAGATCGCTAGCCTGGGAAAAGATCAAAACCTGAGGTATGGTTTCTACTGAATGCACGCTGCTTTCCCACCATCGTAAAGTCGAAAAGTCTTAAGTCAAACCCTTGTAAGCTGGGGACTGTCCACTGTGGCCCAGGTCCCAGTTCTCAGAGAGGAGAATTAATCACAGACACGCCTGATGTGAGCTGGGCGTTGCAGTTGCCCCGAGGTGCCATGTGAGCCATTCGACAAGCATTTACGGTACACTTCTCTACCTCTCCGCAGCCCCTGATGCATTGCATCGTGAATGTCAAGCACTTATACGAAGACAAGACAGGGTCCCTGTCCCCAAGCCGCTCTCAGGCTAGGGAACGGAATCAAGTCTGTTCAGCATGGTTGCTATGGCAACTGGCACAGGAAACAGAGATGATACTGATGCCCAAAATACCGGTGAGGAGGCAGCGGTACCATGGGAAGGGGGTCCCAGACACAGCGGTAAGGACGCTGCTCTGCCACTTGTGCGGGGCATTGGTCTCCAGCTCCACCTCGGATGACCGACTGTGGCTTTTGTGCTGCTAACCAGGCAAATGGCACGTCCAAGCTCAGCTCACAAGCCCCTGCCCTCCCCCAGTTCCCCCAGTCATAGCAAGAATGCGACATCACAGGATAGAAACACACCAGCCTCTGCCACCAGTTGGGAAGATTCCCAGCAGCTGGTACAAGCAGCACGGAAAGCGGCCAAGGGGAGAATCCCAGCCACCTGGGAGCAGCCCCACGGTCACGGCACTGCGGCCTCTCATACATCCCCCACCCCCATCCCCGGCCAGGGCTATTCGTTCCTTGTCTCATTTGCTCAATAGTGATTGAGCCTTATCTGTCCTACAGACTCAAGGTAGGAGAACCAGGTCTTCAGCTGAAGATCATATAAGTGGATGGATTCATTCATTCACGCAACGCATATGTTTCGAGCCCCTTCTAAGTGTGAGACACTGTTCCAGTTCCTGGGGATGTGGCAACAAAGTAGACAAAAACACCTGCTCTCATAAAGGTTGCACTCCTGAGGGTATGTAGTGAGGGTGGGAGTGGGGGAAGGCAATAAATGCCATAATTAAGTTGTATATGAGATGCTGAGAAGTGCCATAGGAATACGGCTGAGAAGGGGATCGTGAGGTTCCAGCGTTGGAGCTGCGGTTTTAAAAGGTCTCCCTGAGGAGGTGACATCTGAGTAGAAGCCTGCGGGAGGAAAGGAGCAAGCCAGGCAATGTCTGCAGGAAACATGTTCCATACAAAGGGAACAGCCACCCAAGTGCTGAGGAGGGAGGTGCCCGAGGGTTTTCAAGGGACAGTGCAGCTGGGGTGCAGTCGGAGAGGGGACAGTAGGAGGATGCTGGCAGACAGTCCTCCCGGGTTTGTGCCTGTCTGGTGAGCTTTTGTTCCAGATCATTTCTTCAAGAAGGTTTGTATCGTGGACAGCCTTGGAACAGACAGCAAGTATCTCCTCCAGGGCCAAGGGTGGATTTCTTTGCAGACCAGTATGATAGAGACGATGTCTCCTTCCAGGGCAAAGATGGTAGGTTTGCTCGCAGCCCACAGTGAACACTGGGGGTTTCCTTAGCTCAGGGCTAATCTCAGCCGTGGTGCACAGCATCCACTTGGGGCCACCTCCCCGCTCTCCCAGGGGACCTGGGGGCAGGACGCTCACACTGCCTGTTGCACCGTGAGTGATAAACACCTGGGTCTCTGACTCTAGAATCTCGTGTTTTCTGCCAGCATCCCTAAAATTGTGGCACGCTAACCTGTTAGTCACAAGGAGGGTAAAATCTTAGACCCTTTCCAGCAGAGGGGCGAGACCAGAAACAAAGAATGAACGAGTGAATGAATGAATTGGGATTCAGAGGACATTTCTCCTTAAACACAGAACATGAGCAATCAACAGTCCTCAGGGCGGGTGCAAACACATGGCCGTTCACTGCCTTGGGGTAAAATAGGCCACAGGACCAGCCACAGAGCCACAGAGGCGATTCTGTGACGTGCAGCAGGAAGAACCAGATGGGACCCTGTTCGCAGCTGCGGCTGCCCATTCTCTCTGTGCAAGAGATTGTGGGAAAGACTTCCCAGCTGGAGGAAGGGCTGCAGAGAGCAGAACTGAGGAGGCGGGGCTTCCGGTCAGTGTCTGGCCGTGAAGATCCCAGCTTCGGAAGATCCCCTGCCTGACCCATGGCTGGCTCCCGGGCCAGACTCTTCAGACAGGAGAAGCCACCCCTTGGGAAGAGAGACACGGAGTCTCCCAGAACCACACCCCTGCCTCCCTCCTGTCCTGCGCCCACCGCCCTGGCACAGAGAGAAGGGACCCCCCACCACTGAGCCACTCCCCTGTCCTCCCACCCGCACTGCCAGCCGGCCACCCCCAGGATATTGGAGCAGATGCCATTTCTAGGACTCTGAGTTCTTCTCTCTGTAGAGACAGACTTGCCAGACGACACATCCAGCTCTTTGATTTAGAGCCTGTGATTAGTGGGGGGTGGAAATGCAGAGCTCGGGGTTCTGAGGGGGCCCCTGTCAACCCTCATCCCACGAGGCCCACTGGGCTTTCCAGATTCCTGAGGGCCCTGCTCCCCAGCTGTCCCCTGAGGACCGGGCAGGCCCACTTCCTCCCTGAGTCTGCCTCTGGCTGGGAAGGAAACACCTGGATGCGAGAGGGCTGGTCGAGGGGGCAGGAGGAGAGAATTGTTCCTGGGGGGCGGGGGGCGCGCGGGGGGAGCCTGGGAGGAATGTGACAGGGCCTGGATGCAGACCAGGAAGCCACGAGCCAGCCTGGCATTCACATCCACCATGAGAGCCGAGGAGGTAACACAGGAGAGTGGCAGAGTGGCCGGGCAGGTAGCATTTGGTGCTGGACTGCCCGGGTTCCAAGCCTCTCTGTTGCTGTGGCAACATGTTGCTTAGAGCCCTTGTGCCTCAGTTTCCCTGTCTTTAAAGGAGACCTAATATTAGCACCTACCTCATAAGATTACTGTGAGGACTCAATGAGATGATATTCAAAAGCCACTTACTTAGAGCTAAATAAAGAAACAGGCCAGGCCCATGCTGCTAAGTTCTCCACAAACCCCAAGTTAGCAGCCAAACTGAATCTCTAGCTTTTCTTTCTCGCTCTTCACACCCGCTCTCCTACTCTGGGCTTGCGCACTTTGTCCCCCTCACTGGGACGCCCGCTGCTCCATCTCTGCACACAAGCCCTCTGTCTCCCTCAAGACCCAGGTGCCACTTTGCGCGGAGCCCTCCCTGATCCCACACCTGCGGGGCTCTCTCCACCTGCGCGCACACCTCGCCTCACCGGCGGCCCCGGCGCCTGTTACTGTCTGTGTTAGTCACTCACAGCCGTGTCTCAACCCCACACCAGCCGCTGGGCAGCTTCTCAAGGACGGAGACACGGCTCTGGTTGGACTCTGGTGCCGGCTGCACATGAAGAAGATGCTGGATCCGTGTGTGTGTGAGTGTGTGAGTGTGAGTGTGAGTGTGTGTGTGTGTGTGAGTGTGTGAGTGTGTGTGTGTGTGTGTGTGTGTGTGTGTGTGTGTAGAGAATGGCCAAGATCTGGGACAGAGATGGACAGATGATGTCCCAGGACGGGCACCGACGGGGACCCAGAAGATTCCCTCTGAGCCCTGTGCCTTGCTTACCCCCTCTGCAGTCTTTGGCAAGTAAGTTGCCTCAGTCTCCTGACCTATAAACGGGCTTTATGAACATACCCAGCCTTCCTCCAATTGCCCGTGAGAATCCAATGGGCTAATGAATGTATTCTATAGCACCAGGCGTGAATAATTAGTCCTGTTATTACTGGCATTTACAGGATTTGGAGAAGAAAGGAGAGGTCTTCTCACAGGGTCCTGTGTCCTTTCTTCTTGTGAAAATGGATTGAATCATCTTTTTCTAATTTTTTTTTTGGCCGCACCTCGAGGCATGTGGGATCTTAGTTCCCTCACCAGGGATCGAACCCGTGCCCCTTGCATCGGAAGTGCGGAGTCCTAACCACTGGACCGCCCAGGTTGGATAATCTTAACTTGGCAGAATGGTCATAGTAGCCACCACATCTGGGCAACCCGTCTCAGAAAGGCTGGGCGTGTATTCATAAGCACCAGGGGTGTCTTGCCCCTCATGGGCTCCCCTTCCAGCATCCCTCCTCCCGGACCCTCGATCTGCTCTGCTCAGATCTGCCCCTCCTGGCTCCCTCCCTGGAGACCCTGCCCCCAGCCAGCGCCTACCTTGGCTCAGCTGCAGCTCAGCTGTCCACAGTCCTGCCCAGGGAGGCCTCCAGCCCGGGACCACCTGATGTCTTAGACGAGCCCTGGCCGGTGTCCGCAGCCTCCAGACCTGCAGAGAAAAGCCCAGTGTCGCACAGGCCTGGCTCTGTCCCCTCCTCTTCCTTCCCCTTCCCCATGGCCCTCAGAGCTCCTCCCAGAGCACATCCTGCTGTGAGGTTGCTTTCTAGAGAAGTGTCTGTGGTCAGCCACTGGCCACCGGAGGTTCTTTATTCTGACTGGGTGGGAGAGTGGCACCTCCATGGGCCCCCCGCTGGTGCTGCCTGGGCAGCGATGCAGGGAGCCCTGACTTCTTTCTCGAGCTCCAGACACACCAAGAACCGCACCCCACCCCCGACACCATCAGCCAGATGGCCCCAAGTTCCTCCGACTCAACAGGTGCAAAGCCAGCTCCCCGTTTCACCCTCTACACCCACCTCTCCGCTGCTCATCTCAGAATCAGAAACCTGGGTGTCATTCTCCACATCTCCTCCTCCCTCAACTGTTACACCTAAACAGCACCAAGTCTTGTCACTGTCTCATGAATTGTCCCATTTTTTTTTCCATCCCCCATGGCTGTCATGAGGTCACCACTGTTTTTCTCCTAAATTATTACAACTGCCTAATGTCTCCCTGCCTCCGCCTCATGGCCAAAGGTCTCTTTCTGATAGTGAGACACAAATCTGATCACGTTACACCTTGTTACAACCTTCAGTGGCTCCCTATTACCTTCAAGAGAATGGCCCAATTCCTTAGCGTGACTTGCAAGGCCCTTCTTGATCTGGTCCTTCCTTGATCCCCAACCTCAGGCTTTATCCCCTTGCTCTGACGCCTTCCAGAACGACTGCAGTTCCTTAATGATCCAGGCCGTCTCCCACCTTCAGGCCTTCGCATGTGCAGTGAAGTTGGGATTCTCTTCCCAACCCTTCTCCTGGCTCACTCCTAACCATCCTTCCTTCAGTACAGAAGAGGGAAAAGCAGGTCAGGAGGAAAAGTGGAGTACCATGGAAGCTGGGGGTTGGGACAGTGTCAAGGACGTGATGGTCAACTGTGTCTAAGACTGCAGACAGGACATGGATGAACACAAAAAAGCATCTGCTGACCTCGATGATTAGGAGAGAGCAGTGCTGGGGAGCAGATCACCTCCACGGTGACATGTTTGCTAGTTTCTCATATTCTTCCTTTTTCTCATATTTTGAAGCCAAGCAAGATTTTGGGGGAATCTCCAACACATTTCTAGGCCTTTGAAAAACTCACACACTCTATGCTGTCATCCGATTTGGCCTAATGCCTGAATGGCTCTGGAGAGAGGCAGATTGCAGACAGCATGAATGCCTGGATTCAGCTGTGCCTGAAACCCTGATGTCTAGATCTTCTCTTAATTGTTCAACTATGTGATCCAATAAATGCTCCCTCCTTTTCGATTAAGACTGTTTGCACTGGGTTTCTGTCACTTGGGTTTCTCCTTTGCAACCAAAGGAGAAGCCGCTGACCTTTCTCTGCAAGGGCCGAGTGGGCTCTGTTCCATCCCTTCCTTTTGTAGAAGAGGCCATTTGGAAAAAAGAAAAAAGCCCAGAAATTTGAATCATTTGCTCTAGAGCTCAGCTTCCCTCTCATAGTTACTTCTCTTCGGTCCCACTCATGTGACTGAACACGCATTTTATCTTGCATCTTTGTATCCTTAGGTCACATGTCTGCCGCACCCCTCCCCCTGTCAGTTCTGAGAAAGCAGAGGCTAGGTCTTATTCATTATTCTATCCATCACAGGATAAGAGAATGGTAAGAGACAGTTTGGCTCAGTAAATAAAACAAAGGCATGAATGGATGAACGAATGAATGAGGGAATAAATGAGTGAAGTGAATAAGTCCAGGACAGGATAAAGGACCAAGAACTCAGCCCTTGCAGGTTCAGGACTCAGCAGCAGCCAGCAGTGTGGCCATCACGGGCAGCCCCTTCTCCTTATCAGCTTTGGCCTGAGTCGGAAATCACACAAGTTGATGTCAGCCTCTTGTGGCTGCTCTGCTCCTCTTATCATCGGCTGATGTCTCTGCAACTACCGTGGGTGTGGTAGCCACGGAAGGGGCTGCTTGGTGACCGTGGACAGCCTGGGAGCTGTCCCCTGCAAGGAGGAGCTGAGGCGCCCTCATTTTGTGGGCACGCAGCTGATAGCCAGCCAGGAGACAAAGAGAGAGTGAAGGAGGTGGACAGAGGAAGGACCAAGACCCCACACCTGCCCCCAGCGCACCACGCCTACCATCACCGAGTGGGTGGCATTGCCCCTCTGATTGTTCCCAGTGACGCCGTGGTGTCCCTCCGGATGCTCTTAGGGTTTGTTTAATCTGGGCTTTTCAGGCCGTCTGTTGCCAAGTTTCCCACCTGCACCGATCTCTCAGGAACAGCCCTTTCCCCCAACAAGACCACATGATCCATAAGCATCAGACTCGAGAGGGTTAGGGTTCCCTGCACTTACTGCTCTGGTTCCTAGATCACCTGGTTAGCTAATGGTTGAAAAGCCACTCTGGGGTGCTCAACGCCCAAGATACAGAAGCAGAGGCTCGACATCTATGGCCCCTTTGGGCACAGCTGTGACAGCTTCCCAGGTTCCTCTATCCCAGCCTGGGCGTTTGGAAGTCTGTTCACTAATTCACCTTGGAGCTGCCAAGTTACTTATCTTTCCTGCAGACAATCCACTGCTTCTGTTCCATCCTCTTTCCTCTTCCCAGTCCCCTTTATTCAGAAAGATATGTCTTACTTATTTCCCTGTCTATTACTAAGCCGCTGAGAGGTTTAAACAAACGAAACTTTAAATTTTTAAACAAATTAAAACAAATTAAATCCTCTTGTAACTGTGGTGTTAGGGAGATGAGTGCTGGGAAGGGCACTCTAGAGGGCCAGGGTATTGGAGTCAGGGAAGAATTATTTGTTTTGGATACAGGAAACCCAGGGCCACCTGTGCGTTGCTCCAGCCCCATCTTCTGCAGGGGTCCCCTCTGGGATCATTCAGCAGCCGATGCAGAATTCAGCATCTCTTTGAGTTTTCTAAGGAGTTCACTCTCAGAAAATCCTAATAAGCAATGTAGATTTTACTGACGATTACATTAGGAGGATGGAGAAGTGGATATTACTCATCTCTTAACAAGCTATTTAAAAATCTTCCATGGATACCCCTGTTGTCCCGACGCCCTCCTCCAGGCCATGCCGTTGGACTGGTAGAGTTGGTTTTTTTTTTTTTTTTTTTTTTTTTTTTTTTTTTCCCC
>NW_006785619.1:1974884-1985984 GCF_000442215.2 Lipotes vexillifer
TCTCCCCGTGCCCAACTCACTAACTCCTGGCTCCTCCCACCCAGATTTTTTCACAAACACATCAAAGGACTCTTGAAGTGCATTCAGAGCAACTCAACTCCATTCTAATCCTTGCCTGCCAGTTTTTATACCCCAAACTCATTAACGACAACCAGAAAACAAATGGTTCTCTGGTTGGTAGGACGCATCCTTAGAAAGCAGTGAGAGGTAATAAACCAGAAAATAGCTGTTATAGAAACACATTTTACTTTATCTATACAATCACTTCAAGAGTTAGGACAATTATGGAGATGGGCAAACTTGAGTTTAAAGGCTCGTATAACTGGCAGGTGCTGGGACTTGAACCAGGAAACACCCTAGTCCAGCGAGTTCATTGTAGGACCACAGGGAGGACCTGCAGGCTGAGCCAGCCTGAAGCCTGGCCTGTGTTCCTTGGCTCTCAACTCCACTGCAGGAAGACCAAGGCAGTGGCAAGGCTGGCACTCACCTGGTGGGCACCTCTGCTTCTAGTGAATTCCCTCCAGGGCAGCAGAACAACATCGTGCCCTAAACCAGCGTTTTGCAAAGTATGGTTCCTGGACCAGGAGTATCAGTATCACCTGGGCCCTTGTTAGCAACTAGTACTGTCTGCCGAGGAACAGTACGCGTATCGGGGATACTCCACCCTTTACTTCCAGTAGTGTGGTTTTGTTGGTTGTGTGAGAGCGCAGAGTTAGGGCTAATGGGGTGACATGTGTAGGAAGCTGATTTATGTTTTTATCCATTCCCTCACCTTTCTGCCATTCTTATTTTGGGGGGAGAAGGAATTTTGATTTTAAACGCTGGCAAGATTTTTTTTAATTTTCGTGTTTAAAAAATTTCTCAAGCAATTCAAAAATATATTTTCATTGTAATAACAAACATTATACAGCAGTATGCAGAGTAAAAAAGCAGGGCTTCCCTGGTGGCACAGTGGTTGAGAGTCCGCCTGCCGGTGCAGGGGACACGGCTTCGTGCCCCGGTCCGAGAAGATCCCACATGCCGCGGAGCGGCTGGGCCCGTGAGCCATGGCCGCTGAGCCTGCGCGTCCGGAGCCTGTGCTCTGCAACGGGAGAGGCCGCAACAGTGAGAGGCCCGCGTACCGCAAAAAAAAAAAAAAAAGCTATCCTCCTCCCCCTTCCCAGTTTCTTTTCCCTCCCCTCCCAGTGACCACCGTTGTCCATAGCTTGGGGTGATTTATACAAATTGTTTTCCAGCTTGCTTTGTTTCTTGGAAATCATTATCAGTACCTAAGGACCAACCACGTTCTTTCTTAAATTTAAATGTCCGTATTTTCTGGACTAGTAACACACTTACATGGATCAAGATGGGAAAGATAGAGAGAAATCCAGACCATTCCTTCTTGCACAAGCCATCCTTCAAGTTGGTGAGGAAGACTTCTCTGCCCAGGCCTCCCTTTGCACCTGTGCCCCCTCCAAGCTGCTCAGGCCCCTCTGAAACGGGGTCAAGGGCAGAGAGAACCTGGGGCTGCCCTGGAGGGCAGGGCCTGGGATACTCTTACTGCCCCTGTTCTCAGGTCAGCCTGGAGACCATCCTTCCCTGCTCCAGCACCCTTGCACCGCCGCCGCTTTACCTTCCTAATAAGGCAGGTTCCTCCGGGGCAGGTCTGCAAGCTTCGCAGAGTGTGGAGGAAGAGCTGGAGGCGCTTGTCTGTATAAAATTCGCACCTAGAAGGCTGAGGATCCAGCAGGACGTCAGTGAGAAAACCCGAAGAGCCCAATCCTTTATTACCTGCGCAAGTTGCCTGGCCTGTGCACGTGCGTGCACACGCACTGGGGCAGGAGGCAGAGCGTCCTGGCCGGGCTCTGGTCCTAGCTGCCTCTGCTCCGTCCCCTCCTCTCTGGGTCTCAGTTTGCCCATCTGTAACCCGAGGGATTGGAGAGTGTGTTTGCAAAGCCTTCCTAGCTGTCTCCGGCTTCTTTCCCAGGCAGTCCTGCTTCTGTAGACCTGCAGCTACAGTTTTGCTCAGAGAGGCCCCTTTCCTTGGTGGGGGAGGGGTTGGGCGTGGGGAAGGCTGCTCTGCTCCCTTCCCTCCCTGCACTTTCCTCTCTCCCGACGTCTCAGGGGACCCTTTTGGGGCCAGGGCCAGCTTTGGGGGCTGAAGCGACATTCATTCACAAGGGCTTCCTTCCTGACTCCCCCGCCCCGCCCCCCAGCAGTGGCCACACAGACTCGCCTGCCCGGAGCCCCACCCCACACTTCCACTTCTCCACACCCCGCCCGCCACCATCCCCAGGAGTGCGAAGAGGGTAGCTGTGAAGCCAGCAGGGCTCCTCTGGAATTCCATTAGGATGAAGCCATCCCCCTCAGATCTGTGTGAACTTTACTTTTCTGGGCCTCTGTTTCCCTATAGCTCACATGAGGGGATTGAGGGAGCAGCAGAGCTTAAGAGCAGGGACTCTGGTGCCTGGCTGAGTCCTGACTTCTCCTTTTCACTGTCTCTGTGACCTTGGGCAAGTTCCTTAGCTTCTCTGTCTCAGTTTCCCCATCTGTAAAATGGGGCACAATACTACCTGTTGTGGTCCCGCACACACCTGCGAACTCCCCCGGAGAGGAACCAGCACCAAGGAAGAACAGCAAGAGCCAGTGTAGATCAAAAGTATATTAATAATAGGCATTTATTAAGCACAGAAACACAAACCGATCGATCGGGGCCTCTCCCAAAAGGAGGGTGAGACCCCGAGACTTCACACAGGCGCTGTTTTATATCCCGGGGTAAACAGGTTGTTTGTGCTAATTTTAACATCGCGGGTCGGCCACCTGGAACTTCAGAACTTTCCTGTTCACATTATGCTGGCAAGCAAAGCTCAGTTTCACAGAAGCCAAGTCAAGCGATTAGCAATAAAAGCAGTTACAGTACAAACAGTTTCAAATCAATGCATTCCATCATTGATTCTAGGCATTATAATCTAAATTATAAGTTCTGGGACAATGTGTCTCGCCACAGCACCTACCTCATGATGAGGCAGGCTGGGACCTCGGACCCTCTACTGCAGGGCTTGCACCTGGACAAATGTCTCCTCCAGCAACAGAATACAAAGAAACTAAAAGGGACTAAAAATAACCTGCACGCATGCGCAATTTAGGCAAATTTATGAACAAGAAGATACAAAAAGGTCAAAACCCAACTGCCACTTCTGAGGGGCGGGGAGGAAAAGCAGGGTCCTGCACGTGATCCCTGCACACGGGCACCACCAAAGGGGTGGGCAGACCACCTGAGCCGCCGCTCCAGCCCAACCCCCCCCCACCCACCCCATTTAAGGGACCAGCTCGCCCCACCTCAGGGAGCGAGCAAGGGCACCTGTTGCTTGTGTTCGCTCCCTTCTGCTGCAGCACGAGTCCCAGTAAAGACTTGCCTGAATTCCTCCTCTGGCCTCTCATCCATTTCTATTGATTAAAGAGTCCAGGAACCCTGGTCGGTAACAGTGGTGACGTTGGGAAGCATCAGTGAGATGACGTAAGCACGTGGACAGTGCTGGGCCCGTGCACGATAAGTGTTTGCTAGTATCTCGGTTTGTGCTACCTTGATGTTCAGGGGAGATTAGCTGGTCAGGCTGCAGTGACTCCGAGGCTTGGCCTCCAGCTCTAAATTTCTGAGATTCCCCGGATGGGTCCTGTTTCTTCCCACTCGCCGTGCAGAGAGGGGCATACGCGTGTGGCTGCCGTGACCACAGCCGCCTCTCCAGGGACCACATGCTCAGAATTGCCAGGTATTATGGACTAAATGTCTGTGTCCTCCCCAGATTCGTATGTTGAACCCCCAATGTGATGGTGTTAGGACCTCTGGGAGGTAATTAGGTTTTGATGAGGTCCTGAGGGTGGGGACCCCATGATGGGATCAGCGTCTTTTATAAGAAGAGGAAGAGACACCAGAGCCTCCTCTCTCCACCTTGTGAAGACACAGTGAGAGACGGCCGTCTGCAACCCAGGAAGAGAGCTCTCACTAGACACTAAACCTGGCAGCACCTTGACCCCGGACTTCCCAGCCTCCAGAATTATGAGAAGTAAATGTCTGTTGTTTAAACCACCCACTCTATGGTATTTTGTTATAGCAGCCCAAGCTGACTGAGATCCTGGGGGCTGTGGACTGGCCCAGGACACACGTGTGCCTGGTGCCCGGGACAGAAAGAAATAAAGGGCACAGATGGGGATAGCCTGCCAGCTGCCTGTCTTTGCTCCAGGGGGATGGGGTGGGCACTCCTTCCCAGGGGAGCCGGCTCCCTTTACCCTGATTTGCTGGTTAGGGTTAGGGGAGTGAAAAGAGGGATTCAGAGACTTGGGTAAAGGAGGGAGTAGTTTCTTCCCCAAGGAAACCAAGAATCCCTCTCCCCAGGGCGGCGGCGGCTATCCTCCCAGTGCGCGAGGGTGGGGTGGGCGTGGCAGTGGGGGAAGGGAAGTCTGAAGCCTCAGGGCAGGTGCCAAGCAGTCCAGGTCCACACACGTCTCCCGTGTGGGTGAAGCTGCAGGGGCTGGAAAACTCTCTGATGCCTCTGCTTTGAGCAGACTGAGGCGGCTCTAAGCATTCCTTGACACAGGGGTTGTGGGAGAGCCATCCCTCTGGAGGAGGCGTGACTTGGATGTCAGGGACCATAGGAAGAGGTCTGAGGAGGGTACCAGACCACTATGGCCTGGGCCCCAGAGGAAGCTGCCAAATTGACAAATCAGACTTCGTTAAAATTAAGACCATCTGCTCTGCAAAAGGCACTGTTAAGAGAATGAAAACACAAGCCATAGATTGGCAGAAAATATTCGCAAAACGCATATCCGATAAAGGACTGGTATCCAAAATATACAAAAAACTCTTAAAATTCAACAATAAGGAAACAACCCAATTAAAACATAGGCAAAACCACACCGTTGAAAGCAATTATACTCCAATAAAGATGTTAAAAAGAAAAAGAGGGCAAAAGATCTGAACAGACACCTCACCAAAGAAAATATACATATGGCAAATAAACACATGAAAAGACGCTCAACATCATAGTCTTTAGGGGACTGCAAGCTAAAACAGCAATGAGGGGCTTCCCTGGTGGCGCAGTGGTTGAGAGTCTGCCTGCTGATGCAGGGGACACGGGTTCGTGCCCCGGTCCGGGAATATCCCACATGCCGCGGAGCGGCTGGGCCCGTGAGCCATGGCCGCTGAGCCTGCGCGTCCAGAGCCTGTGCTCCGCAATGGGAGAGGCCACAGCAGTGAGAGGCCCGCGTACCGCAAAGAAAAAAACAAAAAAAAAACAAAAAACAAAAACAAAAAAACCCACAATGAGATATCACTACACAACCATTAGAGTAGATAAAACCCATAGCACCGACAATACCTAATGCTACTAAGGATGTGGAGCTACAGGAACGCTCATTCATTGCTGGTGAGAATGAAAAAAGGGCCCAGCCACATTGGAAGAGAGTTTGGCATTTAGAAAACAAAACAAAACAGAAAAACCCAAATATATTTGTACCATACGATCAAGCAATCGTGCTCCTTGGTATTTACCCAAATGAGTTGAAAACGTACATACGTCCAAACAAAAACCAGCACACAAATGTTTATGGCAGTTTTATTAAGAATTGCCAAAAAATGGTATCAATCAAGATGTCCTTCAGTAGGTGAACGAATAAACAAACTGTGGTACATCAATAAAATGAAACATTCGGCAAACAAAAAGAAATGAGCTATGAAACCACGAAGACATGGAGGAATCGTCAATGCATATTGCTAAGTGAAAGAAGCCAATCTGAAAAAGCTACATACTGTATGGCTCCAACTATATGATATTCTGGAAAATTTGTAACTATGGAGACAGTAAAAAGACGATTGGTTGCCAGTCTACTTAAGAAAATAATGGCTTCAATTTCTTTAATTATATTAGCCTATTTGGGGTATCCACTTCTTCTGTCAGATGGGCACACTGTATTTTTGAGAAATTTCTCCGTTTTATCCAAATTACCAAATGTATTGGTAAATCTATAATATCCCTTTATTACCCTTTTAGTGTGTATAGGACCTGTAGAGATGTCTTCTTTTTCATTCATGATATTGATAATTTGTTCTCTCTCTCTCATCAGTCTTGCTAGGGGGTTTTCAATTAGTATGTTGGTTTTCTAATTCATAGATTTCTGCTATTACACTTATTTCCTTCCTTCTACTTTCTTTAGGATTGATCTACTATTCTTTCTCTAGCTTTCTGAGATGTAAATGTAAATAACTGATTTTTAGCTTTTGCTCTATTATAAGATATGCTTTTTTTTTTTGCAGTATGCGGGCCTCTCACCGTTGTGGCCTCTCCTGTTGCGGAGCACAGGCTCCGGACGCGCAGGCTTGGCGGCCATGGCTCACGGGCCCAGCTGCTCCGCGGCATGTGGGATCTTCCCGGACCGGGGCACGAACCCGTGTCCCCTGCATCGGCAGGTGGACTCTCAACCACTGCGCCACCGGGGAAGCCCCAGATATGCTTTTTTATGGCAATAAATTTTCTCCTAATATTGCTTAAGCATCCTGAGAGTTTCAATAACATATACTCATTATTAACCACTTCAATATATTTTCTAGTTTCCACTTTTCTTTCTTTCTTGACCCCTGGATTATTTAGAGATGTAGTGCCTGATTTACAAGCAGTTGGGATTTTCTAGTAAAATTTACCTTATTGATAGTTTAGTTTCAATGTAGTCAGGGAATATACTCAGTTTGATTTCAATCATTTGAAATTTGATATTCTACTCATACTTGAAAACAATGTGAATTCTATTGTTGTTGAGCACAGTGTTCTATTTCAATGAAATCGAATTTGTTAATTGTGTTGTCCAGATCGTATATAACTCTACTGATTTTTTTTTGTCTATTTGTTCTATCAGCTACTGAGAGAAATGTGTTAAAGACCTTCACTATGGTTGTGGAGATGTTAATTCTGTCAATTTTTGCTTTATAGTTTAAATTTATAAAATGTCCCTCTTTATCTTCTGTAATGCTTCTGGCGTTAAAATATTTGTCTGATATTGGTGTAACAACACCACCTTTTGGGGACACGTTTGCGTGGTGTTATCCTTTCCATCCTTTTGTTTTCAGCCTTTCTGTGTTCTTACATTTAAAGCATTTCTCTTGTGAGCACTGTATAATTTTTTAAAAATCATTTAACAATTGTAGGTATAGAATTCTAAGTTGACAGGTTTTGTTTTTTTTCTTTTCAGCACTTTAAATATGTCATTTCATTGTATTCTGGCTTCCACTGTTTCCACAGAGAAGGGAGCTCTCAGTTTAGTTGTTGCTCCTTTGAAGACTAAGTGTATTTTTTTCCTCTGGCTGTTTTTAAGATTTTTCTCATTACCTTTTTTCCCTCAGAAGTTTGACAAGGAGGTCAAACCTCTCTCTCTCTCTCTGTGTGTGTGTGTGTGTGTGTGTGTGTGTGTGTGTGTGTGTGTGTGTTTAAAGTAAACTCCAGACTTTATTGGGATTTCAGCCGTTTTTCCATTAAGATTCTCTGTTTCAGGATCCCACATTGCACTTAGTTTTCAGGTTTCCTCGGTCTCCTTCAGTCTGTGAATTTTTCAGTCCTTCCTTGTATTTCATGACACTGGAGTGAGTACTGGTCAGGTTATCCTGTAGAATGTCCCCAAATCTGGGTTTGTCTGGCATTTTCCTCATTATTAGTCTTGGGTCATAGGGTTTTGGAAAGAATATCAGAGGTGAAGTGCTCTTCTCATGTACTTTTATTTTTCTCTTGTGTGAGGTTTGCTGAGCTTATTGACTCTGTGGGCTGATGTCCTTCATCGATTTTGGCCAACTGACTGTTGGCAGAAGAGATACTGTGCCAGTTCCAGGCTCAGGCCCTAGGAGGCATCACATGTCTCTGCTTACCCCTCCTATGCTAACATGCTGACCCAAGGTACCCGAGGAACCCATAGAGCAGACCTGAACCCAACCTGCAGCTTGGAGCCAAGCCACTCTGAGCCCCACCTTGATCCCCAGATGTCCTGTAGCTGTACGAGCAAGAATAAATGATCACAGCTGTAGTCCGTCGAGCATTCGGTGTGCTTTCCTGTTCGCAACGGCTAGCTGACACAGAGCTGAAGCCTCCCACGGTTCCTTCTTCCCCCGTCTCATGTGGTTGTGCTGGAAGCCTGGTACTTACCTATTTCTCCCAGGTCACAGGTGTCCTCCACCATCCCTTCACCCCCTTTTCTCTCCCTCCCTATGAGCCAAGTCTAATAACAGCCCCAGGTCCAGAGGGTCAGCAAGGATCTCGCTTCCCTTCCTTTCGGCAGCACGATGAGGCTTACGCAGAAAATTTCGGCACAAGTGTATTTTTGATAGAGAGGAAAATTACAAAAAGATAAACAAAACAACCCCCCAAGAATCTTATTTCCACTCTATGTGAAGTGATTTACGTGAACTAGCCAACTAGCAGGAAAATAACTGTAAGTCATTAAATCCAGGAGGAATCAAGTTTTATTAGACAATAATATTAAATTCCACTGGTCTATTCTTGAACAGCTGTCAATCATGAACGTCTGTCAATAGTAGCACAACCAGCTCACACAACAAAAAATATTGAAGGTATATTGCCAACCACTGTCTGGCGCCTGAAGCAAGGACAGATGGCCTTGACAGCAGAAGGGTGACCGACCATATGCGGTCAGAGACGCTCTGTCCACTGCTCTCAAGTCCTGAGTACTCTGGGCTGGGCTTTCGTGGGCTCCTGGAAGCCCAGAACCTTTGGAGCAGATGAAGCCGGAGCAGGACGGGAAGGAGGGGTTCTGTGCGGAATACAATTGTCTCGCTTCCGTGGTTACTTTCTCCACCTCTACGAGTCCAAATCCCGGGCCCAGGCCCGCCCTCCGCCTACCATCCTAGCCCACATCAGCTTCCAGCTTCTCAAACCACGGCAACCCGGTAGTTAAAAATTTGGGCTCTCATGTTGTATCAGCCGTTTTCCCCTCAGCTATCCATCCTCTTCCCCTCTGGGAACTTGCCCAGGCGCAATGGTGCCAGTGAACTCTGGGGCTGGAAGATTTCACACACAGGGGAGTGAGATGGGAAGTGGGGCACAGGGGCCAACCTGGGAGACGAGGAGGTGAAGGCATGTGTGCAACCCTCCTCTCACCCTGGCGAAGGCAATTCTTCCTTCAGAGGGCTCCTTACCCCCTCGGTCTGGGTCCTGCCCCGTCAGTGAATTGGAAAGGAGGGAATGAAGAGCATCGCGAGAGCAGCGAGAGCATCCCCTCCCCACCCGCTGCCCGACACGCGAGTCAGGGCTTCAGAGGTGACGCCGCTGATCTTTACTGAGCACCTGCTATGAGCCTGCGGCTGAGCCAGGCGCTTTGCAGACAATTTTGTCTCAGCCTTTTAAGGAGGTCTTATATCCCCCCATCTTCGTGCTCAGGAAAGGGAGGCTCAAAGAAGCTAATTCACTCCCTTCTGGTCATTTAGCTAGAAGGTAACTGAGCCGCCACTGAATCTAAGCCCGTCCTGTCTCCCAAGGATCTCAATCCGGAAAGAGGCTCCAGAGAGAGACAAAGGGTGTGTGCGTGTGTGCGTGTTTGCGTGCCTGTGTGCACGTGTGTGTGTGTGTGTGTGTGTATGTGTGAGACAGAGAGGGGCGTGGGATGGGGGCGACGGCACTGAGGTCAGAAGAGTCGCATCTACGTTTCTGCCACCTGAACCCCTGAGTAGGGGGACTGAAATTCCAGACTCCAAGGGCTCCCCAGGTCCCTGACAAAGTAAGGGGTGGGCCTGGCCAAGGGCCGGGGGAGGAGGCCTAAACCACACCCCAGAGCGCCAGAGCCTCAGCTCTTTCTTCTAGAAAGGATGCTAGACGGCACGAGGCCGGGCCTTCGGAGGCCAGCCCGCCCGCCCATCCTTCCTACCTGAGGGATCTGAGGGGCTGCAGGGCCAGGCGCCTGTTTCTTTCCCAAACAGAGCCCGGAGGCGCCATCAACCCCCTAGCCCCTGCCCCCTGCCTGCTGCAGGGCCCACAGCAGGACCCTGACCCAGCACAGGGTCATCCAGTTCTCCACGGGGAGCGAGGCCCTCCAAGAGGGAGGGGGCTCCGAGGAGGCTGCCCCCGGGCTTGCTGTCCAGGCTGCTGCCGGGCCGCTAGGGCAGAGCTCCACTGAAAGTCATGATGGGCAGACACAGCAGGGAGCAGAGGTCGGGTGCAGCCTGCGCCTGCAGGTAGGAGGGCCTCTGGGGTGGGGGGCAGAGGCTGCTCTTCTCTGGCTTGTAGCAGGGTGAGACCTCACACCTGTGGGGAAGGGCAGGTGTCAGGGCAGGCCTCCCACCCCTCCAGCTCCCTCCAGGCCTCTGGGTGGGCGCTGAAGCAGAGCTGGGGGCCCCCGCTTTCCTACCTGACCACACTCTGCAAGATCTTCCTCTCGTCCTGGTCCAGGCACACGACAAAGGGGCAGCCGTTAGAGCCGACAATCTGCACCTTGTCCACTTTGATCTGCGACGTGCTAATCTAGAAGGAAGGCCCGGGTCACCCGGGAGCCCTGGACCCAGAGCTGCCGGCCCTCGGCAGCTTCCTCCCTTGGAACCGCCCGACTGGGTCCAGAGGGTGGGGCAGGAGCTCGGCTGCCAGCTCTCCAGGCGCGATGGGCGTGCAGGGGACTGGTCCCTCCATCGGGCCCTGCTTCCTCCCCAGCCTCTGCCCTTTCTTGAGTCTGGAAGGAGCAAGTGTCCTGGGACGAGAAACCCCACTGTCCTCACCGTGACAGCCCGGGTTCCCTGACACAGAGGCCACTCCGCCTTGGGCTCGGGGCTGCCCTGGAGGCCACCACGGAGCCCCAGAGGTGTGCACACCCTTCACCCGCCTCTCCTCCCACCCACAGGCCCCAACGCAGCCCTTGGACACCCCCCCATACACACGCACACACACGCACACGCAGGCACACACACGCCCAGTAAGTCTCCCGAGGGGACAACAGAGAGGAGAGGAAAGCTCTTACCTGGTTGAAGCCCTTCTTGGATTTAGGGTTCTGCCTTTTCACCACTTCTGTCAGGTTTAGCGTCAGGGCCTCCGTGCTGGAGTCTGAAGGGCAAGGGTGGCTCAGGCCAGGCTCAGGAACCCACCC
>NW_006785619.1:1986129-1999375 GCF_000442215.2 Lipotes vexillifer
CCTCCCCCTCCCCCTCCCCCTGTCCCCTCACCTAGGTCCTCCTGCTGCCGGCAGGCCTTGCTGAGGTTGACGGAGGTGCAGACCTTCTCCATGTTACTCCAGCGACTGCGTCCACTGATGGCCCCCTGGGAAGGCAGCAAAGCCAGACCCTCTCAGCGGCATGGCCCCCGGTGCCTATTGCCTTCTCTTTGAAGAAACGGCTCCAGAGCGGCCAGCGACAAGGCGCCGCCTGCAGCCAGCACACCCAGGAAGCTCGCTCTCATTCACCCGAGCCTGCCAGCTTCCTTACCGAGAGCCCCTTGACCCCTATATGGACCTTACTGGCTCCAAGGAGGAGCATCAGGTCACTGGCTTGGTCCACAGGTCAGCCTGGAGACTGGGTCGTAGGGTGCGAGTGCTGAGACCGTCTCAAGGGGTGGTCTGAGGATCCTCTGAACCCCGAGTGAGGGAGAGAAAGGCTCACGGGCAGGGGGTCCCAGGCAGAGCTGGGCCGGAGCCCCCTCTTTGGGTCTTTGTCTGAATGTCTCTTTCATCAGGGACCTCCGTGTTGCCAAACCCACAAGCACTCTCAGTCCTCGGCTTGCTTGACCTTACAGGAGAATGCCATCCTGTTCACTCCTCCCCTCTCCTGGGCGTCCGTGGCGGCACGCTCCTGGCTCCCCCACCGCCAGCCTGGCTGGGGCCTCCGCTTTGCGCCATCACCCTCCTCTGCCCGCATCACAGCACGCAGGTCTCAGGAGCTTCTCCTGGGGCCTCCGCTCTGTTATTCCTACTTTCTCCTTGAGGGAGCCCCACCCATGGCCCTTTCTCCATGACCACCTATACACCCATCTCCACATTTCACCTCTGAGCTCAGGCCCACCCTCCCACTGCCTGTTCTGGTCTCTCTCTCCCTCTCGAACCCACTACGCCCCACACCCACTCCCCCCCTGGAGCGGGGCTTCTTCTGAGAAAATGGTCCTGTCAGTCGCAGAAGGCTGAAATCCAGGAGTTGGAGCCCCTCCTTTTCTAATCCATCCCTAAGCCCTGCTGCTCATGTGATTCACATATAACCCCCATTCCTTTCCTCCCTAGTGCAGGCTGCCCATGTTTCTCACCTGGACAACCACGGGAGCCTCTGACTTGGCTTTCCCACACCCGCTGGGGTCCCCTCCGATATTCCCCACAGAGCCACCAAAGGGGCTTCCAAACCTCAAATCTGATCCTGCCACACCCCAAACTGAAAGCCCTTCACAGGATACCCATCGCTCTTAGGACGAGGACAAAACTCCTCTCACTGAACCAAGGCCCTTGGCATTCCAGCCCTGCCAATTTCTTTAGCTTCACCTCATCATCCTTTCCCCCTCACTGTCTCTGCTCCAGCCCCTCTGGTCCTCCTACAGTGCCCTTTGATGTTCATGTTCTCTCTCACCACAGGGCCTTTGCACATGCTATTATCTCTACCTGGAGGGCACGTCTCTCTTCTTTTCCTACCTAACTAACTCCTGGTTTTCTTTCCAACATTGACTCGGTGGCCCTTCTCAAGGAACCTTGCCTAACTTTCTTCACTGGGTTGAACAATCCCCTTAAGGGTTCTCACAGAACCCTTTACCTCTCCTTTATCTGTTCGTCACAGTTGTAATTATACATGTTGTGGCACTGTCTAACCCCTCCAGACTGTAAGAGCTTTGCTCACTCTCGTGAACGCTCCTGTGCCATGAACAACATCCGGGACTCAGTGGGTGTTTAACGAACACCCGGAACACAGCACCCAGTGAGCGTCAGTGCCCCTGCCCACTTCCTCGGCCTCTACATGGAAAGAATCCTATTGTCTCTATCCCACCAGCCCTTTTGTTGCCTTGTCATCACTTGCCACTCTTTAACATGACCTTGGGCACTTTTCGTTTCCTTGTTTATTGTCTGTCTCCCTCCTCTAGAGAAGTTAAGAGGGAGGGCCTGGCCCAGCACAGAACCTGACGTGAGTAGGTGCTCAATAAATATCTTTCAAATTGCTGAGGGAGGGAGGGAGGCAGGAGGCTGCCCGTCCGGGAGGTGGGCCGGTCGCGGCCCAGAGCCGGGGTGTGCTCAGGGGCTCCCCCCACAGCTCCCCTCACACCAAACCTACTGCCACACCCCCACCAGGCACAGCAGTCGCTGGCCTGTCCCTCACTCTGCCCCATTCTCACCCCCAGCCCTGAGGCCAGGCCCCGGCGCTTCACGGAAGGGCTGAGCACGCTCAGCAGTGGGGAGAACCCGGGGCAGGGGCAGCTTTGGAGGCAGAGCGGGAGAGGAAGTTCCACCGCCTCTCCTTCCCCCCCTGCTCTCAGCATCCAGGAGAGCCTGCGGAGACTGCCCCGCGGCCTTCCAGCTTAAAGAGCGCCCCGGGAACACAGGAGGCTGGCTCTGGGGAGGCGGCATGGGGAGCAGATCCCGGGGGGGAGGGGCCAGCATCAGTCTCACCTTGCTGTAAACAATCTGTAGTGTTAGAGGGATGGCCTCCCGGTCACCATCAATGCCCAGTCGCTTGCTGCCAGGACCTGTGCCACACACAGACAGACCCTCTGCTCCTTCTAATTCCAGTGCCCTTCACACTGGAGGCTCTGCCTCCCTGCCCGCTTCTTGTCCCTCCTGCCCCACCGCCCTGGGACCCCTCCTCCCCAGGGCCCCAGATCCCGGCCCACCTCCCTCTAGCTCTACCTGCAGGGGCCCCACCTCCTGGCGCCCTCTTGCCCCGCCACCTCAGGGTCCCCCTCTCCGGTGTGACACCCCCCAGCCCTGCCTCCACTGGGGCTCAGGCAGCGCCCACCCGAAGCCTTGATGGCGCGTGTGGCAGCAGAGTGACCCAGCTCCAGGGAGTGGATGAAGATCTCTGTCGTCTTCTCCCCGGTGATGAAGGTCAGCTGGAGAGGGCGGGAGCGTGGGCGTCAACGTGAACCCCCAGGAGGGGCCCCCGGCACAGGCTCCTCCAGCACAGGGCTGCTGGCTACCCGGGTGTGGGAGCAGCCCTGCAGCTAGTCTGGGGGAAGAGGTGGGGCCAGGCGGCAGGGCAGGCCTTACCTCGGTCTGATAGACCTGCAACAGCACCGGCCGGGCAGCGAAGCGGCAGTAATAGAGCAGCATGTCCGCCAGGATGGGCAGCTGGGCAGGAGAGCCCTCCAGGGGCCGGGACTCAGCCTTCAGAGACTGCTGTGGGTTGGGAGGGCCGAGCCCGAGCCCGAGGGCCAGGTGGACAGAGAGGGAGAGAGAAAGGGAGGATGAGAGGAAAGAGACAGACGTGCAGACACACAGAGGAGAGACCCCGAGGCAGACAGGGCCAGGGAGGGGCACGGTGAGATGGGAGCAGGAAACAGAATGGTCAAGGGAGGACCCACAGCCTGGCCTCCGCCCCTCCCTCACTGGCCCATGGGCCGAGCTAGACAAAGCTGGGGGTTGAGGAAGGGAGCTGAAGCTAAGGCAACTGGACCCTCTGGGCCCCTCCCTCTCGGTGCGGTGACCCCTCCCTGGGGCCCCGAGCCCTGGGTTCAGCTCAGCCCTGCTTCCACCCACCCTCCTTGCTCGGTCCCAAGTGAGCCCTGGTCCTCCAGTGGGGCCGCAAGCTGGATCCCCCTAACTAGGGCCTTCAAAGTGAGGCTGGGTGACCACAGACAGGGCCCTCCACGTGCACCCAGGAAAGGGGCCGCTTACCTGGCACAGGACTTCAGGGGGCAGGTGCATGAGGCCCAGCACGTTGCGCTCATACCAGGGGTCAAGCATGCCGAGGTAGTGGGAGATGTCATTGGTGCTTTCCTCCCAGGGGGCTGCACCCAGCTCCTGGGGCGGGGGCGCGAGTCATTCCCAGCCACCCGGACGCCTGCCACCCTAGCTTCGGGGCCCTGGGTGGCACCTGCAGTCCCACCCTGAGCTTCTCTGCGCCCTTGGAGAGGTCTGACAACTCTCAGTCCATGTCACACAGCAAAACGTGCCCCCGCACACCGTCCGGGGCGGCAGGAGGCGGCGGCCCCTAAACACAGGGCTGCTGGTGACTTCCGACCAGCCCCCTTCCGGGGACTGGGGCCTGCTTACATCTCCTCGCTTTGCCGCCCTGCTGGGCCCAGGGCCGGGGACCTACCGCAGGGCCGGGGTGCCTCGGGGAGTCTGTGGGGAGCGGCGGCGTCTGGCCCCGAGGGGCTGGGCTGGCGCTGGCGCTGGCGCTGGGCCCGCAGCTCCGCTTCATGGGCACATAGAAGAACTGGAGCTTGAAGAACCGTGTGAGGAGCGGACGGTTGCTCTCCAGCCGCCTGCTGAGAGGAAGATGGTGAGAAGGGAGGCCCTTGGTCCCTCTGGGAGCCCAGATGCCGCCAGCAGCACGCCGCTCCTGCTGCCCAGGGCAGACCGATGCCCCGTTCCGGCTCTCACCGCAGCTTGCTGTATGCCCGGGCCACCTTCCCCGAGATCCGATCGGAGCCGAAGACCACGACTCGCAGCGTGGAGGCCCTGGGGTCCTCCTCCCCGCTCAGGAAGGGGCAGCGGCGCTGGTGACGGGAGGCGGGGGCCAGGGACCAGCTGGGCAGCTGGGAGCCGAGCTTGTGCTGGGGCAGGGAGCGGGAACGCTGGGCCCGGGAGGGGGGCTGCGCCGGGCCAGCCAGGGGGCTGCAGGGGCTGCAGAGGCTGCCGGCCCGCCGCAGGGGCGGGGCGCCGTCCGGGCCGCCCTCCGGGGTCCGGGAGTCCCTGCGCAGCACCAGCTGGCTGGTGCTCTTGAAGAGTTTATAGATCCTGTTGAACTGCCCGGGCCTGTGGTGGGCCCGGCGCTCCTGGCTGCCAGGCCTCTTGGGCCACTCGAACGAGCTGTCCTGGCTGTCCTCCATGTAGCCGCTGTCCACACCGTCAGAGAGGCCCGAGACAAAAGAGCTCAGCAGCCGGTGGGAGAGGCTGGGTCCCGAGGCCTGGGATGAGGCAAGGGACAGGGTGGAGTCGTGCAAGGCTGCCGAGCTGGTGGAGAGCAGCGAGTCCCTCTCGGCACGATGCCCCTCGGTTTCCACGTCCTCCTCGTCCCCCAGGATTCCTGGTTGGAGCAGCTCCTGCTCCTTGAGCAGGATTTCCTGCAGGACGTCTGCAGGGAAGCAAGGGGAGACGCCGTCTGGGTGTCCGAGCCCTTGGAACCCCTCTTGCACACCCTCGGGCGGGGTGACAGGCTGAGACAGAATGAACTTGGGGAGCAGAGGGCAGCCCAGTGCCCTGCCCCCTGCTCTGCTCAGAGCCTGCTCAGGTGGGAGGGCTGGCAGGGGGGTGGGGTGAGGGGCAGCTGCAGAGGAATGAGAGCCTGGGCAGTTTGTGGGGTGGGCACCACGAGGGCCCCAGCGGGCTGCTTACCGAAGCTGTCCTGGTTCCAGCTGTAGGTGTAGCACCTGGCGACAGGGATGGGGATGGTACGGAGCTTGCCAGGTTGTGCAGTGTCTGCAGGAACGGGGGAGGGAGGGGCAGGAGGTGAGGGCTGAGTAGAGGCCTTGAGATGGGCCAGCCCAGACACCCCGTCTTGGAGGAGAGGCCAGAGTTGCGAGAGGACCGGTACAGGACACGCAGCCGGGTGGGCCGAGGCTGAGTTGGAAGCTGGGATGCCTGGCCCGCAGCCAGAGGGCTTCTCTCAAGCCCACCAGGTAGATGCCATGCCCTTTTGTGAGCTGCACGAATGTGGCCCAGTCTCAGCCTCTGCGCCTCTGGTTCGAACAGGAGAACCATGGCACCATCTCATCAGGCATCCCTTCTTCTATAATAGACGTTTCCTAGACCCACTGGGGCAAGGTGGGCCATGTGACTAAGGTGGCTCAAAGGGGTACGTTGTCTTCCTTGTGAGAACGAAGCCTCTTGCCCTTGATCAGCACTCTTTTCTTCCTCCCCCAGGCCGCCCCAGTGGTGATCTTGGCAGCCCAACCCTAACCCTGCAGACGGGAACTGCACCCTCGGGGATGCTGGAGCCAGGAGGTGTCAGAGAACCTGGGTCCCTGAATGATTATGTGGAACAGAAGCACCAGGCCGACCGGGGCTGCTCACCTGGGGGGCTGCCGGGGCCACAGGGGGAAATGGGCCTCACCCCCAGAGCCTCACCTAAGGCACCAAGGAAGCCGGCTTTCTCCCCCACCGCCTGCAGCTTGGTCCTGAGCCACTGCCGGGCCTCAGCTGCATCCCCGATGCCAGATGCCAGTTCCTGTGCTTCTGCCGTCTCCATGAAGATGTCCTCGAGCTCTGCCAGGGTCTTGGACTGAAACCCAGGGGGAGGCAGGCTTGCTCCCGAACCACGGCTCGGCCGCCCGACTTCTCAAGCTCCCGGTGACCAGTCCGTCCCCAGCCTCATCGCCTGCCACCACCCACGGCTGAGCAGGGAGCCAGGCCTCTCACTCAGCCCCTATTCTCCAGAAGTGGTCAGAAACAAAGGCCCAGAGCCAGAGCCCTGCAGAGTTGGGAGGGACTTCAGAGCTCACCGCTGTGGCCCACAGAGGGGAGGGCGCTGCCCAGGGCCACACAGCTGACCTGTCACAGAGCTCGGACTAGACCCCAGGGCTTCCAGCTTCACTCTAAAGCTCAGTCCTGTACCACCCAGCCCACGCTGGATTCGGAGGCTCTGTGTCCAGTCCCACTGTCTAGGGTGCCACCCACCTGGGTTAGGACCCAGCACAATAGAAACCTCTCAATCAATGAGGCCAGCCCTCCAGCGACTTCGCCGCCATGTCACTCGGGGCGAGGGAGGCCAATGGACCCAGGCCTCGGAGAGGGACCAGAGAGGGGACACTGCCTTTGCAGAGAGGTGCTCTGCCGGGAGGGGGCAGTGCTGAGCCCAGGGTCCCAGACACATACCTGCAGCTGGCAGTGCAGACCTGGGAGGTCGCAGTGGGCCCCAAAGGTGGCCTGGAAGGCGTGCAGGAGCAGGGTGGTGTAGGCGCTGTGCGGGGAGTGCCCAGGCGTGCTCAGCTTGTCGGCCACGGTGAGGAACTCGGCCTGCACCTCCACCGGGTTCAGCAACAGTACGGTGCTGGGGGACACAGAGGACCGGCCACGGGTACTGGGCGCAGGGGCGGGGAAGGGCAGCCACAGAGCCCACGTGGGCCGGGAGGCCAGGAGAGAGGCTGGGGGCTCAGGGGTCCCAGTTCCAAGGGGAAAGCTTATGATCTACTTTTGAGTAGTTTTCAGCTGGGGTCTTCAAAGACCTTTTAAAAACTGAACTCGGGACTTCCCTGGCGGTCCAGTGGTTAAGACTTCTCCTCCCAGTGCAGGGGGTGAGGGTTCGATCCCTGGTCAGGGAGCTAAGATCCCACATGCCTTGGGGCCAAAACCCGTCCCCCCCCCCCAAAAAAAACCCACAGAAGCAATACTGTAACAAATTCAATAAAGACTTTAAAAATGGTCCACATCAAAAAAATCTTAAAAAACGGAACCCAATTTTCACAAATAAATTCTACCTTAATTTTTACATAAAACATTTTTCCTACAGGATATTTGAGCAGATGCAAGATGACGCAGAAAAGGATTGTATTTTAGGTGAGCTGACTGGAAGTCAGGCGGTCATTTTGGGAGGGGACAGCGGGACAGCCACATGCCGTCGTTGTGGTGTGGCCTGAAATTTCAGCCCGAGCCCTGCTCCTCAAGCCAAGGGCCGGGGTGTGGGGTGGCATCTGCCAGGAGGAAGGGGAGTGAAGTCAGGGCTGCATCTGATTCCTCTGCTTACAGGGGATGCCCTTTCTAACCTGCCAAAGCCATCACGCAGGCCAGCATCGGGCTGGCGGAGGGAGTGTGCATCCAGCCACGCCCCACCCCCGCCTCCTCTTCCCCTGGACCCTGCGCTCCCTCTTGATGCCAGTGTTTAAATGTCTTCATCACGGAAATTTCAAACATACACACATGTTAAGAGAATCGTGAACCCCGAGGATCCATCACTGAGTTAACAGTTATCATACGTCTGTTCGCATTTCACCCCGGCCAACCCCCGATCCCTGCATCTTCTCGAAGGTATTCCAGCCATCGCAGTATTATACCTGTAAAGGCTTTTAGTATGAACTGCTCACACTTGCTCTCGTTCTCTCACAGATCTGTGCTGTGTTTAAACCCAGTGCCAAGAAGCACCAGGCAGGTGGCCTTCCTGCCAGTGTCTGTGGACAGAGGTCCCAGAGCCGGCCCTGTGGCCAGGGCTCAAGAATGGGACCAGGCTCTGTCAGAGTTCCCAGGGTTTAGGGAGGAACTCATTTTGATTTCTCTATTTGTGAGAAAAGGGGGTCGGGCTCAAGCAAACGGTCCCTCACTGAGCTCTCCTCCTTCACCGACTGCTGGATCATCCCCTTATGGACATGCATTGAGCTCCACTGTATACAGGACCAGGCCAGCCACACCCGGGCCCTCACCACCTGCACCTCCGCTGCACGTCTGTTCCCAACCTACAGAAAACCAAAGCGAGACCGACTCACTGCTCGTAGCTCTTTCTATGAACCTGTCCATGCCTCAGTTTCCTGATCTAAAAAAAATATCTTCTTTCTCGCAGGGTTAACAAAAGGCCTGTATGATGGGAGTGATGCCTGCAACAGTGCCAGGGCTCCGGAAGCACCTAGAAGGGCGCTGGTGATAATCCACCGTTCACCTACCTCAGCCCTCTGGCAGGGTCCTGCTTACTTACTAAGCCAACATTTACAAGACATTTTTTATGCCCTTTCTGTCTCTCTCAAAATCTACCACTGGCTTTTCTGTTTGTTTTTACCGAGAAGCAACTCAACCAACGTTTGCTCAGTGAATGTGCTGTGAACCCCTCAGACTGAGGATGGGGGGGGGGGTGACTAGAACTTCTGAGCTGGTGGAGGCTGGGGTCTTCAGGTGCCCACGTGCTTGGAGGCTTGCCGGAGGGTCCTTGGAATGGAGGCTTCCTCTCTAATGCCTTTCCGACAGGCGGGGACCCAAGAGTGGGTAACAAAATCACTTCAGGGATTCACAACCAGAACAGCCTTTTAAGTGAAATGGACTAGAGGAGATCAGAGCTCATCCTTGGGAGAGGGTCTTTCATTTCCTAAAACTTGTCTCAGCTCTGTGTGTGTGTATGTGTGTTGTGTGTGTGTGTGTGCGTGTGCGTGTGTGTGTGTGTGTGTGTGTATACACCAGGCTTTCATATAAAATGCATTTTTTATTGTAGGTCCCAGTCAAAAAAGTTTGGAAAAACGCTGTTTTACCATCAGACAGAAAGACATTATGGAAAGAGCCTCGGCTTTTGAGGAAGTCTAAGGCTCAAATCCTGACTCAGACACTTACTAGCTGAGTGTCCTTGGGGAAGTTACTTGGCCTCTCTGACCTTCAGTTTCCTCATCTAAAAAATGGGGGTAAAGTAAGGTAATGTATGTTCGCTCAGCACCTGGCACAATCAAGGCAGGTGGTTTTTGGTTTTTTTTGCGGTACACGGGCTTCTCACTGTTGTGGCCTCTCCTGTCGCAGAGCACAGGCTCCGGACGCGCAGGCTCAGCGGCCATGGCTCACGGGCCCAGCCACTCCACGGCATGTGGGATCTTCCCGGACCCGGGCACGAACCCGTGTCCCCTGCAGACTCTCCACCACTGCGCCACCAGGGAAGCCCAAGGCAGGTGGTTTTTTTTTTTTTTTTTTTTTCTTGCGTTCTGCGGGCCTCTCACTGTTGTGGCCTCTCCTGTCGCAGAGCACAGGCTCCGGACGCGCAGGCCCAGCGGCCACGGCTCACAGGCCCAGCCGCTCCGCGGCATGTGGGATCCCCCCGAAACGGGGCACGAACCCGCGTCCCCTGCAACGGCAGGCGGACTCTCAAGCACTGCGCCACCAGGGAAGCCCAAGGCAGGTGGTTTTAACCTTTTCCTTTTTTTTAAGTCTCAGACCCATTTAGGAATCTGATGAAAGACCCTTAGCCCTGAAAAAAGAGGCTGTGCACAAAACATGACCCCACCCCCCAAACTCCTCCCTCCCCAAGAGCACTCACACAGTGGAGCTGCGATGACTCCTAGTGGACAGGCCCTGCTCGGCCCTCACCAGTCGCTGGTAGGAGATTCCTGTGGTCAAAAGAACAAACACAAAAGAACAGTTCACGGACTTACCTGTTACTTCAGCAGCCATGGCCCTGCGCCTCGCAGGAGCCTGGCACTGGAGAATCTGGCTGGGAGTGCCCGGATGAGGGTCAGGACAAGGGGCAGATTAGGCCCATTGCCACCAGGGTCTTTAACTGTCTGATTCCCAGGCCCCACACGCCCTGCAAAGCTTCACTCTTCAGAGACTGCAGGGCAGGGCACCCTGGGAGGAGACCGAGGCCCCTGAAGCAGCCGGGTCTCCTGCTATCCAGCTGGTCCTGGTTCTGTCCCCGCAGACCCGGTCCTGGGTGACCTCCTGCAGTGGGTGTGCCAGGCACCCCTCAGCTCAGCCTCAGCTCTGGCCAGCCCCCAGCCTCCCCCTCAGCCTCCCGGCCCTGCTTCCCACATGCTCTCGGGGGGGCCCTCAGGGGCCCGTGGTCCTGCCTGGCGCTGTCCCTCTCTAGGGCTGAGCCTCTGCACCAAAGACCCCCTCCCCGCCTTCCTCTCTGGCCTCATCCACCTCTCTGTCACCTCTGTCACCTCTGATTCAAATGTGCTGAGAAGAAACTAGCCAGAGTTCTCCCTTTGTCCCTGCAACTTGACTCAATTCTGTAGCTGGAAAAGTACGTATTCAGTTCTGCGTCAGCTACGGTGAGGCTGTTACATAATGGCTTGCGCTCCTCACTGATGAGGCCGGGATTCAGGGGGACAGGCAGCCTCCTTGTTAGAGCCTGGACATCGTCACAGGGGCCCTGCCGGGTGTGGACCAGGGTGTGAGCTGGGAGCAGAAAGGCTGCCCCTCGCAGAAGTGAAAGCCAAGACTGGGGTTAGAGACGGCTGTAAACAGAAGGGACGTGACTTTTGTTTAGTAAATGGCCGAACATTTCCAATTTATAGTATTCCAACTTAGGGCCTAATTTGCTTTGCTTTGCTTTGCTTTGGGGGCCTTTCACTTGGTGTGTCTTCCGTGTAATTGTCACATGTTTAGATGTTAATGTTACGTCTATTTTGACAGGCAAGTCCCTGAAACAGGGATTACTATGAGGACTCAGGACGCCATCTGGTGGCCGCTCACAGACATGAAAGAGAAAAGTCCCCTCGTGGCCCCCTCAACGCCCAACAAAGTGCTGCAGGAGTGTCCCCCGCACCCCAGTCTCCCCGACCCCCAAAACACACAGAGAGCAAAGTCTTCTCTTGACCCGTCACACTTTTCTTTTACCAGCTAATGGTTTTAACGGGTAACGCACGCCCTTCTGACCCGCTGCCGGCCCCGCCCCATTTCTGACCCTGTAAACGCAGGCCAGGCCGGGGCCACACTCCCGGGGGTACTGTTGACCACTTCCTCCTTGAAACCTGCTCTTCCCTTTAGTCTCCATGACGAGGAACATTCTCTAACATCCTCTATCTCTCCACCTGCGTATCTTAGGATGCTTTAATGGTCTCATTTGGGGATTATGGCATCATTAGCGCTGGGAGTTGCTGTTTGCTTGATTTTGTTGTATTAGTGGGGGACCCAGAGGGCGTTCTTTCCAGAGCTGGTTGGCCAGTGCTGAACAGCCCGGATTCCAGCAGCATCAGCTGAAACTCTCTACCCTTCTCCCAGAGACACCCATCAAATCCCCCTCTCCTTGGCTTTTTTTTTTTTTTTTTTTTTTGCAGTATGCGGGCCTCTCACTGTTGTGGCCTCTCCCGCTGCGGAGCACAGGCTCCGGATGTGCTCCGGGCGCGCAGTCTCAGCGGCCATGGCTCACGGGCCCAGCCGCTCCGCGGCACGTGGGATCTTCCCGGACCGGGGCACGAACCCGTGTCCCCTGCATCGGCAGGCGGACTCTCAACCACTGCGCCACCAAGGATCCCCCTTGGCTTCTCTTGCTAACGGACCTCCACTTATTGGGGAGCCTCAGGGCACTGGGCGCCTCTCCCCCTCTGACCTTCACTCCTTCGACCCTGGGCATCTAGGCAGACGGGAACGCTTTTCTGGGACTGGCTTTCTTAGATCAAGGCTGGCCCAAGGGCTGAACAAAATACCCACCTAGGCAGTTCCGTGTCAGGTCCTAATACGTAAGAAATGGAAAGGGCCCCCGCATACGGGCGAGGGATGGGTCCTGGGAGCTGGGAGCCGATGGTGGGCAGCCACGGTGAAGTTCAAACGCCTCGCCCAGGCACGTGAGCCCCTTTGTAACTGAGCTTTGTTTACCCACCTGAGCTTCCCCTCTTTTTCATTTTTAAAGTTGTTTTATTTATTTTATTTTTGATGGAAGTATAGTTGATTTACAATGTTGTGTTAGTTTCAGTTGTACACAACTTTGTGTTGTGTACAGCAAAGTGATTCAATTATATATACATACATATATACATATCTACCTATTCTTTTTCAGATTCTGTTCCATTATAGGTTATTACAAGATATTGACTATGGTTCCCTGTGCTATACAGTAGGTCCTTGTTTATCCATTTTATACATAGTAGTGTGCATCTGTTAATCCCAAACTCCTAATTTATCCCTTCCCCCCTTTCCCTTTTTTAAAGTGGTGACTAGAAATGGCCATTCTGCACAGGACAGCTGACTAGGACGACAGAGGATGCATGACAATCACCCTGGTGCCACCGAGCAGGAACTGGTACCACATTGACGACACTCTTACAGAACGTCCACGCTGAGGGCATGACACGGTGCCTGGGCATCCGTGCGGCGGGCAACAAGAACGTTGTCCGGGTTTGCTGGCTGTCTTCCCCTGAGAAGGTGAGCGCCACGATTCCACAGAGTCCTCAGGGCTAGCACGAGACAGGAGAGGCCCCGCCTTAGCTGCATTTCAGTCCCAGGAGGAGACGATGCTGTGCTCCTCTCCTGACCCACATCGGACCCTGACACAAAGCCTCCCAACAGCTGGCTTCCTCTTATGCTTTCCTCCCTTCTGGGGTCCCCTGGGCAGCAGTTTCCTGACCTTCATCTCTGCGACGGGCCTGGGTTCCAGAGAGTCTGTGGGAATCGGGGACTCAGGCCATGAGGCCTCAGCAGGCCCTGGGCAGGAAGGTGAGGCACGGCCTCAGGTGTGAATAAATCCAGGGTGGGGAGGATGTGGAGGGTGGGAAGGGGTGTGGCCTGAGCCAGGTCAGGAAGGCGAGAGGAAAACACAGGGGAAGGAAACCACTGGGCAGAACTACATGCACGCAGCGGGGATTTGGTTCTTGGCATAAACAGGCCAATGTAAAAAAAAAAAAAAAAAAAAAAA
>NW_006785619.1:1999418-2005361 GCF_000442215.2 Lipotes vexillifer
GGTTTGTGTGTTTTTTTTTTTTTTTTTTTTTTTTCATTGGCCTGTTTATTCCAAGGTAAAAAAAAAAAAAAAAAAAAAAGACACATGCTGCAGTGACCCCCCGGAACAGCCCGTGCGACGGACGAGGCCTCAGCCTGGCACAGTCTCCAGGCCTGGGGGTGGGGGAGGCGAGGCCTGCCGCCCCAGCCCTCTCAGCCCCCTGCTGATAGTCACCCAACAGGACCAGCCCAGGTCTTCCAGCCCCTCTTACTAGTAAGTCACACGTGGCAGACTTCTGGGCATCTACCCAACACCCACCCCCTTCTTCACCAACGGGACACGGGGCAATGTGCCCGGCTGATAATTCACATTTCTCAACCTCCCTTGCAGAAGGAGTTGGGTGGTGCCTCTGGAAGACTCCTCTTTGCAACCCCCCCCTCAATTCTTCCTTTCTGTTAACTGGAATGGGGGCATGATGGCCAGAGCTCCAGCAGCCATCTTAGACCATGAAGTGACTTGGGGACGATGTTTCCTGCTAAGGATGGTGGAGCAGAAAGATGGGAGGAGGCCGGTCCAGAATGTTCGCGGGACCACTGTGTCAACCCTGGACTGCCTTCTTCCAGATCTTTTTTAATGTAAGAGAAAAACAAACCCTCATGAGTTTAAGCCACTGTTATTGTGGGCTGTTATAGGCAGCTGGCTAAGTCCTAACCAATCACAGCCTGTGATTTCTAGAAGAGGTGCCCTCCACTCTCCTCAAACCTCCCTGTGACATTGCGATACGATAAGAAACATATATGTGGTCTTCATCCCAGTTCCTCAGACAGAGCTCCTAAAACTTGTTTTCCTGAGGAAAGTGAGTTGATTACGAGTGAGAGGAGTGTCTTCTGTTATTCACAACGAGCCCCCTTAAACCAGACCTGAGTTTATGCCAATGAGGTGGCTCTTGGTGGGCCCCGCCCGAGGTAGCTTCTAGATGGGGGCTGGGTGCCTGAAGGAGCCAACCACGTGACTGCCTTCCCCTCCTCCCTCCAGGAGGAGCTGGAGGCTGAGTTAACCACCAATGGCCAAGATTTAATTGATCGTGCCTCCATAATAGAACCTCCATAAAAACCTCAAGCTATGGGGCTGGGAGAGCTTCTGGGTAGGTGAGTGCATCCATGTGCCATGAGGGTCATGCACCCCAACACCACAGGGACAGAGATCCTATACTCAGGACCCTTCCGGACCTTGCCCTATGTACTTCTTAATCTGGCTATTCATCTGTATCTTTTATCACATCCTTTATAACAAATCAGTCAGTGGAGGTAAAGTGTTTTCCTGAGCTCCGTGAGCCATTCTAGTAAATTAAAGAACCTGAGGAGGAGGTCATGGGAACCCCTGATTTATAGCTGGACAGTCAGAAGTAAGGGACTTGGCATCTGAAATGGGGGTGGTCTGTGGCACTGAGCCCTTAGCCTGTACGGTCTGCCAGACTCCAGGTAGTTTGGGTCAGAACTGAACTGAATTGCTGGATACCCAGCTGGGACCTGGAGAGCTGGAGAACTGTTTGGTGGGTGGGGGAACCCCACGCATCTGGTGTCAGAGTGTTCGTTCTGTAACGACGGCACAGAGGCCCACCTACAGCCAATGACGTTTGACGTTCTTTCAAGGGGTGTAAACCTTTCATTCCATAATCACAGACAAAAAGTATAAAATGCAAATTCTTTGATCAATCATGTCCCAGAGAAACATACTGCCCCTGAAGAACATTCAGAATTCACCTGCCACCAGCTAAGAGACAAAACTGACTAATCCAGGTTTGTTCCTGCTTTGAAAGGAGGTCAAAGGGTGGGCACCTGCTCAGTGAAAGGAAAACAGGCTGGAGAAGTTGTCCAAGGTGGGAGAGTGCTCACCAGCTGGGACCGCCCAGGGCCTTTCATCACACACAGTCCTCTGCCTATGCCTCTTGGTAGAAACACAGCTTCATGTGAACATGAGAATGTGGTGTTTGGAGTCAAAGAATATGGTTTTTGGAATCAAATGGACATGAGTTCAGGTGGTAGAACTCTTGTTAGCTATGTGACCATGGGCCAGCTAAATTGTCTGGCCTTCAGTTTCATCGCCTGAAAGATGGGAATAATAGTAGCTCCCCAGGGGGATGTTCTGAGGATAGATGACACTGACCCTTAGCAGTGCTGAATGCACTGTCAGCCCTCAGTGAAGGCAACCAATGCCATCACTGCCATCAACATCCTCCTCATCATCAATATCCTCATCATCAACATCCTCATCATCATTATCATCAGCATCATCAGCATCCTCATCAACATCAACATCATCATCCTCATCAACATCCTCATCATCCTCATCCTCATCAACATCACCATCATCAACATCATCGTCATCAACACCAGCAGCAGCAGCAGCATCAACATCCTCATCATCCTCATCCTCAGCATCAACATCATCCTCATCGTCATCAACATCCTCAGCATCAACCTCATCTTCATCAACATCATCATCATCCTCATCAACATCATCATCATCCTCATCAACATCATCATCATCATCATCATCATCATCCTCATCCTCATCATCCTCATGCTCAGCATCAACATCCTCCTCCTCAACAACTGCAGTCCTATTTTTTTAACTTGAAATATAGTTGGTTTACAATGTGGTGTTAGTTTCAGGTGTACAGCAAAGTGATTTGGATTCTTTTCCATTAAAGGTTATTACAAGATACTGAATATAGTTCCATGTGCTACACAGTAGATCCTTGTTGTTTATTTTATAGATAGTAGTTTGTATCTGCTAACTCCAAACTCCTAATTTATCCCTCCCCACCCCCCTCCCGTTTGGTAACCAAAGTTTGTTTTCTATGTCTGTGGGTCCGTTTCTGTTTTGTAAATAAGTTCATTTGTATCACTTTTTTAGATTCCACATATAAGTGATATCATGTGATATTGGTCTTTGTCTAACTTCACTTAGTATGATAATCTCTAGGTGCACTCATGTTGCTGCAAATGGCATTATTTCATTCTTTTTTATAGCTGAGTAATATTCCAGTGTGTGTGTGTGTGTGTGTGTGTGTGTGTGTGTGTGTGTGTGTGTATCACACCTTCTTTAGCCATTCATCTGTTGATGGACACTTGGGTTGCTTCCGTGTCTTGGCTACTGTAAATAGAGCTACTATGAACGCAGTCCCACTTTTGACAAGGAGGCTCAGAGAGCTTCTGTAACCTGTCCAAGGTCATCAGCTAATAAGTGACAAAGCACAGGTCTTTGTTATCCGAAAGCCCATGTTCCTTCTCTCACATTTGACTTTATAGCTAAAGCAAGAACCATCAAACTTTTCTGGGTCTTGGCTGTCTCACGCACAAAATGGGAGTGATGTTGCTTTTCCCTCTTACTCCACAGGGCTGTGGTCTGGGTGAGATACAATCATGGAGCTTTGGGTGCTTTGAAAACTGCAAAGTGACTCACACATATGATGCTCACTGTCTCCCCTCAGGATGACAGACCAATTCTCTGCAGACAAGTATTACGGTCTGCACAGCTGTGTGGGCATAGAGTAAATATTCAACAAACATATGGGCTGAACCCAAGAGGGGTGTGGTGGGCAGGACCCGGAAGCACTGACATGAGGTTTCCTGCCACCCCCAGATGGAGGCAGTAGGCGACCCTACTTGGGGTGGAGTCAGGAAGAAGGGGGAGGCCCTCAGACTTGATAACCTGCCCACTTCCTCTGCCACCCAGCCACATCAAAGTGGGATAAACTGTTTTCCTCATCTCCACGGCAACTGACTCCCCAAGGCTCCATGGGTGGAGGGCCCAGCTCCCAAGGTCCCTTGTCATCTTCTCCCTGTGACCTTGCCAAAATCCATCTATTAAGCGAATACCACCCCAAACCCTACTGTCCCCAGCAATGGGAAATCAATATAGGCCAGCATTCATCCTCACAAACTGCTGAGAGGGAAACATTCATATACTCCCATTTTTACAGATGAGGAAACTGAGGTTCCTGTGATGTTAAATGTCTTGCCAAAGGCCCCACAGCCCCAGGATTTGAAACAGTACAAAGTACTGGTAACCACCAAGTGATTCAGCCTCAGCCTCTCCCCAAAAGCTCGTCGCGGAGCCTCCGTTCCCGCCCCTCTCCCTTCCTCCTATTGCCTCTCTCAGCTGGGGTTACTGGGGATGGAGCTACTCAGCAACAAGGCCAAAGTATTACCACGTGCCTTTACAAAAATCACACCAAAGCACTTCCTAACTAGCCCACTTAAGGGCTATGTAAAAGGAGCTAATTTGGTTTAATTTACTACTTGCTATTCATGAGGGCTCAGGTTCTGTGAAGTTAGAGATTCACTTGTGGATGTGAGATGAGTAATTTTTGCTCACTATAAAGGATAACTTCAAAGGATTTTTTTCCCCCTGTACGATGTTTTATTCCCCCATACGATGTTAACTAATTTTGTATCTAATTCTGCCATCTTTTTGTGGCTTAGATGAGAAATTTATTTCAGTTTCTCATACCCTCCTTTAAACCAGCCCTCCCACCTTGCTGGTCCCCTCAGTAACGAACTGAATGCGTTTTGACACGGGCTCGCTATACATTTGTATGAGTGCTAGGGTTTTTTTAAACTGTTTGAAAATGACTCTCTGACACAAGAAAGAGCTAATGGTTTCCTATTTCGGTTCTGCTTTCCCTGGAAGAGGAGGCGTTCCTGGCATGAACAGCCTGGCCTGAGTGTCCCCCTCCAGGCATTTGCTTCGGTCCCCAGCATACCTGAGCCCTCACATGGTCCCAGGGGCAAGGTCCAGGGGAAGACCCTCAGCAGTGAACGACTAGGGTGCCAGGAGTCCTCCCTGCTCTGAGTCCAAGGACCCTCACTCCATTTCCATCTCCAGTCGCTGCTCTGCCTGGCTCTTGTCCCCCAAGCCTAGAACCCCACGTCCCCGAGTCCGGGCCTCCCCACAGCCCGCATCCGCCCCTTGGCCCCACATCTGCTCGCTGGGGGCTGCTCGGAGCTGAGTTCCTGCTCAGCTGCCCACAAAAACATCTCAAGGCATAGCGTGCATCCAGCTGAGGGGAGACAGCTGTTTCCACTTGAAACTGGGAAGCGGTCCCCCTGCACGCAGGTGACAGACAGCCCTCCCCCAGGACAACCTCTCCTTTACCCATTTCAAAGTAAACTCATTTAGATCTTTGGTAGAGACTGAAGGTCCTGCCAAGGCATTTGCATTTTAAATCCTTTCTGTCTCATTATAGAAAGGAAGAAAAGCTTTGCGTTCTTGTTAAAGGAATTCTGGTCACCAGCAAGAAGCCCAGAATTGATCTAGATCTGTTTGTTTGGGGGGTGGGTAGCGGGGAGCAAGGGAATGAAAGAGATTAAATTGGTTTGTTCATTTAGGGTGCCTTGGAAAGCTAGGTTGCCTGACTTGTCTATTTACCATGTGCCTCAGCACCTTTCCTAGTCCAACCCCTTCTCCTGAAGGCCTTCCTGATTTCTTAATTCTTCCACCCAAGTCTCTACCAGGAGGTAAGGTCCATGTAATGGGTAGACTTTGGCTACCCTAGCCTGTACCTATTCAGCTCTTAGAGCCTGTAACAACGGACAGCTGACTGGCTGGGGGAAGACAGATCAGCTGATTGGTTAGGCAAACAGATCAGTTGATTGGTTGGGAGACGACAGATCAGCTGATTGGTTGGGCAGACAAATCAGATGATCAGTTGGGGAAGGAAGTCATAAACCTCTCCAAAGGAATTTTCATATAAAGCTTCAGTCCTGCGCTTTCTAGGGCCCCTGAATTATTAGGGAATAAGATTTGGTACTTCTGTCCTGTGTGTATTTAATGCACATGATGAGACTTAGACACTCCGAATACTAAACAGGGTCTGGTGCATATACAGATTTAAAAGAAAAAAAAAAACGGGATTACAACATACTTAGTATTGCCCGCGGGGGGCGGGGGGGGGGC
>NW_006785619.1:2005532-2007532 GCF_000442215.2 Lipotes vexillifer
GGACCGGGGCACGAACCCGTGTCCCCTGCATCGGCAGGCGGACTCTCAACCACTACGCCATCAGGGAAACCCCGGGCCTGCTTTTTTACTCAACACGTTACTCAACATCTTTTCATCTCAGTAACCTTATTTCTATGATCTCATTTTTAGTAAGTGAGGCAGATTCCACCAAATGACTCTGCTACGATATATTCAACTATGTACAACATTTAAGTTTTTTGGAATTGGTTGATTATTAAAAAGAATGCAGCAATGAACATCCTTGTAGCTAGGCTCATGTAACCTATTTTTCTTCCATTACTTTTATGGTCTTTTTTTTTTTTTTTTTAATTTTATGGTCTTGATTTCCACACACAAACATTTAATCCATCTGAAATTTATTTTTCCGTTTGCAAAAGAACTCAATTTTTTTTTGAGGTAGAATTTTAAACCCCTCCTTTTTTTGGTCTGTCAATTATCTTGATACCATTTATAAAATGACCAATTATTTACATCACTGATTTGAGGATGCTGCTTTGTCATATAATACAGTTTTATACATTTAATCTGTTCCTTGCTATTTTATTTAGTTCCATTAATTTTCTAGTCTTATACCAACAGTGTACTATTTTAATAACTATAGCTTTACAGTACTTTTAAAGACCTAGTACAGAACCATCCCATTCTTACTCTTCCTTAAGCATACATAAGCACATAATAAATCCTACTGTAGAGCATTTATTCTGTCCAATAGACTTTATTTTGTTAAATTAAAAAAAATATATTATTGGTATTTTTGACTGCACTTACATTTATTTCCATAATACCTGATGTTATTACAATATTGATTCAATCCAGCAATGTCTCTTAAACTTTTTATCCTTCAGTAAAGTTTGTTTTCTCTATGTAGGTTATTCACATTTCTTTATTTCTTATATTTTTAGTTGCTATTGTAAATTGTTTTTTTCCGCATTATGTTTTCTTACTGGTTGATGCTATTATATAAGAAAGCTCTTAGCTACCTGATTACTAGTCTGACAGTGCTTTGGGTTATTCTCTTAGTCTTGACAGATAAGCAACTGTTTGATCTCTATGTAATTAAAATTTTATCTTCCTGAAAGAGGAAATATTCTTTCTTTCTTTCTTTTTCATGGGCAAAATACCTACAAGCACGAAGAGGAAGATTATTGACTTAATAATGGAAACGCTGCTAGTGGGTTGTTACCTTATTAAGGACCCTTCCATATATTAATAGTTTCCACATATTAGAGGGGCTCTGAATATCAGGAATGGATGTTGAATTTTTTTCATTTCTTTTTTTTTTTTCACCTTAAATATTTTTATTTGGAATGGATGGAAGTTGAATTTTATCAAACATTTCAGAGGCATCTACTGGGATGTTTGTGTGACTTTATTCCTTTGAGCTACTGATGTGATGAATTACTCTAATATGGGACCACCTGTCAGTAGTCAATCATACTTGATTGTGTTTTTCTGGCTCTACAAGAGTTTTGTTAGACCTCATTTTCATGTCTGCTATAGCACCTGCAATTTCTCAAGAACTACTTTTCAGAATCCACGTATGAAAACTTGGACAGTACCTGGCCCTTGCCCACACTTGTCGTGGTGCCCATCTACCTGTTCATTCCTGGTACCAGCCACCTTCCCCGGCCAGAACTGAGTCCATTCACACATGCATCCCCCTACGTGTTCCGGGGTAAAGAGAACAAACAAGGGCCTCTTGTCAACATTGTGTGTGGGCTTCTCTGTCTGACCTGGGCAGCCTCAGAGACCCCTGGCTAACCAGAGCAGAGGCACAGGCCAGGAGGCGGGGTCTCCTTGCCCTGAACCCCTGCTCAGCTACCCCTAAGAGTCCCTCCTTGGGTTACTGCCGGTGTTTGCTGCCGTCAGCCATCTGATGCTGATGCAGACACAGAGCACGAGAACCATGAAAAGGGACTCCAGGCTTGTGAAGCAGGCCACGGGCAGAGACGAGCTGCATGATATGAAGTGGCGGCGGG
>NW_006785619.1:2007730-2017347 GCF_000442215.2 Lipotes vexillifer
GTGTCATAGCGCCCAGTTTCAGAAAAGCTGGAAACCTCCTGACCGCATGGTCCCTGCCCCACGTGCGTGCCACCTCAACACTTACCTGGGGCCTTCAGTTCAGCATCGATGAAGGTGAGCAGTTCCTGGCAGATGCTACAGTAAGGAACGGGCCAGGTCAGGAATCGGTGGTAGGTTTTGGCGGCTTTCAGAAGGAGATCTGAGTCTGGTGGGAAGTGTGGAGTCTGGGATGGAGAGGGAGCGGCAAGCAGAGAGGTCCAGGTCAGAGAAAGCTCACTGATATTCCAGAGCAGACCCTGCTCCTTTCTGGAATGTTCCACAAAGGGCACACTTTTCCTGGCAGCAGTGTGTCCCAGGACGAGGGCAGGCAGAATTGAAAGTTACCCACAGGAAGTGAGTTACAGATGGGCGAGACGGTGCCCAAGGATGTCTCTACTACAGGGGCCTTGTTTTCACCAAACATAACAATTTACCAAATCCACAAGAGGGCCTCTCCGAAAAGCTGTCACCTTGGAGGTCATCCTAAATGGTGCCACTGCTGCCACTCCTTTCGAGGAATGGTCTTCAATGCCTAAACCGCCTTTATTTAAATATCCTCACGAGAGGCCAATGTTTATTCTTTGAAGTGGACTGACTCAATGTACTTGGAGTCATTTGATGCCACCGGTCTGGTGAACAGGGGGTGACGGCACTGGGGGAAACTGACCACTGCTGTACAAGAGGAGGTGGACATCTCATGTCTTTAACAGAATCTCTCCTGTGGTTTGTGAAAGGGCTGTGACAGTATCCCCTCCACGGGTGCCCAGATACTCCAGGCATGATGGCGTCCACGTGGAGTTACTGGAGGCCTCTCAAATGGCTAATCGGAAGCCATCAGAGGAGTGCCACCCACCTGAAGTGTCACTGGTGGACAGTTTCTCTCTCTGTGTGTTTATCCTCGGAGCTGTGAGGGCTCTGCCCCCTCCATGGAGGCTGTTCTCCCGCTCCTCCCCAACCTCCCCCAGCCTGGCCCAGCCAGGAACTTACACAGAGGACAGTGGAGTAGAACAGCAGAGCCAGGGGGGCGAGGAGGTCATAGGTGCCCTTCTCTTGGACCTGTGTGGGGGACAGGAGGGGGGCGGGCTCATCACAGGTGCACAACCAAGCACTGCTCTCTTCTCTATTCCTTTCTTTTCTTTTTCTTTTCTTTTTTTAAGTGAAAAGTAATGTAATCACAAGACAAACATTTAGAAAATAGAAGTAAAAAAAAAAAACCCACAATATCCCCCTTCCAAACTCAGCCACAACTAATATTTCAGTGCACTTCTCCTTACACCATTTTTCTCTGTGTATTTTCCTCTGCAAAGCTGTGATCATTGGGTGCATATTTTTACGCTTCATGTCTTTTACGTACAATATTATAAATGGATTTCTGTTTTGCTACATCATCTCTAAGACCATATTTCCCCCCTCCTAGTTATACATTTATCTATTATTTGTATTGTAAATATGTTTTCCAGTTTGTTGTTGGTCTTTGAATTTTATGGATTTTTTTTTTTTTATGTACATAAATTACAAGTGTTAGCTTTTTCCTTTATGGAGTTTCACTTTTGCATGCAAGGTTCACGTAAATATTCATATATGTTTTTTGTTCTTTTCTTGGAAGCTTCATTTTCTTAAATTTAAACCTTTAATCCACCTAGAGTTCTGTATAATATGAATTTGGAATTTCACTCCATATTTTTGGAAACGTTTAATCAACTTTCCCTAAACCATTTAATAAATTTTAACGATGCAATTTTTTTTTTGGCGGCTCTGCAGGCTTGCGGGATCTTAGTTCCCCAACCAGGGACAGAACCCGGGCCCCAGCAGTGAAAGTGCTGAGTCCTAACCACTGGACCACCAGGGAATTCCCCGCAATTCTTTTAATATATTAAATTTTGTTTCTCCCCTTGGATACTATCCATCATTTTTATTACCTATATAATACTCCTTCTGGTAGAGCTCCATAATTTATTAGCTTTAGACACTCGAGATTATTTTCTTGCATTTTAAGTACCTGTGCAGTGAAAATCTTTGTGTACACTCCTTTTTCTATAATTTGGATTATTTACCTTGGATAGAGCTCAAGAAGTGGAATGAGTGGATACAAGACTGTAAGCATATTTATGATCTTCGAAATGTATCGCCAAATTGCTTTCCAAAAGAATTTTGCCATTTATAACACTGTGTATGTATGAAAGTGCCATTTCACTACACCCTTCCCTGCATTGGTTATTATAATGTTTTTGCGAATTTGCTAGGCAAAAGCTGTGTTATTATGGTTTTCATTTACATTTATTTTACTGTAACTGAAGCAACATTTTCCATATTGTTTAAAAGTTCTATTTATTCTTTTGTGAATCATCTCTTTGATAAAGCTCACCCACCAACACCACAAACAAGCATGTATAGACACAATTTAGAATTCTTTGGTCAAAATACTAGTGGTCTCCCAACCCATTCTGGAATTCATGGGTGTTGAAGAGCAGAGAAAGCCCCACCACCTCTGCTGTGCCTGGTGACGGCAGCAGGATCAAATAGAATTCTCCTTCATGGTCCTGAATAGACCATGTGTCCAGTACACTTGCTGCTTGGCCCCTTCTATAAAACCCTCCCCTGTTGCTATACAGTAGTTGTTCCTTTATATTTGGGTTTATAAGGTAAGCACTTCAGAGGCGGTTTAGCTCTTCTCAGTTGGTCTCCTTGTGATCAGGGTATAAAAGCACCAGGTAAATGGTGGCGCCAGAATTGAAACCTTGGGTGTCTCGATAAACCAAGACTTTTTTCTTAGAGGTAAAGGGACAGCTGAGAAAGACATGTGTTTTCCAACTCAGTCATGTATTTAAAAATAAAGATAAAACATCTTTAGGGACTCGTGCCTGTTCTGGAACCCCAGCCCAAATCAGGTTTGTTTTCTTGTTTGTTTGTTTTTTTAATTTTTTTTGGCCACGCAGCATCTGGGATCTTAGTTCCCCGTCCAGGGAGCAAACCCATGCCCCCGGCAGCGGAAGTGCAGAGTCCTGACCACTGGGCCGCCAGGGAAGTCCCCCAGATCAGCTTTAAACACAGTCTTCTTCTGAGTCATAAAAGCCTGTTTACTGAACTGTTAGAGGAGGTCTCGGTTTACCTCTCCAATCAGTTTTCTCTTTTGCGTCTTTGTTCTTCTGCGTCTTTTGGGGGAAAGGAATTCGGTGGCGCGTCCTCCCTCCCTTGTAGTCCACACCTTGACTTACGAGCAATGTCTGTCTTAAGAAGCAGCTGAAACTGGGGACCCTGGCTCACCCAGCACATGTTCATAGCAAGAGGACCACGCCCCTTCCTGAGGCCTTCAATCCACAAACACCACCGAAGCAGAGAACTCAGGCTGCCAGTTCCTCCACCAAGCCCCCCTGGTGGTCCAGGCACCCCAGAACTGACATTCTGTGGGGACCTATTTCTCGACTCTATGAGGCTGATCCCAGCGCTGCCCTTCAAACCCAGGCCGAGCCCTCACCTCGCGGGTTTTCTGCAGGATCTGCTCCAGGAGGATAAGGAAGTGGCCTGGATCCCTGCTGACTAGCTCCTGCAGGCTCCAGCAGTTGAGACACAGCCCAGCTGCAAAGGGAAGGAGAGGCCAGGGGTCAGTTGTGGGTTGGAGGGAAGTGGCAATTCCTGGGGCTGCACTGGGGCATTCCCTTCTGAAGTAAGAGACTCAGGAAATTCTGGATCAACACACTCGACCCTATTATGCCCCATCAAGATAATGATAAGTTTCTTCTTCCTGCATAGACAGGAGGCTCAAGAGACACAGAGAGGGGCTGGGATCTCCCTTAGAAGCCAAGGACTGGCCACGACTCTGCTCCCTGTGCCTCTGGAGAGCACCAATTTTCCCACATCCTCCGAGATGCAGGGAAGGGGCACAGAAGCAGAGATTGCCACTCCAGGACACAAGGCTGAGTCTGCAACAGCCATGGGACCTCCCGGAACTGCTGGGCAGTGGAGCCTGGGAAAGGGAAGCGCCATTCATTTCTATTTTGAAAGCTATGAGGAGTACTTTGTCACTCTGTAACTTTCCCAGACTTTATTTTGTCAATCTCTGCTTCCCTGCAGTCAGCATGGGTAAACTCTCCCCAAATTACAGGGGCAGTCACAGAGGTCTGTGCGCGCGCTCTCTCTCTCTCTCTCTCTCTCTCTCTCTCTCTCTGTGTGTGTGTGTGTGTGTGTGTGTGTGTGTGTGTGTGTGAGAGAGATGGGGAATGAGAACAGTGGGGGTGGAAGTGGCCCCCTCATGTGCACGAGCTCCTTCTGAAGTGCTGCAGGCCCCAAGCAATGTGTTCATATGGCCACAGGTTTTAGTAAAATTTGCTATACTCAGATATTTTTGTATTCTTTGACTTGATGGCCCCTCAATTCTAGAAGCTTAGTCTCATTAAAACCTGGGTAGGAGGCAAGAAGGAAGAAAACTGCCATTTAGTGACCACCTACTATGTACCTCTAAGGTGCCAGGCCTTTCACACATCACCTCCATTGAATCTCCCATCCCCGCCTCGGGAAGGTGATTCCTGCTATTATTATTCTCATTTTACAGGCAAGGCAGGTGAGTCCTGAGAGGCTAAGGGACTTGCACAAGTTCCTACAGCCAGTGAGAGACAGTTTTAAGTCAGATCCGCTTAATTCCAGAGGCCAAGGAAAGCCTCTGAGAGGAGGTGACATTTGAGTTGAGACCTGAATGAGAAGGAGCCAGCTCTGCATCGTTCTGAGGGAAGAATTCCAGGCAGCAAGTGCAAAGGTCCTGAGGTAGGAAGGAACCAGTTATGTTCAAGGAGCATGGGTATCTATCTCGTGGGGTAGTTAGGGAGGCAAGTGAGATGCGGAAAATCTTTATGAGAATAAGGAGTTATTAAATTAATCTCTAGGCTTGGAGACAACTGCCCCAGCCTGCAGATACCCCTGTTTCTCAGCCCTGGGGATCATGGAACATGGAGGCCTCCTATTCCCTGAAGTTCTGCTGAGATTCTCCTTTGTTCTATGGGGAAGAGGAGGATGGGGCTGTGGAGAAAACTAGAAACAAGGAAAACAGGAGAATTCTGGGGAGAACTGTCTATAAATATCCAACTGCTCTTTTGAAATCAGCAGTGTGGCATTTTTAAGCTGGTCCAGTATCTTCTTCAGGGAGCTAAGCTTCTAGCACACGGGGAGGATGAGGAAGGCTGCATGCAGGAAAGGAGAAACTGCCACCCACCAAGGGCCACTCTCCATCAGCTGCTGTGCTGAGCACCTGCCCAAGTGAGGTCCGCGGAGTCACACACACAGGGTTGGAACCAGAACCTGCCAGTTCCGTGCCTGAACCAGTGCTCACCATAGCCCCTGCAGCTCCCCTGGGCCCCAGATGCACCTCCCGGGCTCCCTGGGACCTACCTGACCAGGAGGTGGAGCGGCGGCTGAGGCTGAGCCCGTGCAAGCAGCGCTCCAGGGCGTGCTGGATGCGGTCCTCCGTGCACGTCGTGGCCCCTGGCTGCATCCTGAGTCATCGCCTGCATGGGGGACAGACGCTGGTCAGCCTGGAGAACCCCGGACTCGAGAAGCACATGGCCTAGCAGGGCAGCTGGCAGAGACAGCGGGCACTCACAGCTGGTGCCATCAGCCAGCTGCCTCTGGGGCTGGACCGGCTCCTGGGCTCCTGGCAGTGCGGCTCAGAACGGCAGGACGGGGCACGCCTGTGGCCCACCAGCGCAGGCTACGGGAAGTGAGGGGTGGCGGGGGGAATGGAGAGGTGTGGCCCTCCCCCCCTCCCCGCCCCCACCCCCGGCAGGGGTGAGTGGCTGCAACAGCCCAGGGAGTGCCCGTGGCGTGACCAGATCCCCGTGCTGGGCAGGAGGACCTCAAAGGAAAAATCAGGATCACGTGGGGGACTTTCTCTGAATTTCCAGGCCTGCGTGCCCCACCCCTCAGGAATGGCCAGGGAGCCTGTTGCTGCTGACAAGGTCACAGAGCTCCCCGCCAGTGTGCCGGGGGCTCTGATGCTCCGGGCCCGGCAGGGGCTGCCTTCACACATGCCACACCTCCACCCCGCCACACCCTCTGCTTGGGTGCCCAGGCCACAGGCCCCTGGTCCTTTTCTGCCCTCACCTCCACTCTGGCCATTTTTCTTTGCTGTCTCTGAGGCTTTGCAATGTTACCAGTTATTCAAAGACCTTGCTTGGCTTGGTCTTTCAAAGAACCCCCTTCTGGGAATTCCTCTGGGAACTCCCTGGCAGTCCAGTGGTTAGAGGACGCCACGCTCTCACTGCCGAGGGCCCGGGTTCAATCCCTGACTGGGGAACTGAAATCCCACAAGCCACGCGGCACAGCCAAAAAAAAAAAAAAAAAAAAAAAAAAAAAAAAAAGAGAGAGCCGGGGTGTTTAGCTCGGGCTGGAGGGCTGCTGAGGAGGAGATCTAAGAAGGGGTTTTAGCACCAGGTGGGGCACCATGCCAAGGGCCACATTCTGAAAGCCTCCAGCAGGGCCAGCCCAGCTTCACAGTGATGTGTCGGGGCTCCTGGGTCCCTCAGGAAGCTGTGACAGGTAGTGCAGTGCAGCAAATAAGCCTGGCCTCTGGCATCAACAGACTTGGATTCAGATCTCAACTCTGGTGTTTGCTAGCCATGCAAATGGGCAATTTCTTTAAACTTTTCTGAACCTCAGTTTACTGATCTGTAAAATGGGTGTGACGATGGTACTAACCCCCCAGGGCTGTTGGGAAGATTAAATGCCACAGTGGATGCGCTGAGCGAGCTTTCAAGACACGAAAGCTGGGACTTCCCTGGTGGCACAGTAGTTAAGAATCCGCCTGCCAATGCAGGGGACACGGATTCGAACCCTGGTCCAGGAAGATCCCACATGCCGCGCAGCAGCTAAGCCCATGCGCCACAACTACTGAGACTGCACTATAGAGCCTGTGAGCCACAACTACTGAAGCCCGTGCGCTTAGAGCCCGTGCTCCGCAACAAGAGAAGCCTCCGCAATCAGAAGCCCACGCACCACAATGAAAAGTAGCCCCCGCTCACCGCAACTAGAGAAAGCCCGCGCGCAGCAATGAGGACCCAACGCAGCCAAAAATAAATTAATTAAATAAATTTAAAAAAAGAAAAGAAGACACGAAAGCTCTCCTGTTACAGTCTTTCCCACAAGCCCACTTTCCCTTGGGAATTTCACTGCGTTCACCCCGTCCAGGCAGACTCCCATGGCTGGCCGGTCAGGCCAGGTCGTAGAAGCAAGTCGAGGAAGCAGTGGTCCAGCTCTGTGGAACAGGGGATGGACCAGGAAACCACAAGCAGAAGCACAGAGCTCAGAGCTGAGCCATGCAAACGACATGCAAAGAGCTAGGAAATCCTACACCGGACCCAGTAGGCAAAACCTCCTACTTCCCCAGCCAGGGAGGAACCAGGCACCCAGAGAAACAGAAGCCCTTTGTGAGCTGCCCAGCATCACTTCACTTCGGTGATATCCCTGGGATGGCACAGGGGTGGGCACACGGAAAGCAGCACGCATGCGTTCATTCTTCCATGGATTTACTAACCCCTTACTATGTGCCAGGCACTAATGACACAGCAGTGAATGACGCAGGCGTGCCCCGTGGTAGGAGACAGAGACAGGGAACGATCTAACAGACGAAGAAAGAGGTCATGGCAGAGGGGAATAAACGCTGAGAAGAAAGTGATGGTGCTGGGAGGGGGCCAAGTGGGGGGCCCCCTCCAGGTCGTTGGGAAGTCAGGAGAGCCTCTCAGAAGGGACATTTTAGCTGGATGAGGAGGCCAGGAGAGAAGTGAGGAGGAAGAATGCTCCAGAAAGAGGAGGTAGCAGGTGCAAAGGTCTGGGTGCAGGAATGGACCTGCCACGGGCTGAGACCTGGAGCACAGGGCCCAGGACAGACCAGCCCTCCAGGCCACCCACCCTCCAGCGGATGAGGTGGCGGATTGAGATCAGAAACACTTTCACTGGTGAGTCAGGACCACGGACCTTGGGAATTTCCATTAGTGGTACCTGGATGTCCAAAGACGTCCTTGGGCCCTTCTAGGGCAACTTTCACGGTCACCTTAGGGCCTTTTGTGTGCCAACTCTTTGTGTGCAGTCCAGACAGGGGGTCTGTAGACCCTGAGCCACACCAGGCAGACATCAGGCCCCTCCTCCCTGGGTGTGCCGGCGCCCAGCATGGATGCGTGTCCCTGGGCATGAACACTCAGGATGCGGCCTTGCCCTTCTGCCTGCAGTGGCCACCCAAGTGCAAGACCCTCTTGAGCTCGGTCCTGTGCAGGCTCAGGGCTGACGGCACCCACTGGAGGAGCTACAAGACCAGGTACCTTCAAAAGGATGAGTTTGGAGCGTGAGTGGCTGGCCCCAGGCGTCATCAGCAGGCCTTGGTCCCCACAGGTTGATTCATCCCCGATCAGCCCCCGGGGCAGTGCTCAGAGGAGGAGGTGAGACCCAGAGAGCCTAAGGGGTAGCCCCGGGTCCGGGCGGGGCTGGGAGAATCAACGCCAGAAAAAATTGACTAGGATATAAAGCAGGACTTCCGAAATCCCAAATGGCAGGTGAGGCACAACTCTTAAGCACAGAAGGTGCTCAATGACCCACCTGCTAAAGTGCTAAGAGTCACCGTGAGCTGTCAGGGCCGGGGGCCGGCAACCACACTGGGGGGCTTGCCGGGAGGTACGGGTCCAGAACTGGTACAGCTGCCCCCTCCGCAACCCCCATCAATACAAGAGGACCGGGAAGAGAGGAGGGCTTGTCGACCATTCCAGAGAGTCCTCCCTTCTATCCCGAAGGCCAAGGGCAGAGGGGCTTAAAAAGAATCCCTTACTCAGACGGGACACCTGCCAGGAGGGGATGCTGCCATTTTGTTCTCAGCTCACTCTCTATCCAGCCAGCAAACGTACTTCTGGGCTACTTGGGAGCCATGGGAGGGCTAAGAGGAGCGGAAGGGGCGGCTGGCAGGCTCCCTGCTGGGTAAGGCAAAGATGTGAGCTCCTTGCGGAAGGGTGGAGGTGGCGGTAGATACTTGGATGAAAAGCTAGACTTGAGCTGTTTTGTTGATTCTTCACCGGGAGGGCCCCCAGCCGGGTGAGGGAAACGTAGCAGTAAGAGGCTGAAAGGTTGGACCACGTTTGGGGGAAGCTGGAGGGCTCGTGGGCACTCTGTGGCACAGAGAGGTTAAACAACTTGCCTAAGGTCACACAGCTAGGAGGCAGCAACACAGGGAGTCTGGCTCTGCCTGCCGCTCGACACAGTCAGATGCAGTTACTGGGAGAAATAAAACTAATTCATGTTTCTACCCCAGCGAGTGCAGGCTCAATTAACTAACATTAATTAGGAGCCCTGCATTCCCAGTTGCTGGGAATCTTGAGCCCACCATGTCTGTCTATGCCAGCTGTCCACTGCAGCCCTGCCTCCTCCAGAAAGAGGACCAGGGCCCACAGAAGCAACAGTCTAGGCTGGATCAGGCGATGACCATGGTGGCTTGAGGGGCCCAGTCATTCTCTAGCTCAGAGCGAGGGCTGAACCCTGTGAACTAGGTTTAAAGATCCCTCTGCCCAGTCTCTGCTGCGACAGACAAGTTGGCTGTGTCACAAAGCAGGAAT
>NW_006785619.1:2017412-2047576 GCF_000442215.2 Lipotes vexillifer
AATGAGTCACCCTGCCCTACTGTGTCGCAGTGTAACTGATAAAAAGGCAAGATACAAACGCACATCCTCAGCTGATGTCACTTCTGCTGCAGCCCTCTCCTTAGAGCAGTGTCCTGGGGCCGCTGCGAGCAGCCTGCACAGGCTAAGGGCTGCTCCCCAGCACGCGCCCCAATGCCCGTGGCCCACGCATCTTCCCTTCTCTGGGCCCCAAGCAACATTCCCATCTCCTGGCCTCAGCGTCCTCTGCTGTTCATTGGAGACGATCAAGACCTTATCCTCGGGTACTGGGCCGAGTTCCCGGTGTGCCCCCGCCTCCCTGGCATCCTGAGGCCATCTAGAGCTTGCCCTGGGTCTTCAGAGAGGCTGGACTTGCCCAAGGCGCTGGGCCGTGGGAGCCAAGGGATGGGAGCCTGGCCGTCGATCCTCAGCTGAGCTGTCCTGGGGGTAAAGCCAGCACCCCGCGGCTCGCCACCTGGCCCTCTGGCACGCTCATTTCTGTTTGATGAGTCAGTCATCAGCCGCTTCTGGTGACTTGTCAGCAGAACCCCCGTGGCTTTGAGGCAGAGATGAATGGGGAAGAGGTGGCACCCCTCCCTCCCCAAGGATGATGCCTTTTCTCAAAGCCTTGGTGGGCAAGGCCTGGTTTCCCCTGGCATCCCCCTCCCAACCCCCGTTGCCACCTTACTAAAAGGAGCTGGAGTTGTGAAATTCCAGCTGCTGCCAGGAATGGGAATGCCCCCCGCCACAGTGGGGTAGTGTTGAGACATTCCACAACGGGGCCTGCTGCCACCTCCAACTTCCTCCTCTGAGCCAGTAAGGATGAGTCCTTACTGGGGACCCTGAACAGGACAGTGAGTCCTGGAGCTGGAGGGGGAGGGGGTTGGGGGCAGGGGGTGCCCAAGGGCAGAGGGAGACCACCTCTTCACACGTTGACAGGACCTGTGATGCAAGACAGGGGTCATCCCCCCTCCCGGGCAGGGCTAGTCAGAGGGGCAGGGCCTGCCTGGGTCCAGCTTCCTGATGCAGCCCCCCATGCAGCTGGGAAGAAAGCTTCTTTTCTTGGGAAACTTAGTGCAAAACGGCAGAACTGGAGGGTCCGCATCTCCTAGGGAGGAAAGTAGGGACCAAGGTCTGGCGGCACCCAGTACCGCTTCCCTGGAGTTCTGGAATATTCCAGGCCCACGCTTTGAAGACTCAGTCCCACAGGTGGACGCGAGAGAAGCACTGAGGCATGTGGTCCCGCGCTGAGCCCGCTCGCCTCAGTCCTGGGCCACTCCTCGCTCTCCCGCTTCCTATCGTCCTCCCTTCTCGCTCACCTTTCTCCTCCTTCTAAGGCAGAATCTCTTCTACAAACTAATTTTTTTTTTTTTTTTTTAAGAAGATGTTGGGGGTAGGAGTTTATTTATTTATTTATTTATGCTGTGTTGGGTCTTCGTTTCTGAGAAACTAATTTTTAATGAAGGAATAAACACAACTGCTGTCAAGAATTTTCGGCATGTGGGATCCTCCCGGACCGGGGCACGCACCCGCGTCCCCCGCATCGGCAGGCGGACCCTCAACCACTGCGCCACCAGGGAAGCCCCATATATGGCTTTGACTCTCAGAGCCACAGCAATATTTTACATACCCCAAATGAAATAAATAAATCGACCAAGGATATGGGGAGGCACGGGGGACAAAAATGGGAAGCAAACAACAAATTGACTGTACTACAAATGATTAGCATAACCGCATTGAAAGGAATGGGGAATACAGGAACTACCTTGAGTGACCCTGGAAAGTAGTATTTTCACTGGATACTGTAAGGCTAAAGACAAAAAGAACCACATACAAATACTGTGTTCTAGTTACCAAATCTGTTTCTTACAGGGATGTGCGTTAAAAACCCTGCAACTTCACGTGTGTGCTAGGACTGAACAAATAAGTAAACAGATCACAGATAATGAGAGCCAGTTTCTCACTGTTGGAGAAAGAAGTTACAGATAAGGAAAAGGGAGAAGTCTAGACCGAACCACCTTACGGTGTTGGACTGGAATTGGAGAAATCAGTATCAACTCATGGTTTTTCATACGTATTCAGATAGATACATACAGAAGTGAAAAAAAGATGTGTGTGAGCTTGGATTAATATGCATACATATATTTTCTAGCTCTGTCTGTGGAGAGAGCCTAGAAACAACGACTTCCCAGTAACGATGAGCACACCTAGTGCCCAGACCCTCGTTTCTAAATATCATTCTCCTATCAAAGGAACCGGGGCTCCTTAGAGAAATGACTGATTCTAGGACTGGGACAGGAAACACAGAAGTTAAACCTGAAAACCTGGAACATCTTGTCGAGTCAGAAAATAAGTCAGTACTTGAAAAAGGATGGGGAATGTCAAAAAGACATGGGAGCCAGCTTAAAGGAGCTTCCAATGGCCAAAGCCAGGACAATTTGAACAACTAAATAATGCAAGTGTTGGATTACAATTCATAGGATAAAATAAATACCCATGAGTCTACGCTAATGTCATAAATAATAAACTAAAAAAAAATAAATGGAGGGGAAGGGACAGGTCTTCTTTACAAAAGAATTCCAATTAGTAAATGCGGGAGGAATGAGAGAAATACAAAATGACCATTAGACAAACACCACGGTAATAATTATTGCAGGCAAGATCCACCAGTGGATGCTAAAATCTGTGAGTGAAAATCTGAGAGAAAATGAGAGATTTCATGGTCTCAGAGTACCTCCCCCAAGAAACTGATCAATTACAAAAAAAAAAAAAAAAAAAAAAAAAAAAAAAAAAAAAAGAAAGAAAGAAAACAATAACTTCACAGTGGAGAAATCCAGCACTACCTTAACTTCATGACCAAACTTAATAGCACCGATAATAAGACATATCAACATCACATATCCCCTGATATCCTGATATGCTGCACTCAAAGGGACATAACATCACTTCTGTGGGATTCTTGCCAAAAATTCCTATCCACACAATCTAATCATGAGAAATCATTCAAAACTGAATGGAGAGAAATTCTATAAAATAACTCACCAGTAACTCACCGAAGAGTCAAGGTCGTAAAAAATAAGGCAAGACTGAGGAACTGTCACAGCCTGGAGGAGACTAAGAAGACTCAAAAACTAAATGCAACGTGGGATCCTGGACTGGATTCTGGAACTGAAAGGGGAGGTTAGGGGGATACTGGCTAAAACCTAAATAAGGATTTGTACCAATGATCATTTCCTGGTTTGGATAACTGTACAATGTCATATAAATTGTAACATTAGGGGAAGCTTGGTGAAGGGTATACACCTGGATCTATATAACCCTTCATATAGTTACATAGCCTTATATACCCTTCCTGTATCTTTCCAGGTGGTTATCCAAAGTTTCACTGCCCTTCATGAACTTGATTTAATTGTTATTTAATGAAGAGTCACAGTTCCTAATTACTGGTGGGTGGACCAGTACAGAGCTGGCTGCCTCAAAATCTCCTAACCCCATGTTCCTAAACTGGGGTTGAGAAACTCTGGGGCTTTTAGAGGGCCTCTGAGGGCTTTCTGGAAGAATGCTTAAACCATATTTTCATTTTGATGGCAATCTAGGAAAAGTTAGCAGTTAATATATTCTGGAATATCTTGATAACACTATGACCAAATGTTACCATAAAATGTTGATGTATTTGCGTCTATCACCAATTTGGTGTCCCCTAAAAGGACAGGGCCATGCCAGGTGTGTTCCTGGGGTCTGCGAGAGCTGAAGGTTGAGCAGAATGAGTTAATAAGTGGGAAATGTTTAGAATAGTGCCTGGTACATAATAAGCATTCAGTAAATGCTATCTATTAGCTATCGGGGTGCCTTCTTAATGTATATATTTCAACTCCAGGTGGCTTTGAGATCAGGCCAAGAAATAAAACACTCCCTGGATGACTCTGATGCATAGTAGCGTTTTCTATTTTACAAATACACTCGCACCCAAATCCCCACCACACACATGCTAGACTATACACTAGACTCTAAGACTGGGAAAGCATCTTAGAGGCCATCTAGTGCAACTCTCCCATTCTACAGATAGGAAAATGGAGGCTCCAAGCAATGAAGGACTTGTTCAGATTAGAATGTGGCAAATCTCATATGATCCAGCAATCCCTCTCCTGGGCATATATCCAGACAAAACCATAATTTGAAAAGATACACGCAGCCATATGTTCATAGCAGCACTATTTACAATAGCCAAGACATGGAAACAACCTAAATGTCCATCGATGGATGAATGAATAAAGAAAATGTGTATACATACAATGGAATTTACTCAGTCATAAACAAGAATGAAGTCATGCTATTTGCAGCAACATGGATGGACCTAGAGATTATCATACTAAGTGAAGTAAGTCAGAAAGAGAAAGACAAATATCATACGATATCACTTATATGTGGAATCTAAACAGATTCACAGATATAGAGAATAGATTTGTGGTTGCCAAGGGGGAAGGTAGTGGGGGAGGGATGGATTGGGAGTTTGGAATCAACAGATGCAAACTAATATATATGGAATGGACAAGCAACAAGGTCCTACTGTATAGCACAGGGAACTATATTCAATATCCTGTAATAAGCCATAATGGAAAGGAATATGAAAAAGAATATATATATGCATAACTGAATCACGTTGCTATACAGCAGAAATTAGCACCACATTGTAAATCAACTATATTTCAATAAAATAAATTTTTTTTTTTTTTTTTTTTTCTTGCGTTATGCGGGCCTCTCACTGTTGTGGCCTCTCCCATTTGCGGAGCACAGGCTCCGGACGCGTAGGCTCAGTGGCCATGGCTCACGGGCCCAGCCGCTCCACGGCATGTGGGATCTTCCCGAAACGGGGCACGAACCCGCGTCTCCTGCATCGGCAGGCGGACTCTCAAGCACTGCGCCACCAGGGAAGCCCCAATAAAATAAATTTTTAAAAAAGAAAGTGGCAAATCTACAACTAGAATCTGAGTCTAGAACCCCAGGATAGTCATGGCACCCTCTGGCTTGGGTGAGAATCAGACACCACTGCCCGGCAGTGAGTGGCCCCAGCTCCTCTCCTCAAGATTAATTTTAAATACTTTTTCAAATTTCTTCCAGAGTTTTTGGGCTGTGTAGGTATTCAACTTCCTCACATGTCAACTTTGTAAATTTAGATTTTCTGACAGTATCATTCATTTGAGTCAGATTTTAAAATTTCTTAGCAAGAATCTGGATCTAGAATTCCTATATATGTTTTTTAGATATTTATTTACTTTATTTATCTATTTTGGCTGTGCCAGGTCTTAGTTGTGGCACGCGGGATCTTTAGTTGCGGCAGGTGGACTTCTTAGTTGCGGCACGCATGCGGGATCTAGTTCCCCGACCAGGGTTCGAACCCAGGCCCCTTGCATTGGGCGTGCGGAGTCTTACCCACTGGACCACCAGGGAAGTCCCTAGAATTCCGCTATACTTCTTGAAGTTATTTTTTAATCTGTGATTTTAGCCCCTCTCTTAATCTGAATGTTGTGACATTACATCTTCTTTTAAAAGACAGATAAAATATTTGTGTTTGTGTTAAATATTTTTACGCTGCATGACAATTCCTGAAATGATTATTTTTGAAATTTACAGTAAACATCATAACTATGATAATAATAGTCTTTTCTGGACAGTGGTTTTAAGTTTCATTTATTTCATTGCTTGCTGTTTTGTACCATGTCATCCCTATTTAAGAGTTCTTTATTTTAATTCATTTCTTGCTCAGCCAGGGTATTTCGAGTAACTCCAAGAACAGTGTGAGGGTGTAGTATTTTCTGAGACTTTATGTGTCGTGTGTTATATTCATGGAGGCTCACTATGAATTACGGCTTTGCCAATTATAGATTCGGCATGATTCACCATTTTTCCACCCTCAAAATGTTTATAGAAAGCCAAAATAATCCACTGAAAAATGGCTCTCACAAAGAAGAGAATTAGGTAAGGTGGCTGGATACAAATTAAAATAGAAATGAATACCGTTCAGTCATACAGACGAAAAACAGAAATGGTGTTGGAAAGAAAAAGACCCACATGCATAACAACAAAAAGAATAAAAGAAGAGAAAATAAACTTTTAAAATCTGCAGGATTTTAATGAAATAAAACTTTCAAGGGACACAAAGGAAGGCAGATAAATGGAAATGCACACCCTGTTGGTAGACAGGAAGATTCAATACCATAAAGAATTAATTCAAAATGAATCAGAGACCTAAACATAAAGAGCTTAACTACAAAACTCAGAAGAAAACAGGAGGAAAGCTTCACCCCATTAGATTTGTCAATGATTTCCTGGAAAAGACACCAAAGCATAGGCAACAGAAGAAAAAACAGAGAAACTTGACTACATCAAAATTTAAAACTGCATCGAAGGAAACAAGAGAGTGAAAAGGCAACCTACAGAAAGGGAGAAAATATTTGCAGCTCATATGTCTGACAAGGAGGTAATATCCAGAATATATAAAGAACTCCTACAACTCAACAACAACAAAGAAACCCAATTAAAAAATAGTCAAAGGGCTTCCTCGGTGGCACAGTGGTTGAGAATCTGTCTGCGGGGACATGGGTTCAAGCCCTGGTCTGGGAAGATCCCACATGCCGCGGAGCAACTAAGCCCGTGTGCCACAATTACTGAGCCTGCGCTCTAGAGCCCGTGAGCCACAACCACTGAAGCCCACGCACTTAGAGCCCATGCTCCACAACAAGAGGAGCCACTGCAATGAGAAGCCCGCACACCACAATGAAGAGTAGCCTCACTCACCGCAACTAGAGAAAGCCTGCTAGCAGCAACAAAGACCCAACGCAGCCAAAAATAAATAAACAAATAAATTTATTAAAGAAAAAAAAAAAGGTCAAAGTGGGACTTCCCTGGTGGTCCAGTACCTAAGACTCCACACCCCCGATGCTGGGGGCCCGAGTTTGATCCCTGGTCAGAGAACTAGATCCCGCACACCGCAACTAAAAGACCCTGCATGCCACAACTAAAGACCCCTCATGCCGCAACTAAAGAACCCATGTGCTGCAACTAGGACCCACTGCAGGCAAACAGAAAGAAAAATGGTCAAAGGACTTCAATAACCATTTCTCCACAAAGATATATAATTGGCCAATAAGCACATAAAAATATGCTTAACAGCTCTAATCATTAGGGAAATGCACATCAAAACCACAGTGAGGTACCACTGCACACACGTTAGCACGGCTATTATGAAAAACAAAATAAACAGAAATAAGTGTTAGTGAGGATGTGAAGAAAATGGAACCCTTGTGCACTGCTGGTGGGAATGTAAAATGGGGCAGCCACTGTGGAAAACAGTATGGCGATTCCTCAAAATATTAAAAACAGAGTTACCACATGATCCAGAAACTCCACTTCTTGGCATATACCCAAAAGAATTGAAAGCAGAGACCCGAACATATTTTTATACACCCATGTTCACTGCAGCATTCACAATAGCCAAAACGTAGGAGCAACCCAAGTGTCCACTGACAGATGAATGGATAAACAAACTGTGGTCTATACATACAATGGGATATTATTCAGCTTAAAATGAAAGAAGCCCTGTTACATGCTCCAACATGGATGAATCTTGAGGACATTATGCTAAGTGACATAAGCCAGTCACAAAAAGACAAATACTGTATGATTTCACTTCTATGAGGCACCCAAAGTAGTCAAATTCATAGAGACAGAAAGCTGAATGGTGTTGCCAGGTTTTGGTGGAGAAGGGAACGGGGAGTTGTTTAATGGGTACAGAGTCTTAGTTTTACAAGATGAAAAGAGTTCTGTAGGTTAGTTGCATAACAATGTGAAAAACAACACTACTGAACTGTACACTTAAAAACAGTTAAGATGGTAAACTTTACGTCATAGGTATTTTATCTCAATTTTTAAAAAGAGTAAAAAACAAAAAAAGAAGAATTAATCAACATCTTTGTGATATTACATAGGAATATCAATTCTCTACCAGTTTCAGCCTAGAGAACAGGAGGTAAAAGGAAAGAGGACAGACTGCCTAATACAGGGTGGCCGGTCCACATCCGGTCCTGGGCTGGGTACTTCCACTTGATTGTCTAGTTTTGCTTTTTTTTAAATAGATTTATTTTATTTATTTACTTATTTCTTTGGCCGCACTGGGTCTTTGTTGCTGTGTGCGGGCTTTCTCTAGTTGCGGCGAGCGAGGACTACTCTTCGTTGCAGTGTGAGGGGTTCTCATAGCGGTGGCTTCTCTTGTTGCGGAGCACAGGCTCTAGGTGTGCAGGCTCAGTAGTTGTGGCACACGGGCTTAGCTGCTCCGCAGCATGTGGGATCTTCCCACACCAGGGCTCGAACCCGTGTCCCCTGCATTGGCAGGCAGATTCTCAACCACTGTGCCACTAGGGAAGCCCCTGATTGTCTAGTTTCATGATCATAATGACCCCATGACATACTCACAGTTGTGTACAATTCCTGCAGTTCAGGGAGGGTTTTATTTATTTGGCCAAATTCCTGTGGTCATAGTTCTTATGGCCTGAGCTGGACACACATCCTAAGTCGGCCTGACTCCCAAAGCCCACGTTCTCACCTACACCATGTTCACAGGAAGTTATCTCTACTGTGTTCTAGACACCCAAAAGGCTGAGTATGCGGTTTTACCTCGGTGTTATCGTTTGAGGCTTCCCGGGAAGACATCTTGCACAAAAATTGCCTCAATCCTCACTGTCAGTGATTCAATCTCCCTGGGTTAGGGTGGCTCACTTCCGCTGTCCTAGCTTATTTTTCAAGATATAAGATTCCTGGAGAGACGTTTAACTAACAAACAGGTCTGTGACGGCAGTGACAGTGGCTAGTGGGCAGTGGAATGACTCCAGGGCCAGGAGAGGTAGGACATGTGAAAAGGTGGGTGGTGATGGTGTGGGACGGTAGGGAGCGGATGAAGCAGACATGTGGAAAAGGGGAAGGAGAAAGATGCTAACACGTATGCATGTTAGATTGAAAGACAACGGGAGGCATCGTGTTGCCTTTGTATGTAATAATTATAATAACAGCAGCTAATGCTAATTGAGGGCTTACTATGTGCCAGGCACTGTCTAGGTGCTTTCTATGAATTAACTCACTCAACCCATATGAGGTAGACACTCTCTTATCTCCATTTTCCCATTTTACAGATGAGAAGACTGAGGCACAGAGCATTCTCTCAGCTGGTAAGTGAGGCATGTCCTTTCTTGGCAGGACCTAGGCAATTTAGCTTCTCTGTGTACATAAAGGAAACCATAATGGAGCCAGAGGTGGGCAAAATGAAATTATTGCCAAGATGGGGAACCAGAGAAAGACTATAAGAATTTACCAAGATATAAACTCCAGACAGCAACCAAATTCTATGGGCCCCTGGGCCAAACCCCGGCACCTGGCACTGGACGCTGTTTAATCTCGCCACCTTTCAAATTTAGAGCCTGTCTTGTTTGCCAGCAAATGCTCACGGAGTAATAAAGCAGCAAATGAATGCAAATGTAGAAATTCCAGGAAGGCCAATTACACATATACTGGCAGCTTTCTGATTTTTTTGGATGTGGAAAAAGATTGTGGGTCTGACAAACTGCATTCGTTATAGCTGCTCACTTTCTGCAGAATCATTTCCAGTTTGTGAGACAGACAAGAATATTTCATAGTTTTGGGCAAAGAAGATTTTATGGAGCACTGAGACTTCCAGATAGATGCTTTGCCATTGGAATAAATTTGAGACAGACTGTCCAATTCATGATCTCTGACCTTGACTATCGTTTCCTCCCTCCCACAGTGAAGACCGTTCACCATCCATCTTCCCTCCATTAATCCAACAGCAGGTGATTGTTCTCAGACACCAGCGTGTCCATCTTCTTTGGTCTCTTTTTCACTCTCTTTCAGCTCTTGCCCAGTTATATAAGAAAAATCTCTCGCCTTCTCTCTCTCTCTGTCCCGTTCATGAATACCATTTATTAGCTCTGGCCAGGCTATAATGAGGTGCCCCAATCCCTCCCCCAACCGTAGATGGTGTCTGAGAAAGCCAAGTAGGGAGCCAGGCGTTCCATGCACACTGGCAGTGATAAGCCCCCTTCCACCTTGCAGTCTCAACGGAGACCACTGGGATGCCTGGATGTCCAGCCCCACCAGACAGTGAACAGTACTCCTCCCACTCTGGGGTGGTGTCAGAGGAAGTGTAGTGAGAGTCAGGGCTTTCACTGCTGCCCGGCAGTAATGAGGTCACTTCCTCTACCCCATGGTGTCAGTGGGGCAGTAATGAGGCACTCCTGTCCCTCCCAGCCAGGGAGGTATCGGTGGAGGCCTAGTGTGAAGCCAGAATTCCCACTCCATCCACCCAGCAGTAACAAGGGGCATCTCCTCAGTATCAGTGGAAGCTGAGAATGGAACCTGGATTTACACCCTCACATGGCAGTAAAAAGGCAGTTCCCCCTCCCCACCCCCTGCCCCACTCTCCCTTTCAGGGACGTGTTGGAGAAACTCAGCAAAGCAGAGGTTTAAATAAGATGCAGAGCCTTAAAATTCTTATAACAAAATACCCCAAATGTCCAGATTTCAATAGAAAATAACTAGTCATATCAAGAATAAGGAAGATCTTAAACTGAATGAAAAAATGCAATCAGTAGATGCCAACACCAAAATGACAGATGGTTAAAAATATCTGAAAAAGACTTTCAAGCAACCATTATTTAAAATGCTTCAATGAATGACTATTAACACATGAAAACTAGAAAAGTCTGAGCAAAGAAACAGAAGACACAAATAAGTACCAAATGGAAATTTTAGAACTGAAAAATATAATAACTGAAATAAAAAATTCAGTGGATGAGTTCAACAGCAGAATGGAGGGGACAGGACTTCCCTGGTGGCACAGTGCTTAAGAATCCGCCTGCCAATGCAGGGGACATGGGTTCGATCCCTGGTCTGGGAAGATTCCACATGCTGCAGAGCAACTAAGCCCGTGTGCCACAACTACTGAGACTGTATGCTGCAACTACTGAAGCCTGCATGCCTAGAGCCTGTGCTCTGCAACAAGAGAAGCCCCAAGCCTGCGCGCAGCAACAAAGATCCAATGCAGCCAAAAATAATAAATTTTAAAAAGAATGGAGGGCACAGAGGAGAGAATCAATGAACTTGAACACACAACAATAACATTATCCAATCTGATCAACAGAGAGAAAATCAAATGAAGAAAAATGAACAGAGCCTCAAGGAAATGTGGGGCTATAACAAATAGGTTTAACGTGCGTGTCATCTGAGTCCCACTGAGAGAAGACAGAGCTAAAAAAACTACTCAAAGAAACAATGGCTGAAAACTTGACAAAATTTGGCAAAATGCATAAAACTACAGATTCAAGAAGTTGTATGAATCCCAAACAAAATAAAGCCAAGAAATACACACCAAGATACATCATAGTCAAACTTCTAAAAACTAAAGACAAAGGAAAAATCTTGAAAGCAGCACTAGAGGAACAACATCTTCTCTTAGACAAAAAATAATTCAAATGACAGTGGATTTTTTATCAGAATTCATGAAGGCCAAAAGGAATGGAACAGCATTTTTCCAAGTGCTGAAAGAAAAGAACTGTCAACCTAGAATCCTATATCCAGTGCAAATATCTTTCAGGAATGAAGGGGAAACCAAAACGTTCTCAGATGAAGAAAAACTAAGAGAATTTGTAGCCAGCATACCTACTCTAAAAGAATGGCTAAAGGAAATTCTCTAAACAGAAAGAAGATGATAAAAGAAAAATATCTTTTGCAATATCAGGATTGAAGAAAGAACGTGGCAAGCAAAAATCTGGGTAAATACAATAGACCTCCCTTCTCTTGAGTTTTCTAAATTATGTTTGATGGCTGAATAACAACTTATAACACTTGTCTCATATAGTTCTAAATGTATGCAGATAATAAATAAATAAGTAAATGCAGAGTAAATATTTAAGACAATTTTATAATAAATGGCAAAAAGGTAAAGGGGCCTAAAAAGAAGTAAGGTTTCTATACTTTATCAGAACTGGTAAAATTATGACATAATTAAACTGTGATAAGTTATGTATATAAAACGTAATATCTAGAGCAACCACTACAAAAGCTATGTAAGAGATACATATGGAAACATTATAGATAAATCAAAATGGTTTCTCAAAAAAAGTTCAAGTAATCTATAGAAAGGCATGGGAAAAACCCAGAAACAACAAAAACACAGAAAAAAACCCACGAAACAAATAATAAAATATCAGACTTAAGCCCTAACATATCAATAATTACATAAAATTTAATTGGGCTAAATGTACCAATTAAAAGACAGAGATTGGGGCTTCCCTGGTGGCACAGTGTTTGGGAGTCCGCCTGCCGATGCAGGGGACACGGGTTCGTGCCCCGGGTCCGAGAATATCCCACATGCCGCGGAGAGGCTGGGCCCGTGAGCCATGGCCGCTGAGCCTGAGTGCCCGGAGTCTGTGCTGCGCGACGGGAGAGGCCACAACAGTGAGAGGCCCGCGTACCGCAAAAAAAAAAAAAAACAAAAGCAATGGAGAGGCTGGGCCCGTGAGCCATGGCCGCTGAGCCTGAGTGCCCGGAGTCTGTGCTGCGCGACGGGAGAGGCCACAACAGTGAGAGGCCCGCGTACCGCAAAAAAAAAAAAAAACAGAGATTGGTAGTGGATTACAAATCATGACTCAACTATTTGTTGTCTATCATAAACTCACTTCCAAATATAATGATACAGACAAGTTGAAAGTAGTAAATAGGTAAAGATATATCATTTAAACGTTTATCGAAAGGAAGCAGAAGTGGCTATATTAATATCAGATAAAGCAGACTTCAGAGGAAAGAAAATTACCACAGACAGAGAGGAATGTTATATAATGACAAAAAGGTCAATCCACCGAGAAGACACAGCAATCCTAAACGTGCTTTCCTCAAACAACAGAGTTACAAAATCTGTGGAGGAAAAAATGATAAAATCTAAAGGAGAGATTGACAAATCCATATACTTAGAGACTTCAACATCCCTCTCTCAACAACTGATAGAACAACCACATAGAAACTCAATAACACAATCAACCAACAGGATCTAATCAATTTATAGAACATTCCACCCAACAACAGCAAAATATACATTCTTTTCAATTATCCATGGAACGTATACCAAGACAGACAATATCCTGGCCATAAAACCAACCTCATCACATTTCAAAGAACTGAAATAACACAGAGTATGTTCTATGACCACAATGAAATCAAACAAGAAAGCAGTAACAGAACTATACCAGGAAAATCTCCAAACACTTGAAAATGAAACACACATCTAAATAATCCATAGATCAGAGAGGAAGTCTCAAGGGAAATCCAAAAATTCATTGAACAGAATGAAAATGGATATACAACGTATCAAAATTTGTGGGACACGGCTAAAGCAGTTCTGAGAGGGAAATCTACAGCAGTAAATACATACGTTAGAACTAACACATGGCCAAGCAACTGCACTCCTGCACACTTGTCTCAGAGAAGTGAAAACTTATGTTCACACAAAAACCTGCACGTGCATGTTTATAGCAGCTTTGCACATAATATCCCCAAACTGGAAACAACCCACATGTCCTTTAGTGAGCGAACAGTTAAACAAATGATGGTACATCTATACCATGGAACACTATTCAGCAATAAAAAGGAAACAATCACTGATACACACAAAAACCTGGATGCATTTCCAGAAAATTATGCTGAATCAAAAAGCCAAAGATTATCTAATGTATGATTCCAATTATGTAATATTTTTAAATAACAAAATTATAGAATGGCCACAGCCTGGGAGAAAATATTCACAATCCATATATCTGATAAATGACTTATATTCCAGAATTGAACAAATAAGTACAGACACTTCACAAAAGATATCCAAATGGTCAATAAACACATGAAAGTATGTTTATCATTATTAGTCATCAGGAAAATGCAGATTTCAAATCACAATGAGATTATACTATATTAGAATACCTTGAAGTAAAATGATTAACACTACCAAATAGGGCAACCATACATTATTGGTGTAACTACTCTGAAAATCAGCTTGGCAGGTTCATAAAGTTAACAAATACCTACCATTTTGACCCAATAATTCCACGTCTTTACCCAAAATAAGTGAAAACACGTGTCAACAAAAAAACTTGTGCAAAAATGTTCATGGAAGCTTTATTCATAATAGCCCCAAACCGGAAACAACCCAATCCATGAATAGGTGAGTGAATAAACCTATTTGGTGTATTCATATAATCCATGACTACTAGGTGATGGAAGGAATTAAAAAGGGCAAACTTTGAATGTGTGCAACAACATGGATGAATACCAAAAATGTGTTGTGCAAATAAGCTGGACCTCCCAAAATATAGATACTCTATGGTACCATTTACAAGAAGTTCTAGAACAGGCAAAACTAATCTATGGTGAAATAAATCTGAATGGTAGTTATCCATGGAATGTACAAGGAAAGCCGACCAGGAATGGGCCTGAGAGAACTTTCTGGGTTGATGGAAATATTCTATATCTTGATAGGAGTTACAAGGTTACATATTTTCCGTAACCCATCAAACTGTACAATAAAGCTTGTGCATTTCACTGTATGTAAACCATACCCCAATAAAAATGTTTTTTTAAAGACTCACATAATACATAAGTGTATAGAATAAACCTTGAAAGTTTTTCTTAGCCTGAGCATCTACCTGCACCCCACTTTCCCTTTTCAAACACACACTCTCCACGCAGTTTGGCCTGTTATCCTTCCAGTATTGTTAATGCGTTTACATGCCTACGTAACATACCCCATCCCTCCCCCCCACACACATTTTCTTCTTACATACACAGCATCAGAGCATAGACGTTGTTCTATGCAGAACTGTCTCTGAAAAAGCACATCTGACTGTCATTACCTCCCTGCCTCTTAAAGCTTTCTAACGGTTTTCCCTTGCCTTAGGACAAAGTTCGATCCCCTAACCCCGCTTATAAGGCACCGGGAAGTCCGGGCCCTTCCTCCCTGGCCAGTCTCACACCCCTACCTTCCTTGTCCATTACAGACTTCTTCCTGCCCATGCTCCCTCGGCCTGAAACATTTCCACCATCCTCCTGCTTTTGATCTGGCTCTTTTTTTTTTTTTTTAACTGTATCTTTTTTTTTCCCTCCTAGAGATTCTTTTTTTTATCTTTAAACTGAAGACTTACAATGTTGCATTAGTTACAAGTGCACAGCAAAGTGATTCAGTTATACATACATATGTATCTATTCTTTTTCAGATTCTTTTCCGTTACAATATGGCTCTTAGGCTCTTAATACACACTCTTTTGGTCACTTCTTTAGGGAAGGCCTCCAGACTCCCAGGCTGGGTTGGGTGCCCACCCCCTCCGACTCTGCTTCACCTTTGCCTGTGCTGTGACTGTTTCCTCCGCTGGACTTTCAGCTCTGACGACAGTGGCTCGTCCACCATGCACACGGTTCCAACCCCAGCGCCTGGCACAAGACCCAGGCGGAGTCTCCCTGGACAGTTAGGTGAGTTTGCAAATGTGCTACAACCCAAAGCCCCACCCAAATGTGTAGCCATGACGCTGTGACCCTACGAGCAACAGGGGATATTCCTCAGGCCTCGAGGGGAAATCACATCTCTTGTAACTTCTCAATGAGTCAGTCCTGGGAGGGACGTGTTGATCGAGTCATTCTAGCCACCCACGGTGTGGGGCAAGTTGCCTTGGAGACCTGCTTCCTCCTGTATGTCTTCTGCCAGAGGCCAAAGGGAGAGATTCAGACCGGAACCCAAGCTTTCCAGGAGCTGTTCCTCAGGCCACAGGGTACAAATATAGGACCATTTATGGTGCTATTAATTTATTTCTTTCTGGACATTGTACCCTCCCCTGGCTCTGTCCCCATGCTAATAAAGCAACCACCTTGGGGAAAGTTCGTGGCAGGAAAGTTTAAAACTCTGAGCTCCTGGACAGCTCCTGGCAGAATAGGTGGGGCTCAGAGCCGGATTTCAGCTGATGTAAGAAGATAAAGAAATGGTTTTTTTTTTTTCTTCTTTTTGTAAACTTTAACTTTCTTAGAGCAGTTGTAGGTTTACAGAAAATTCAACAGAAAGTACAGAGAGTTCCCATATACCCCCCTGCCCCCCTTCCCCCCACAACCCAGGGTTTCCCCTATTATTAATATCTTCCATTAGTGTGGTATATTTGTCACAATTTATGAACCTATATCGATACAATAGTATTAACTGAAGCCCACAGTTTGCATTAAGGTTCACTCCTTGTGTTGTACATTCTATGGGTTCTGCCAAACACAAAAATGTCATGTATCTACCATTATAATATCATACAGAATAGTTTCATTGCCCTAGAAATCCCCAATGCTCTCATCCCTTCCCCTCCCTCCACCCCTTGACAACCACTGATCTTTTTACTGTCTCTATAGTTTTGCCTTTTCCAGAATGTCATGCAGTTGGTATTTTACATTACGTAGACTTTTCAGACTGGCTTCTTTTACATAGTAATAATATGCATCTGAGGCTCCTCCATGTCTTTTCATGGCTTCATAGCTCATTTCTTTCTATTGCTAAAAGATATTCCATTCTGTGGATGTACCCTGGGTTGTCTACCCATTCACCTACCGAAGGACATCTTGGTTGCTTCCAATTTTTGGCAATCAGAATACAGCTGTTATAAACATTCATGTGCACGTTTGTAGGTGGACATAAGTTTTCAACTCATTTGGGTAAATATCTAGAAGCATGACTGCAAGACTTAGCTTTCTAAGTCTTAACTTTCTAAGAAACGGCCAAACCGTCTTCCAAGGTAGCTGTGCTATTTTGCATTCCTACCGGAAATGAATCAGAGTCCCTGTTGCTCCACATCCTTGTCAGCATTTGGTGCTGTCAGTTTTTTGGATTTTAGCCATTCTAATAGGTACATACTGGTACCTCCTTATTGTTTTAACTTCCAATCCCCTAATGATCTATGATGTCGAGCATCTTTTTTTTTTTTTTTTTGCGATATGTGGGCCTCTCACTGTCGTGGCCTTTCCCACGACACAAATGCTTATTTGTCATCTGTTTACCTTCTTCGGTGAGCAGTTCAGATCTTTTGCCTACTTTTTAAATGGGTTATTTATTTTCTTTTGTTGAGTTTTAAGAATTCTTTGTATATTTTGGACATAAGTCCTTTATCAGGTAAACATTTTGCAAATACTTCACTGTTTTTAATTTTAATGAAGTCCAACTCATCAAATTTTTCTTTCATGTGTCATGCTTTTGGTATTATATCTAAACACTCATTGCCAAGGTCATCTAGGTTTTCTCTTGTTATCGTCTAGGAGTTTTATAGTTTTGCATTTTGCCTTTAGGTATATGATCCATTTTGAGTTAATTTTTTGGAAAGGTTTAAGGTATGTATATAGATTCTTTTTTTTTTCCCTTTTGTGTGTGGATGTCCAATTGTTCCAGCACCATTTGTTTAAAAACTATCCTTTCTCCATTGAATTGCCTTTGTTCCTTTGTCAAAAATCAGTTGATTATATTTGTGTGGGTATATCTCTGGGCTGTCTGTTCTGTTTCATTGATCTGTTTGCCTGTTCTTTCACCTGTATCACACTGTTTTAATTATTGTAGCTTTAGAGTAAGTCTTTTAGTCAGGTAGTTCAGTTCTCCTACTTTGTTCTTTTTCTTCTATACTGTGTTGGCTATTCTGGGTCTTTTGCCTTTCCATATAAACTTTAGAATCAGTAATTTGTTGGAATTTTGATGGGAACGGCATTAAATCTATAGATCAAGTTGGGAAGAACTGGCATATTGAGTCTGCCTATCCATGAACATGGAGTATCTTTCCATTTATTTAGATGTTTCCTTACTTCATTCGTCAGAGTGTTGTAGTTTTCCTCATGTAGATCTTGTGCAAAATGTTTTGGTGCTAATGTAAATAGTGTTGTATTTTTAATTCCAAATTCCCATAGCTCATTGCTGGTACATAGGAAAACAACAGATTTCTTTGAATAAATCTTGTATCCTGCAACCTTCCCATAATAGCTTATTAGTTCCAAGAGTTACTTAATTCTTTGGGATTTTCTACATGGGCAATCATGTCATGTGTAAACAAAGACAGTTTTATTTCTTCCTTCCCAATCTGTGTAGCTTTCATTTCCCTTTTTTTTTGTCTTATTGCATTAGCTATGACTTCTAGTACAATGGTGAATAGGAGGGATAAGAGGGGACAGCCTTACCTCATTCCTAATCTTAGGGAGAAAGCATCTAGTTTTTCACCATTAAGTATGATGCTAGCTGTAGGGTTTTTGTAGATATTCTTCACCTAGTTGAGGACATTCCCCCTCTATTCCTAGTTTGCTAAAAGAACTTATCATGAATGGGTGTTAGATTTTGTCGAATACTTTTTCTGTATCTACTGATGATCTATCTACTGCTATGATTTTTCTTCTTGAGCCTATCAATGTAATGAATTACATTAACTGATCTTCACATGTGGAACCAGCCTGCATACCAGGAATAAATCCCACTTAGTCATAGTATATAATTTACATAACGTAAAATTCATCATTTTGCGGGCTTCCCTGGTGGCGCAGTGGTTGAGAGTCCGTCTGCCGGTGCAGGGGACACGGGTTTGTGCCCCAGTCTGGGAGGATCTCACGTGCCACAGAGCGGCTGGGCCCGTGAGCCATGGCTGCTGAGCCTGTGCGTCTGGAGCCTGTGCTCCGTGACGGGAGAGGCCACAGCAGTGAGAGGCCCGTGTACTCCAAAAAAAAAAAAAAAAAATTCATCATTTTGGGACTTCCCTGGTGGTCCAGTGGCTAAGTCTCCATGCTCCCAATGCAGTGGACCCAGGTTCGATCCCTGGTCAGGGAACTATTGGGACTTCTGGTGGTCCAGTGGCTAAGTCTCCATGCTCCCAATGCAGTGGACCCAGGTTCGATCCCTGGTCAGGGAACTAGATCCCACATGCTGTGACTAAGACCTGGTGTAGCCCAATAAATAAATAAATAAAATAAAACATGAAAAAAAACTTCATCATTTTAGGGCTTCCCTGGTGGCGCAGTGGTTGGGAGTCCGCCTGCCAACGTAGGAGACGCGGGTTTCTGCCCCGGTCCGGGAGGATCCCACATGCCGTGGAGCGGCTGGGCCCGTGAACCATGGCCGCTGAGCCTGCGCGTCCGGAGCCTGTGCTCCGCAACGGGAGAGGCCGCAACAGTGAGAGGCCCGCATTTAAAAAAAAAAAAACAAAAAAAACAAAAAACTTCATCATTTTAAAGGGCACACTTCAGTGGTTTTTAGCATATTCATGATATTGTATGCCCATCAACACGACCTAAATCGAGAACATTTTTAACACCGCAAAAAGAAACCTCATACCTATCAGCAGTCACTCCCCATTCTCCTTCCCCCATCATCTGAAAACCACTAATCCACTCTCTGTTTCTATGAATTTCCTTATTCTAGACATTTCATAGAAATGTAATCACACAGTATGTGGTCTTGGGCATCTGGCTTCTCTCACTTAGCATGTTTTCTAGATGCATCCATGCTGTAGCATGTAACAGTACTTATTCCTTTTTATGACTCAATAATATTCCATTGCATGGACATGGTTATTTCTTAAATACTTCAATTTATGGACCAAGATTCACACTGGATACCTGGGGGCTAGCTGCTCCCAGTCCAGAGCAAAAGAAAAAGATGACAGGCGTTATCCAGGTATACTTTTCTCCTTTCTGTATGAGGGATAGTAAGAAATGAACTTAGCTTGGAGCTTCCTCTGTAATAAAAAAGAATCCTGCTTGAGTCTCATGGGCTTGAATAAACCACTGCCACTAGCCCCAGCTACTACCCACCATGGTTCCCAATGCCTGCCCGGCACTTGCACATGGAACAGTCCTTCAAGATAGACCTTCTTTTATCTCTATATACAATAAGGAAACTATAGGTTTGAGAGATAAAGCCACTTTCTCAGGGTCTGCAGCAAGGATGCCAACTCAGGTCTGCCTAACACCAAAGCCCTCCTCAGCTGTCAGGTAACACCTAGAATTTTTTTACCTAAATGCTCCAATAGTGGGTATCCTTAACCTCGTTATGCCCTAGACCCACTGGAGAAGTCTACAGACCCCCGCCCCCGTTCAGAATAATGTTTTAAACGCACGAAATAAAACGCATGGGACTGCAGAGGAAATGAATTACACTGAAATATAATTATCAATTGTTTTCAGTAATCAGACTTTCGACATGGTAATATCTGTTCTCATTACACATTAAATAATAAAATCCAGCAGTGGGTCTAATCATTAGCATCGCTTTGAAGTAATAAAAGGCATAAGCGATGTTTGCAGTACATACAACAACTGCAAAGTGATAAGAAAACATCTGGATTTCTACTGGTCATCAGTTCACAGGTGCTACTGATAATGTAACTGGTTTGTTGCCTACATTGTTCATGGCAGGAAACACTCAACTTCAGTTAGAGGTGGGCGACAATAAAGACGTCACATCTTTCCCATCCAAGCTCACAGACCCCTGGGTGAGAGTCTCTGCTCCCCAGAAGCTGTGGGACCAGGAGGAATGGGAATGTGGGCAGGAGAGGAGGGAGGGCCCACGCCTCCTGCCCCTGCCCCCCGGGCTCCCAGAACCTGTTGTTGCCCTGGATGTTCAGGAGTCCCGGTGCGAGGAGGGGTTGCCTTCCCACCCACTCCCCGTCCCTAGCCCAGAATTCCTCAAAACCACTTCTTTTCTGGGAAGCTCCCTAAACAGTGTTTCAGTTTCTTGGGCTGGTTCCCATCTTAGTCTCTGTCTTACCACTCGTATCTCTCTCCAGACAGTTTAATGCCTTTTTCAAACATCGCCCCCGAGAGGTTTGGGGAGTTTCTCATCTCTCACATAACATTTCTCATATGACTTCAGAAGGGCAGCCCCTAAGCTCGGGTCCCCCTGGAGAGGGAGAGGCCCCTGCTGCAGGCATGGTGCAGAGGCACTGGGTGAGAACCCAGGGCAAAGCCCAGCCAGGGGGGCTCCCTTGGCAGAGAGGCCTCGCCTCGTGGGGCTGCCTGCGGAGCGGAGAACAGTGGTTAAGCCACATAACCTCTCTGGACCTCAGTTTCTCCATCCATAAAACGAGAAATGGGCCTCTCCATCATGATACCTTATGGGGTGGGAGACAGACAGCAACAAGGCTCGAGTACACCCCCAAGCCAAGCACCGGGCATGCTCAGAGCTCACCCCTGACAAGATGAGAGCCAGGAAAAACTCGCCAAGGGACACCAAGAAGCAGCAGCACTTTCTGGCACTTTAACCAATGCTCAATGCACAAAATGACCACAGGCTCCACCCCTGCATTTCTGAGACACGGCCAGGGAGGGGATGGTCTGGGGCAAGGCCAGAGCCGGACCCAGACCTCCTCACCCCCTCCTGTCCCTCCTCTTTAATCAAGGCATCCAACCTGGGGCCTCTGTGTCCCCAGAGAGATAAAGTGATTTCTGAGGACACCTCCAGCTCCAGTCTGACCCAGGAGGGATGAAGGATTTCCCATCCCAGCCGCATTGCCCCCGTGTGTCGGCAGCAGGAAGCTGCCCCAGCAGGTCCCTGTGGGCAGAGACCACTCTGCTTCCTGTCTAACCACCGTGATAAAGGCGGGGGACGGGGTAGGAGGAGAAGGGCAGGTGCGGGGAAGCCAGCCTCCCCAGAAGCACGTGCCCGAAGTTACATACATCACCGAGATGCGGCACCTGTGTCCGTGGTTCCCTAGACCTGCCTCCTCCCCGTAGCAGTGATTGGGGGTGGGGTGGAGGGTGGCGGTAGAAGGTGAGAGGGAGAGAGAAAGAGGATGCACAGGTGGGGAGGAATGTCAAGGAGGAGGCCTGAAGGGCCGGGTAGAGCATAAATGCCCTTAAAATGTCCTGAGACTGAGACGGATGAAAGCGGTTCGAAAACAAAAACAAAAAAGGCAGAATGTACACCAGCAGCCCCAATGTTTCCTGTTTTTCTAACAAATCACCAATGACTTCCAAGAAAAGCAAAGCTGTGCTGCGCTCGGCCCCAGGCACAGCCGCAGAATTTGCACATCTGGCTGTGCTTCGAGAATGGTACCCGGGCACAGGATGTGGCAGAGCCACCCGAAAGGTCGCAGCTCGAGGACACTCGGAAGCGGGATGCTGCCTAGGAAGCAGGGAAGCAGAAGATCCGTGGGGCTCAGAGGACCCTTTCGGAGGATGCACGTGGATAGGCTGCTCCCATGCAGGTCGGAATCCTTGAGAATTTCCGGTCAGGAGCATGTGGGGCGTTCCAGGGAGCAGACAACTCAAGAGCCCCAGGCTGCCATCCCTCCCCCACCCCTGCAGAGATCCCACTGAGCCCCACCAGAAACAGCCCCCTCACCCCTTCCCCCCGCCAGAGGCAGGGCTGGGAAGGAGGCTACCAGTAGGGGTTGTGGATGGAGGAAGGGGGACAGAAGTGCCCCAGCCTCCCTCTGCCCTCAGCCTTTACTCCTCCTACTTGGCTGCACTCCAGTGGGTAGACCCAATTCTCAGGTCGACACCATACACATACATATTTTGCTGAACCATTTGAAAGTAAGGTGCAGGCTGCGGATATCAAGACAAATCACACCTCAATATTAGATTGAACCATACTAAACGCGAGCAGGTATCAGCAAGTTCCTATGGTTCAATCTAATATCTTAGCATGCATCCCTTAAGGACAAGGACATTCTCCGACCTGAGACCATTATCAGACTAAGCAAAAGAATGACAGTTACACAGGTTCGTCTGCTGTGCCCCAGGGGTGCGTATACTCTTGCAGAGCACCTGCTCTGTGCCTGACTACCCACCACCCCGGCGCCTTGGGGAGCCTCATCTGCCCAGGGGCTAAGAAGTGGGAGGAGGAAGGCTGCTGGTCCTAGCAACCCTCTTACGCTGGGAGTTTACGCTGGACAGGGTACAAAGCAGACATCTGAAAATCCACCACAGCCCAGTGACAACACAAAACAAGAATTCCTCCCCAGGGAAATGAAGGCATGTCCTAAGGCTGTGTTTTCCAAAGATGTGGCCACAGCATCTCCCATCCCACGGCCTCTTTTACAATGCAGCCTTGCCGCTTCCCCAAGCGAGAGGTGGAATCTAATTCCCTCCCCTTAAACCTGGGCGGGCTTGAAGTGATTGCTTCAACCGATAGATGATGGTGAAGGTGACACTGTGTGGCTTGCCAAGCTGTGCCATGAAGGCGATGCAGCTACTGCCTCATGTGCTAGAAGACTTGCACTTGCAGCTCTGAGTCATTGTGTAAGAAATCTAACGACCCATTTGGGGTCGCCATGATGCGAGGAAGCCCAAGCCACGTGGAGTGGCCACTTTGCAGGCACTCTGATATAGAGTTCCAGGCCCCAGCTGTTCAGGCCTTCCCAGCTGAGGCCTCAGACATCGCTGAACACAGACAAGCCATCCCCATTGTACCCTGCCCAAATTCCTGGCCCACAGAATCCATGAGCATATTAAAATGGTCAGAGCCTTCTACCACTCTGTTTTGGAGTAGTCTGTTACAAGCAATAGTATCTGGAACATACATATCCAGTGTAGACCCCACACCCTGACAGAGACCAGGCAACATGACCAGAAGCCACTGGACCATGTGTTCAGAAGAGCCCAGATGGGGCAGCTAGAAAGCAAGCTACTCAGAGATGGGTGCAAGCCACCAGGCAACTAAGATGATCACAGCAATTCAGAGATGAAAGGGTCCTTAATGGTGTCCAACCTAAATTCACTTATTCAAATAGAAACTTCTCTTATGGAGTATATATGACCACAAGATACTTTGCTGGATGCTGTGGTAGATACAAACATGACTGATACACTGTCCTTCATTTCAGATACTGAGTTAACGCTGACACCAGCATGGTGGCTGCCACATTCCGTTGGACTAGAATGACCAGGGCAACATGCCAGGCACACACCTGCCTCAGGACCTTTACACCTGCTGTTCCCTCTGACTGGAGTGCTCTGCTCCCAGATGTCTGCTTGGCTAACTCCCTCACTATTTCCAGTCTTTACGTTACGCTCTTAATGCAATCTTCTGGTAAACCTCTGACACCTGCTGCTTTATTTTTCCACCTCTTTTTTTTTTTTTTTTTTTTTTTGCGGTACGCAGGCCTCTCACTGCTGTGGCCTCTTCCGTTGCGGAGCACAGGCTCCGGACGCACAGGCTCAGCGGCCATGGCTCACGGGCCCAGCCGCTCCACGGCATGTGGGATCTTCCCGGACCGGGGCACGAACCCGTGTCCCCTGCATCGGCAGGCGGCCTCTCAACCACTGCGCCACCAGGGAAGCCCTTTCCACCCCTCTTATCACCAGCTGACACACTACTCGTGTTACTTATTATATAAATAATAAACGATAACGTGCTTATTGTCTGTCTCTCTCCTCCAGCCCCATCAGAATGTCATTCCATGAGGACTTGGAAGAGTGCCTGGGACATATTTTCTGGATGAATGAACGAATAATGAATGACTAAGTGAATGACCAAAAGGTTTGAAGAAAGAAAACAGAAGAGAGAAGCACGTGGGATCGCACACTAGCTTGACTGAGATGAGGATGCCGCTTTCCTCGTGTGAATCCCAGAACTGAGCCACTGCAAGGCTAGGGATGGCCGCGTGCTTCACCTGGACGGCAGCTGGATGTCTCCTTAGAGACTTAGGTGAAAACCAGGCCACCTGAGAAAGCCTTGCTCCTCTGATCATCTCATCTCTTGGAAGGGCAAGGAAGCAAAGAGGAAAACTACTATTCCATCTTGTGTCTTTAATTCTGACCGAGAACAATGGAAGGTTTGTAAAATAGGAGTGAGGGGAAAACTGGGGGAAATGACCACCTCATCTCAAAGTTTGGACTAATCCCAGAAGAAAATGCTAGACAGTCAGACCCCCGTCTTAGACGTTAAGGAAGCAGACTCCTAAGAGGCCAGGAATCGGAGAGGATGGCTTAGCAGGGAAAGAAACTCAGAAAATTAAACTCTAGAGGAAAGCTACAGAGTCTCATGAAAGAGAAAAGAGGGGGGATGTCAGGGGCCAGCGTGACTTCGTGGGGTGTGCGTAAAAGTGGGGAGTGAGGTCCCCAAGAAAAGTCACAAAAGAGTGGGAGTGAGCATGTCACAAAAGGGAGGCTTGAGAAGAACACAGAAAACATCAAAAAGGGCCACAGAGCTGCTACAGAGCCTAAACGTGGAGAGATTAGGCTAGCCACTCACGAAAGATGGGGGCACAGTTACAGATGCAGGAGAGAAAGCAGAACTACTCCATGGCTGTTTCCTCCATCTTTCTTCTCAAGGAGAACGGTTATCCTACCAGGAAGGATGGATCAAAGATGGTTTATTTAGTCAACAGCAAACATGTACCGAGTGTCTGTTATCTGAGGGTCTTACTAGGTACTGCGGGGGCGGGTGTCCAGAAATCTCAAGGAGTTCATGGTCAGAGGGGAAGATGGGCTTCTGAAGGTCACCAAGCAATGCGGTAGGACCACCAACAAGAAAAAAAAATATGAAAAAGACAGATCACCCAATAGAAAAATGGCCAAAAGACTTGAATAGTCCCTTCACAAAAGAGGATCTCCAAGTGGCCAATAAACATGCCAAGGTGCTCAATTTCATCAGTCACCAAGGAAATGCAAATTCAAACCACGATGCGATGCTACTAGACATGCACCAGAATGGCTGAAACAAAAAAGACGGAGAACACTGTTTGTGAGGGTGTGAAGCACCTGGACCCTCATGACTGCAGGTGGGGCGTGAATTGGTCCAGCCACTTTCCAAATGGAAATCCGTTTAGTGGTACCCACCACAGCACAACCTGCCCCATGACACAGCAATTCCACCCCCGGGTACACGTTCAAAAGACAGGCACCAGGGCTTCCCTGGTGGCGCAGAGGTTGAGAGTCCGCCTGCCTATGCAGGGGACGCGGGTTCCTGCCCCGGTCCGGGAAGATCCCACATGCCGCGGAGCGGCTGGGCCCGTGAGCCGTGGACACTGAGCCTGCCCATCCGGAGCCTGTGCTCCGCGATGGGAGAGGCCACAACAGTGAGAGGCCCGCGTACCGCAAAAAAAAAAAAAAAAAAAAAGACATGCACCAGAAAGTTCAGAGCAGCACCTTTCAAAATAACCTCCAACTAGACCCTCCCCAATGGGCGAGGCATCCCCGCAGAAGTTAACGTGGGACAGGTGTGATGGAGGAGGGACAAAGGTCAATTAGCAAAGCTTCTCCAAGAAGGTAACTCCCGAGGTAAGTCTACAGGAAGAAGCTGCCCTGGGATTCAGGCACGGGGGTGGGAAAATGGACAGAGGCAAGAGATGTGAGACAGCTTGGTTCCTGCAGGGAACGACCAGGCATTCAGAACTACTGGAGGATAAAGCATGACACGGGCGCCGGGAGATGAAGATGCCCTGGCTGGGGTGTCAGACTGAGAATGGCCTTACATGCCGAGTGAAGTGCTTAAGGGTTTACTCCAGGGCCCTGTGGAGCTACTGCAAAATTTTCAATGGGTGAGTGTCACTCTGGCCTTAGGAATTAGATGATCACACCAGCAAGGGGGTCGGGGGAGCCTGGGAGAAGGGTCCGCCAACACAGAGGGCTCTAAAGTCAAATAGGGATCCCGCTGTTTAAAATGAGTTGAGGATTGCAGCTGAGTATAAACACCTCTCAGAGTCATAAAGAAACTTGAGGTTGTGAAAGGGAACTGCTACCAATAATCTTGGAAGGATCAGAGAAAATGAAAGATGTATGAGACAAAGACGGAGGGTGAGACAGACAGAGAAAGACGGGGACAAAGCTTAGAAGAGGCTGTCCCAATTTTGGAAAACTTTAAAAAAGGTAGAATCTTGGAAACTACAGTCTCTGAGTCTGCCAGGCCCCCTGACAACATTGTCTACATGTTGTTAAGAGGCACTTTGTGAACAACATTCAGGAAAGGGTCCAGGGACCACCAGGGGCTAGAATGGAATTCACTAACTAAACAGGTGATACAAGAAAATGCACAAAAACAGCACATCTGAATTTTAGCAAATCCTGCTACAGGCCCATGACAGTGTAAAAAAAAAAATGTGAGCAGAATGATCACAAGATAAATGGATTCACCACTGGCTTAAGAACCTCACTCAAGAGAGCCAAGGAGGGCTTCCCTGGTGGCGCAGTGGTTGAGAGTCCGCCTGCCGATGCAGGGGACACGGGTTTGTGCCCTGGTCCGGGAAGATCCCACATGCCGCGAAGCCGAATCAGACAATATTGTCTTTTTGTGATGGGCTTATTTCACTTAGCATACTGTCCTCAAGGTTCATCCATATTATAACATATATCAGAACTGCATTCCTTATGGAGGCTAAATGCTATTCCATTGTACGTACAGATCCCATTTTGTTTACTCATTTGTCTGTAGATAGACATTTGGGTTGATTCCATCCTATTTTGGTACAGGATGCCAATTTTTTTTTTTTTTTTTTTTTGCGGTACGCGGGCCTCTCACTGTTGTGGCCTCTACCGTTCCGGAGCACAGGCTCCGGACGCGCAGGCTCAGCGGCCATGGCTCACGGGGCCCAGCCTCTCCGCGGCATGTGGGATCTTCCCGGACCGGGGCACGAACCCGTGTCCCCTGCATCGGCAGGCGGACTCTCAACCACTGCGCCACCAGGGAAGCCCCAGGATGGCATTTTTCATTAACGGTTTTCAATAGAGCTTAGGAGGTAGGCTACTACTTACTGCACAATGGAAGGGATAACGAACTGTTATACGACAGTGAAGATTCAGAAAGATCTCAAACTAGTAAAGTTCAAATGTGGATGAGACTCATAACTGTCTTTCCATATCCATTCTCCCTTCTTCTATAGTAATATAATTTTTTGAAAATTTAGATTATATTTCCCAGATTCTCTTGTAGCTAAGTGTGGCCACCTGATTACCTTCCGGCCAATGGAATATAAGTAGACATTGATAAGTGTAATTTCCAAATCATGCTTTTAAAAGGAATAAGCATGCTGCTTTCTTCCTCTTGCTAGCTAGAATGCAGATGTGATGGCAATTGCTAGAGTAGCCATCATGCACCATGAGATGAAAGCTACACGTTGAGGAAGACAAAAACAAGATAGAAGGAGCACAGGTTCCCAGCCTATGACGTTGCCATGTAAAGTCTGGACCACTTATGCTCAGACTGTTACATGAAGGAGAAATAAAGCTCTATCTTGTTTAAGCCCCTACCATTTTGGGTCTCTCCGAAATAACAAACACCAATATACTAACTAATATTTCAGTCAACACAGAGTTATCTAAGAAGCAAAATTGTGTTTTTGTTTGTCCATTACTGTGTCATTTAGATACAGCGGGTGGGATTTTCCTCAAATTTGTAGACTATATTTTATGGTCTGACCTTAACTAGAGACTACATGATGTACCCAAAATTCCCTTGGAAAGCCAAAGTCATCCTCTAGAGAAGAGCATACATTTCCCATATGGTGTGCCCACCTCTGTGTATCCCGCTCTGTGCGGAGCAGCAGTGACTGAGTTATTTAAAGGTCAGACATTCTTCAGGGCAAACTGGATTAACTGGCCAGCACTGAAGCGATTCAGGTTGAGAGGGTACTGTTTTGGTAAATGAATTAAGAGATGATCGTTTACGGGTTGATAAGAAGGTACCATGAGAATAAAGTATGGGTATTACAAAACTCTTCCTCCCTAGACAAGATCAAATAGTTTAGTGAAAAATCATGTCCTCCAAATGAAACTATGGAGATAATAAAAAGATGAGTGATTTCCTGGGGGAGAGATGAACAGACAAAGCACAGAGGAATTTTAGGGTACTGACAATACTCTGTATAATATTATAATAATAGATATATGTCATTATACATTTATAAAACCCATAGAATGTATAATACCAAGAGTGAACCCTAAGGTAAACTATGGACTTTGGAAGATTATGATGTATCAATGTAGGTTCATTCTTTATGGCTACCAGGGGGAAAGGGTGGGGTGGGGAGGGATAGACTGGGAGTTTGGGATTGACGTGTACACACTACTATATTTAAAATAGATGACCAACAAGGACCTGCTGTATAGCACAGGGAACTCAGCTCAGTATTCTGTAATAACCTAAATGGGAAAAGAATTTGAAAAAGAATGGATACTTGTGTGGGTATAACTGAATCACTCTGCTGTACACCTGTAACTAACACATCACTGTCAATCAACTATACTCCAATATAAAATAAAAGTTTTTTTAAAAAATGTAGGTTCACCCTTGGTTAAAAAAAAAAAAAAGTGCCATTCTGGTGAGTGATGTTGATAATGGGAGAGGCTATGCATGTGCAGAAATCTCTGTGCCTTCCTCTCAGTTTTGTTGTAACCCTACAGTTGCTCTAAAAAAATTAAGTCTTTAATTAAAAAAATAATAATGTTCCCACCTCCATCTACTGAGCAGGTCTTAGGAGTAATGCAGTCAATGGGAAGTAATCTCATCTTCAAAAGCACTGGATGCGTAGGGGGAGGAGAGGCAACGGGACTCTCTGAGAGGACTGAGCTCTGGACCCAACCATGAGGCCAACCCAATCCCTCCAACATTCCCTCTGCAGGAGCCTTGACGGGAACCCAGCAGGGATGAGGGCTGGCGCAAGAAGGGGCGTTCTCAGCCGCTACACCCATCTCAGGGAGAATGTGGGACAGTGATAGCACCTGGGCCGGGGAGGGAGGATAAGGGGAGTGGGAAGTTGGTGGTATTTCCTTCTGCGTCCATTGCATCCAGTACTTGGCCCAGTACTGAGGGCTTGCTTCTGTCAATTCCCACATGTCCCCGCCATCTTGTTTTTCCAGCTGATTCAGGTGTCTTCTAGAACGACCTCCTCTCCCGACCCCGGAACAGCTCACATGCCTTGAGTTCTGTAGCCTCACTTGTTCAGAAGTGTGTTTTCCTGATGCCACACAAGACCAGTCCCTGCTCAACTCAACTTCTCACCTCCCTTCTCAACCCCAGCCCCTCAGGCCAAGCTCTGCCACTTTCAAGTAGGAGGTTTGAGTATCAGATTCTTCAAGGGCTGTGCCCTTATTGTTTGTTTCCTTTGCACTTTACAGCAAACCTCCCTACA
>NW_006785619.1:2047679-2057307 GCF_000442215.2 Lipotes vexillifer
CCTACACGAACCAGGAATATCGCACCATGACCGGCAGGCTAACATGTTGGTGGCACAGGTGTCCCTTGCACCTCTGCCCCGCAGGGGGAGGGGCAGCTCACGTTCTGCATCTTTTTGCTAATAGGTTCAGAGAAAGAATTCACCACAGTAAACAATCTCAGGTCCTCAGAAGCCATGTAAAGAGGGTGAGCCCCATCTTCGGATCACCCACTCACTAGAGAGAGAACCTGGAATATTCCTGTCCCCAGAGCCAAGAGATCATGAGGCACGTTCCCAGACCTTTCCAGGTGCTTGTGTTGGAAACCAGAGATAGCCAGGGGCCCTGGACACAGGCCTGTGTTCTTGTGGGCGCCATGCCGGTTGGTTCCAGGTTGGTGGGTGGGCCAGTCTCAGCCCATTTCTCAGGTGGGCACAGAGAGGTGCGTCACTCTCCACCTTGGATGAACTCGGAAGTAGAATGGAAAGCTTCTCTCTCCTGGGGAGGCCTTTCCACTCCTCTCTCCTTCCCCCAGAAAGCCTTCTTTCCTCCCCAAAGCATAACTCCCTTTCAAAAAAAAAAAAAAAAAAAGGAAAGGAAAAAGCAGCTCATCCCTGCTTGGGAGTGACCGAAGGGAATCGCTTTTCACTCTGATGGGCCGCACATTAGATTAGTAGGGCCACGATTGTTAACAATGCTTTCTGTAAAGGGCAATGTGCAAACTAGTAATAACTATCAGTCATACCTAATTTTCTCCCAGTTTAAAAACTTGAGCTCATTCCACTTCACCCTTGGCGTCTTCCAGGGTCAGCACGGCCAGGCACCCCCTGAGATGTTTGAAGAATCCTCAGAAATCCTCCAAGCATTTCATTGCCCCACTGCCCTTAAGACACAGCTCCTGATTGCCCCACAGCCTGCCTGGTAGGCAGACAGGAAGCCCCTCTGCCTTGTAAACACCATGTTGCAAACAGACACTTCCCCAGGCTCGTGTAAGGCGGGGTCACCAGCCTGGGAGTGGCTTGTCCCCGGGGCAGCTCCCCAGGGCTTCCCAGCTCCCTGACTTAAAGAGCTGCTGCCTTGGATCTGAGTAACTTGGAGGGTGGGACAGAAGTTCCCAAGGAGCCAGGGCTTAGCAGCTGGACTTTGCCAGGGGTTCCGGGGTCTGAAGCCCCCCAGAGGAGGACATCTGCTTTGTCCCGCCCGTACTGGAGTGCAAAGACACAGGGCTTTGCCCCTTCAGATGTCCACAGAATCCAGGGAGATGCCTGGAGGGTGCATCCCCAGAGGATGACTGAACCCCACAAAGATCTCAGACACCCAGTCATCAGCCACCGGGGCTGACCCAGGCCTCCTCTGTACTGGCTGCTGTACCAGGCAATCATTCATGCACCAAACACGAGCTGAGCATCACCAGATGCTGGCCCTGCAGTGGGGAGCTGGGAAGTTTTCCTCATCGGGAGGGGGAGGCGAGAGGTAAGAACACCCATCAGGTCTTGGGGGACCTGAGTCAGGCTGGAGGAGAGGGTGTGGATTCATGGAGAAGTTAGAAGAGCTGGACTCAGCTTTGAAACTAGAACACAAGACCTTGGACTTTGGACTTTCCCTAGGAGGCGGGTGGCACCAAAGGCTTCTGAGTATGGTGACGAAGGAGTTTCTTTAGAAGAATCTCCTGGGGGAGCACGGAAGAGAGCAGGGCCTGGAAGGCCCATGAGCAGGCCTGCGGTGACGGTGACGAAAGCTGAGTGGTGTGGCCGGGAGCACGATGGGGAAATGAGAAGAAACGAGAACCCTGGGGGAAAGGAAGCGCCATCAAAGCTGGCTGCAGAGCGGGGACAGGAGGAGGGAGGAAGGACTCAGAGGTGACTGTGACATCTCCAGACCAGGAGTCTGCTTTCACTAGAGACCCCCAAATGGGGAAGTCTGGAGAGGAAGCCTGCTCTGTGGATGAAGAGTTGGGCTCTGGGCGTGTCTTGATGTTGAAATGGTGAAAATGACCAGCATGGGCTTGGAGACAAGGGTCTGGGGTGAGGGAGCTAAGCACATCCACGGCCGGCAAGAAGAGAAATGTGCAGAGGAACGTGCAGAGGTGCAGAGGTGCACACGGTGAGGAAGAGGCTCTAGGAAGGGGAGCTGGGCAGCAAATGCTATGGACACTGCAGAGAGAGATGCAATTGGGAGGAGGCCATTGGAATCTGCCGTTACAAGGCCATCAATGACCTTAGAGGAAGCCATTCAGTAGAGAAGCCTGGGCAGAGGGAGGCAGGGCACCACCGTGATCAGAAGGACTTTAGTCTCTCCGAGTCCCGCCATGACATGGGTACCATGAAGGAAGGAGCGGGTCCCCTGTCTGCTCAGCCCGTCAGAGCAGCTCCTACTGATGTACTCTTGGACAGCAGACTTTGAAAACTCATGGGTGTCAGTATATACAGCCCATTGATCCAAGAGGGAACAGGCTCAGAGAGACAAGGAGGTGAGTGGGGGACAGCTAGGATGAGACAGCTCATCTTCTATCCCCATCCTGGAGCCTGAACATCACATCACAGCCCCCTGTGTTCTCTTAAGCACAATAACAGGCCAAGGAGAGCTCTGAGTTTTGGGTTTTCTCAAAATGAAACTCCCAAGATGTCAGTACAGAAGTGAATGCGAAATGCAAAGGCCCACAAAACGTTGGCTTGAAAACCCCAAGAACAAGAGGCCATTAATTCCCAGCGCAACCTGGTTGGGTGGATTGGCCCTGAGAGTTTATCTGCGACAGCCACACAGGAAGGAGGCAAGAACAAGAGACCCCACCACCATCACAAAAGCCCCTTCTCCAGCACAGGATATGGGCAAGCATCCCCGTGTCCACTCATGCTGCCAGGGTCTCACCATGGACGGCTCTGGTTTTCTGACCACCAACAGGCTCCTGCTCTGGGGAAACGGGCTGTGAAGCAGGGCTGTGGGATTCGTAAGGGGACTGCCCAGCTTTGGGATCTGTTTGTTCAAGGCCATTGAATTTCTTAAATTCAAATCATGTTCTCAGAACAACCAACTTTTCTACAGAAAGTATGACACAGCCACTGTGATCTGGAGAACTCCCAACTCTTAGAAATGAAGGGATCTCCGTCTCCATTCTCATGGCTTTAGTTTCTACATCTGACATGTATTTTCCCCGAATACTTCCCCCAATGGGGAACTCACTACCACAAGGCTGCCCATTCCATTGTTAATCTGGTCTGACTTTCTTCAAGATCTTCCTTGTGGCGAGCTGAGGTCTATTTCCTTATAATTTCCCTTCATTAGTCCCTTTTCCTTCTTGGAGAATGACCTCCACAGGGCAGGTCTTCACCTTTTCCAAAGGATGTTGCCCTTCAAACATCTAGAGATAGATATGACTTCTCCCTCACATCCTCTTCTCAGAGAAAAACATCTCTCCTGCTGTAAACATTTTGTATTATGCCATCACTATCTCGGTTACCTTTCTCCGGGTATGAGGTGGTTTATCTGCATCCCCACTAAATGCAGCACCTGGCCTTGAACTACTTTCCAGATGGATGGAAGCATCTAAGAGTGGAAATGGGCCTTCCCTTAGCCAAAGGGCAGAGAAAGTTGGGACTCATGGGAATTACTGGCTGACTGTTGGAGGCCCAAGAGTCAAAGATGACTCTCGGGGGCTTCCCTGATGGCGCAGTGGTTGAGAGTCCGCCTGCCGATGCAGGGGACGCGGGTTCGTGCCCCGGTCTGGGAAGATCCCACATTGCGTTAAGAAGCTGAAGAAGCCGAAGAAGCCCAGCTGGGAAAAAAGGCTGCAGTGACCAAGAAACCAGCAGCTGAAAAGAAGCCCACAGAAAAGAAAGCCAGCACAGAGGAAAAGAAGGCTGCTGCATAAACTTAAATTTGTTTATTCAGTAAAGGTCAAATCATTTTGGGCAGCTAATTTTGAATAAAGACCTGATCAAAGAGGCAGTGAGAAACATAAAAAAAAAAAAAAAAAAAAGATGACTCTCGGGTTCCAGCTTGGGAGCACTGAGGTGCTAGGTGTGTACGTGAGAGGACTGAGGAAGAGAGAAAAGGAAAGAAGCCTTGCGGGGGGTGGGAAACCAAGAATCCAGCAGTGGAAGACCTAAGACCAGAGTTGTTCTCCCAGCCTCCAAGGAACAGATCATTCCCAGCTCTACAAGCTGTCCGCAGGGTGCAGGAGGAGATGAAATGCCTCCAAACCCAGCACGTCACAAAACCAGCACATCACCACCTGACCACGGCAGTAGAAGCGAGGAAGATATAAGCCGACCTTACTTGCGAGCATAGATGCAAAAATCCTAAAGGGGATCGCAGCAAATCAAACCTAGCACTGTACGGAAAGAACAAAACTCCTTGACCAAGTAGAGTTCATTCCAGAAGTGCAAGCAGAACAGAAGGAAGTTAATAATATAACATGTCATGCGAATCTATCTCAAGGTGAAACAATACAAGAGTTTCCTAGCAGATGCTTCAAGTTGTAATGGACAAACCTAACTTCCATTCATGCTTTAACAAATCCTTAGAAAGGAGGAATTGAAGAAAACTTCCTTCACACGTGACACTTGACTTCAGGGCATCGGCATATGCGGCAAAAACGGGGGCAGTGGCTGCCTCTCTGCTTCCTGGACAGTGTCTGTTCGTGCGAAGAGGCACAAACACGCACCTCCTCTGGTCTCATGGTCTCTAGCTTCTCTGGAGCCTTAAATCTAGCTCCCTGGCTGGGGGCACGGATCAGAGGGCTTCTTTTAAGGACACCACTAGCCAAAGTAATGTTCTTTAATCATCTTGGAAACGGACTGAATTCAAGACTTGACAATAAACCCAGAAAGCGTGCATGTGGCTCGGGACTGGTCCCTGCACGGAGCCCCGAGGGCACCCCAGGGAGTCACCAGCGGCCTCCTCTGCAGCCTGAATGTGTTCACTACCCATCATCACCCCACCTTGCCTCTGACAACACCCGACTCCTGCGTGGAGCTGTGCTGGGGGTTAGCCACAGAAATCAGTGAAGAGAAAGTCCTGTTTTCCAGAACGGAGGCTATTCACCTGGGTTCCGTGGTGGACAGCAGAGGTCTGAGAAGACCCTGAGGTTTTCTGCAAACCTTTGCAAGAGCGTGTGTGCGCACGCGCGTGCCTTTGGTCAGGGGGGTAGGGGGTGGAGGAGATGATCTATCACTTTATCCGTTTTTCAAAGAGGCCCGTTATTGAGACAGGGTTCGAAACTCTTCCGTAAGAGCTGCGGGTGTGGATGTGATCTCACCCAGAAAATGCACTGAGGAGGTGGGTGGCCTCAGCCCGGCTGCATGGAAATGGCTGTGGGGAGAACTGCCTGACACGAGTCAAAACCACCAAGCCATTCAGGAACAAATGCTCAGACCCAAAAGCCAGAGGTACATCCGCAGAGACCTCGTGGTCCCGGGAAGAGAACCTGGGATGAAGAAGGGGGTCGTGAAGGCTGAAGAGGTGACTCCTTAGAGAACACACACACCGGGGGTGCTTAACCCTGCACGGACAGCAGCTCCAAGACAGACGAGATGAAGGGCCAGCGGACTACGCGGTGGCTTTCCGTGGATGGCCAACATAGAAGCACAAATGCAGGGGACTCCTGCAGGGAGCCCTGGCAGCAGCAACGAAACACGTTCTCTGGCGACGGATCAGTGCAAAGGAAAAGGGAGGCGCCCCCTAACAGCACTTATGGCCTTAATGTCGTGAAGCCAGACCTTGGAGTACGGGGGAGGGGCAAGGAAGGAGGAGACGGGGCACAGGGGATGAGCCCCTGGTCTATGCCAGAGTTATCTCACCTGGTTCTCGCAGGAGAGGAGGACCCCACACCCCACGGAGATGCCGAAAGGAATACCTGAGAGCGTGCACCCAAAGAGCGCTTAGCATGTGTCTGGCTCAGTGTTAGGAATTATTTTTATTGGCATTGCTATTTTCTTCTCTTTTGTATCTCTCAAGTCTCAACTCGAATGTGACTTCTTCAGGGAAGCCTCTCCTTAACCCCCAAACTATACTGGGCTCCCTTTCTGTACGCTCAGAGGACCCCATCATTGTCACGACTGTTATTACATGATATGTGTCTAGTGTCCTGCCCACCAGACTAACTTCCACGAGGGCAGGAACATTATCTGTCGCATTCGGGATCCTCAGAGCCCAGCACGTGCCTGGCACCCGGAAGGTGTTCCGTGCAGAAGTGCTAAGCCAAGGAACGGCACGTTGGAGGTGAGGAAGGGGCCGAGGAAAGCATCTCGTGTGTACTTGGAGGGAGACGGGGAAACTGACACCCAGAGACGTACACGGACTCACCCAGGGTCACAGGGCTGGGAGCGGAGGAGTCCGGCAGGAACACGGTCCCTTGACTCCACAAGAGGCAGAAGCCTGGAAGCTGCCTTTAGTCTTCACAGCCCAGCCCTGCCCCCCACGAGGAAACCACACAGACTCATTTGCCTAGGTCAACAACAACAAGACTCTGGAGGACACGAAAATGAAAAGTGCACCACTCCCTCTGCACCCCACCCTCTGCCCCTCACACCACCCTGTACTCACATCCTCCACTGCTGCTACGCAGGGATTTCTCACCTGAGAGATCCTGCGGTGGTGATGGCTGAACAGCCAGGCTGAGCATCAGGTGGCCCTGGTGAGCCAGCCACCAAGTCACTGGTCAGACCCTGCAGGCCAGACGGGCCAGTGCTCTGGTAGGACATGAAAGGCACGGTGAGGACGGAAGGACAGGGTGGCCAGTGCTATGGAGTGAGGAGGGGACTGGGAAAGACTTTAAAGATGATGAGGTTGGAGCTGGGCATCCAAGGATGAATTCACGGTCCACTGGGCAGGCAGAGGAAGGGAAGGGCAACGTGGAGGGAAGGAAGAACACGTGCAAAGGTACAGAGGTTTGCCCGAGCTTCAGGAGCTGAAGCAGGCAGGGTGACCTGGGCTGGGGGGCAGGGGGCCTCGCTAGCCACGCTACCGGGTACGGACCTTCTCCAGAGGGCAACAGCAGCTCTGAAGGATCCGCAGCTGAAAAGCGACTTGCTCAGATTGGTTGCCTTACATCACCGTGGCAACAGGAAAGAGGCTGGACTGGGAGTTGGGGAAGGCTGGAGGCAGGCGTCTCCCACTGAGGACAAACTCTAAAGCTCAGAGCCATGTGCCCCGACTGCTAGACCCGCTAGACACAAGAAGGAGCCAGTGTCTGCTCTGTGCCACCAGTCACCCACTTTTCCCCATTCATCGGCCCCCACCCTCCAATCGCACACACCTTGCTACAGCTATACCTCGCGTATCCGGAAGTCATTTAGCTGATAACCCAACTATCCGTAACCTCCCCAGCCACTAGCCTGGAAGCCAACAGAAAAGACCTGGAGACGGCCACGATTCAGGCCCCCAAAGTCATGCCCTACAAGCCACGATCTCCACAGGCACAGACAGGCTGCCACTTGGGCTGGGTCATCTCTGGTCATCAGCCCAGCTCTGGTGCTTCCTAGCGGTATGGTCTCGGCCCCCAGTTTCCCCCCCACATGAAATAAAGATAACAGCTGTAGCGACCTCAGAGTGTGGCTGTGAAGATTAAAGGAAATGGAAAAGTACTTAGCCCACTGCCCAACACCATGAAGTTAGAGCTAAAGGGGGAAAGGACAAAAAGAAAGATGACAGAAATTTTGGCCCGAGCAGACCCAAGGTACAATATGGCAGGTAGAACCGTTTGATATTTTCAAGAAATTATTACATCACATACCGTGTGCTAGATTTACAAAGGCAAGCAACACATCTGACAAAGATTTCCTTTAAAACTGGATACCATGAAAAGTTTTGGTGTTTAGAAGGTAGGGCTACTGGAAAAAGTGATGTGTGCAAATTCACTTACAAGAATGACATAATTCTGTGTGTACCTGTGTACATCGAAAGCATCCCCCCATATCTGTAAAACACACATCGTGTTTAACAGAATTGAATAAGATGCCATCAGTTGGACCTAGAGACTGTCATACAGAGTGAAGTAAGTCAGAAAGAGAAAAAAAAATACCGTATGCTATTTAAAGATAAATAAATAAATAAAGACTCCTGTTCTCTGTTAAAAAAAAAAAAAGAACCTAGGGGCATGACGGGAATAAAGATGCAGACCTACTAGAGAATGGACTTGAGGATGCAGGGAGGGGGAAGGGTAAGCTGGGACAAAGTGAGAGAGTGGCATGGACATATATACACTACCAAATGTAAAACAGATAGCTAGTGGGAAGTGGCCGCATAGCACAGGGAGATCAGCTCTCAGTGCTTTGTGATCACCTTGAGGGGTGGGATAGGGAGGGTGGGAGGGAGGGAGACGCCAAGAGGGAAGAGATACGGGGACATATGTATATGTATAACTGATTCACTTTGTTATAAAGCAGAAACTAACACACCACTGTAAAGCAGTTATACTCCAACAAAGATGTTAAAAAAAATTAAATCACTTTTTCGACTATAGGACTTCTCACAGACTTTAGTGTGTTAGCGTGCTTGATAAATCTCTAAGGAAGGAATAGGGTTTCCTATTTCATGAACTTTTAGACAGGAGTCCTTTTCTTTTTCGTGGAACATCTTGCAGGACAGATGGAACAGTTTTAGAAACTCTGATTTAGTAAATAAAGAAAGAAAAAGATGCCATCAACTGTAAGATGCACCATTATTTTGTGTGCCATTAAGAAAGAAATATTGCTGCCTATTATAATGGTAGGATACCATTGATGGTAAGATGCATCTTGATTTCAGAATTGTTAAAAAAAAAAAGTGAAAATATGTACATCTTCGAATTGATGGAATATCCTAATATGTAATATATGTTTGCTGTGGGAGTGTCTCATCTTGCCTTTGGGTAGAAGTCAGTCTTTCCTTTGTCCGCCTCCCACCCCATCTATGCCAGAAGCTCAAAACTCAAACTTCACGCCTCTCCCTTGAGCTGCTGGCGACCACCCTATCTTGCCCCTCCAGAAGCCTCCTCTCTTAAGAAGCTGCTCCAGGCTTTCAGCCCACCCACAGCTGCACCAGACAAGCCTTCTGGTTCAGCACTGTTTGAGTGCTGGTCTGAACCCAAGCTGAGGCCTCCAACGCGGGGCTGCCCAGGCAAAGGCGACGACTGGCTCTCCTCCCACTTCTCAGCCAGTAAACTTGTGATCAACCACTAACCTGGGACCACGGAGCAGCCTCCACTGTGGCGCCTCCCCATCACGACCCTTCCAGCGACCCCAAACATGCTTTTCACCCAGTTAGTTTCCACTTGATTCTTCTCGAAAGAAGTGAAAAGGGGTGCGTGGGAGGGAGGGAGGGGACAGGGAGAGGAGGCAGAAGGTCCTCTTCCACTACAGCTTGTGGAGAGAAGATAATTTGTCAACCCTCACCTAAGAGATTGGCAGGGGTCTTAAAACCCCAACGAGGCCCAGCATACAAAGACCCTGAGCTGTCCCTACGCAGCGTCCCAGCTAGTTATCCTCCAGAAAGCAGAGGAGGGTATCCTGAAGCAGGAAGAGAGAGCTGGACCGTTTGAAACTGTCTTCTCTGTCTTCCTGGACCCACACCGCGATGGCCACACTGAGGAACCAGGTAAGCACAAGACGTCCGCTCCCTCGTTCTGCAAACACCCAGGGAGCGGCTCCCTGTGCCAGCCGGGCCCGGCTGGAG
>NW_006785619.1:2057317-2082424 GCF_000442215.2 Lipotes vexillifer
AGGGTTCCCAAGCAACGGCACCAGCCCCATCACTTCAGGAGCTTATTCAAATTTTAGAAAAAATACAGATTCCAGACCCCACCCTTGGAAAGCTGTGCTGTAGGGGGGTGCCTGGAGAATGTGTGTTTTAACAAGTTCTGGGAACCAGTGCCCTACTGGGTGGTCCCAGGCCAGGAGGAAGGGAGGTGTGGAGGAGACAGAACGACCACACAGGCAGGAAGAGAAGGCGATCCAGACAGGACCCTGGAGGCAGACCTGGCCTACTTCTGGCCCTCATTTCGCCTAAACCCACTCCTCCTCTCTGCAGGAGGCTTGTAACTCACTTGATACCACATCCTGCTGCTTTCATCTCGCCTTCCTTTTCCCTCTGAACAATCTCCTTCCTCCTACTGACCTGAACTTCTTGCTTATTTACCCCAGGCCTGGGATAGGCCAGCACGCACACCCACGCACACACACATGCACACACGCACACAGAGTCACACAGGGACACCCGGGGTGTAAACACGAATCCGCTGACAGCAGCCACTGTCTGGGGACCCACGCTCGCTAGAGGTCCTGGTGGCTAAGGACCCCTTATGCCAAGGCTCACCGAGAGAGCTCTCAGACGGGAGGGCAGACTCTTTGACCCCACGACAAAGGGCGGCCTGAAAAGAGGCAGCAGAAGGCTGCGGCCACGCTCGGACCGCACAGACGCGGCCAGCAGTGGCTACTTAGATAAGGATGGACAGTCGCCGAAACGCCCTTCTATCTCCGGGATTACTGGGCACGCGTGTGTGCGGATCCCGTCCCCGGCAGTGGACCCTATTCACGGAGGCAGAAGACAGCAGGCTCTGTCCAGCCCACACGCTGCAGCTGATGCTCCTAGGGCGCACGGCTCCCCGACGGTCCGCGGGCAACTCTGTCTCGGCCTCGGGCCCCCACGCGTGCCCTCCGCGCCCCCGCGCCACGGCCACATACCTGCAGTCCCCGCTGGGCGCCGAGCCCCTCTCCAGCGGCGACTCCCTGCGACTCCGGGTACGGTCGGGACCACCACGCCCGAGCTGGAGACGTGCGCGCTAAGTCCCAGCATCTATCCGGGCTCCGCTCCGACGGCGGGCTGGGGGCGGGGCCACGCCGGGGCCGGGCCTGCTCGGGACGGGAGCGGGGCGGGGCTGGCCACCCAGCCGGCCTCTAGCGCCACCTGGTGGCCGGGCAGCGTCGGCGAGGCGCCGGCCTGACCCAAGCGTCTTCGGAGTCTGGCCGGAGTCCGCCGCGCGCCTGAGAAGCGGCCCCATCTCTGAGCCCGTCTGCCCTCGGAAGGAACAGCCCTGGCAGGGGGCGGGCACGGCAGAAGGGACGCCAGCAACGAGCACCAGCGACCCCCCAGGAGTGAGGTGAGGTGAGGCCGGGGGAGCGGAAGCGCGGCTTGGGCCGGGGCTGGATGGGTGGGCGGAGCAGGAGAGGGGCCTGGGCTGAGGGCTTCGGGGAAGGAGAAAGGGGAAGCTCCGACGAGCTGCTTCCTTCTCTCACTGCGACCGAGCGCCCCACTTCCTCCTCCTACTTCTATTTTCTTTGGGTGATGTTAACATTTAAAATGTCTGCACCCCTGCTGTGCAGACGGGTGCCGTGACCCTCACCCTTCGGCAGAAACCTTCCTAGAAATACCAGCCGATCCAGACTTTGCGCACTGCTGCTCCAGCCTCTGGTCTGACTTTCTCGCCTTCCACCACCAGTGGCTGTGACTTAGCCATTTCTCGGCTCCTGAAGGCGGGTTGGGGTAGTCTCCAGAGTCGAGGCCCTCTTCTGGCCGCCCCCTTTCTCCCCACAGGCCACGCGGCAGATGGAGTTTTACCGGAACTGGAAGAACTCTTCGCGGGATCCCGGAAGTCACTGCACTAACCTGTGCCTCCGTTTTCTCATTGCAGACTGGGAACGAGAAGGTTGGCTACTGTGCTGACAGCCCTGGCAACGAAAGAATCGCAGTTTATGTCAGAGTTCGCAAAGGGCAAGGCTGGAATTTCCATTTCCACTCTTGAACGGGACTCTGTGTCACAATATCTGTTAGAGGCGTTCAAAATCGGCCACGAGATCAGCCGTTAATGCTGGTCAAAAGCCACAGCCCTACCTGAGGCGTTGAGAGATGTGAACGCCAATGATTTTTCTTTTCCTGACTCGCTAAATACCAAGAAAAAGCAACTTCCCCAAAAACATAGAAACAGAAAGTACCCTTGGATGAACGCAGAGAATTGGTTCCAGCCTACAGTTAGAGATGGGAAGGCTCCCAGAACCATCTAGTGCTCCTACTCCTCACCCACCACCCGGACCTTCACACCCACCATTTTACAAATAAGGAACCAGAGCCACAGAGGCTGTGAGAGGATGTGCCTGAGGTCGTACGACTTGAGAAGGGTGGCCAAGGACTCTGGTCTCCCCTGTCCTTACTTTTTCCACCACAAAACAAGGAGAAGGGGGAAGATGGAGACAGCCCAGACGTGGCCAAGTAGGGAAGAAGGGGAAGCAGGAAGCAGGCTCTGGAAGCAGGAACTGAGTAGTGAGAATGACATGGCGTGTGCCAGATTGACATGGTGGATTCTAAGAGCACTTTGAAAGCTACAGAGAGTGCTAGAGAAGTTATGGCATCCTTGCCTTCTTCCATGTCTTTGGTGTTCCTAAAACTGAAGGTGGAGGAAAGCCGAAACAGAGGTGCCCATTAGGGTTCACCACCAGGGAGCTCAGCATCCCATGAAGACCACTTGGTCCCATCCCACATCAAAAGTGGACATTCTCGGGCTTCCCTGGTGGCGCAGTGGTTGAGAGTCCGCCTGCCGATGCAGGGGACGCGGGTTCGTGCCCCGGTCCGGGAGGATCCCACATGCCGCGGAGCGGCTGGGCCCGTGAGCCATGGCCGCTGGGCCTGCGCGTCCGGAGCCTGTGCTCCGCAGCGGGAGGGGCCACGGCGGTGAGAGGCCCGCGTACCGCAAAAAAACAAAACAAAACAAATATGCTCTAAAGCCACAATGATCAAGTCTGTAAAAGTGAACATTCTCTTTCTCCACCAGCAGGTGTGACCCAGGTGTTAAGCTTGTCTGTTATCCACCCCCACCCCACCCCTACTCTCCCACTCAGCTCCACCTGTGTCTCCCTGTCCCAAGAGGGCAGACCAACTGGGAGATATGATCAGCACCTGACACCTATTATCCAGGACTTAGAACTACAGCCACCCAGGACTGGAGCAGGGGTCAGACACTCAAATGTCTCCAAGAGCCAAACAGCTCAGACTCAGGGACAGAACTGGGGAGATGGTGTTCATTTACTAGATTACGGCATTTCACAATAGTATTGTTGATGGTCTGTGCCTCCTGAAACAAACCCTAGTGACATTTCGGTCCTTTTTTTTTTCTCTTCCAGTTCAGTAAGGTTTTCTTTCCCCTACACATCTTTTCCATATTCTTCTTATGAGTTTTTTATCTGGTGGCATCTCACATTGTATCCTTTCAACAGGCACACTTTGTGTATTAAACATTATAGGAATATTCTTCACTTCTGCCAAGAAATATGCATGCTCCCATGTCTCCCGAAGCACATCTCCCTCTTGGCCCCTTTTATTTTTCCACATTTGCTAGAGACATGATTACAAGACATATTTCACTTTTACGCAATTCTATTATAAAAAAAAACTACTGCACAAATACAGAACATGGCAACCGACCCTTGACCTTGATGTCTGGGGACAATACAGTATGGAGACAATAGGGTGTGGAAAGGATGCAAATGAGGAGACCTCTAAAGCACCCCCCACTGAGGGGGGCAACTTCAGCTCACTGTGATCATGTGAGAATGCAGGGCTAGTGTGATCAGATTTTATAATTTGTAAAGAGAAACCAAAAACTGGAACTCTTAATCTGAAATCTCCTGATTTTTAAGTGCTGGAAACTAATTCAAAACAGTATTTTAAACCGCTTTGTAGGCCAAACCAGACATGACCTACTGACTTTCAGTTTATGACATCTGTTCTATATTATACAGGTGGGAGCTGCCCCAGTAAGACCTGAGTTATTCCCGTTAGTGTGAGCTAATTCGTTCCTACTGGCTCAGGAGATACAGTTTACACAAGGGGCCGGCGCAGGGGGCTGTCAATGTTAAGAGTTTATTAATATTGTTCATCATATGAATAGGACAGAGGAGAAAAACCATATAATTATCCTAATGTGATGCGACCTGATGAAAACTTCTTAGTGACTGGGAGTAAAAGGACTTTTTCAAGATGATAAATGTATTTATTCCAATTCAACAGACAGTGTGATATCTAGTGATGACCTGGAATGGATAATACAGTCCTTAATAACAGGCAATCCTATGAAAACGAGGAGCAAAACAAGAATGTCACACTGTGAATAGTGTCAACCATATTCTGAAATTCAAGGAAAAACAATGAGAAGAAAAATAAATGAGACATAAACTTGGGAAGGAAGAGTCAAGCTTACTATTACTTACAAAAGATATGATTGTCTAGCTGAGGAACACTGGCTAATGGACTGAGGAACATTTAGAATTTATGGGAGAGCAGAGTAAAGTAGCTGGACACAAAAATAAATATATGACATTCAGTAGTTTTCTGCACACAGCATTGACCAAATCGAAAAGAGAGCTCATTCATCCCAGCAGCAAAAAAGCCTGAGAATAGGAAATTCAAGGGACCCAGAATAGCCCAAACAATCTTGAAAAAGAAGAAAAAAGTTGGAGGACTCAAGCTCCCTGATTTCAAAACTTACCACAAAGCTACAGATATATATCAGTGGAATAAAATTGTGAGTCTGGAAATAAACTCTCACATTTACAATCAATTTTTGATGAGGGTGCCAAAACAATTCAAAGGGGGAAAGAATTGTTTTTTCAAAAATGGTGCTAAGGCAATTGGATACCCATATCCAAAAAAAAAAAAAAAAAAAAAAAAGAGAGAAGAAAAGAAAGAAAAAAAAGCAAAGAATGAAAGAGAAAGAAACTGAATCCCTACTTCACACTTCACATGGAAATTAACTCAAAAGGAATCAAAGACCTAAATGTAAGAGTTAAAACAATAAAACTCTTATAAGAAAACATAGGTATAAATCTTCATCACCTTGGACCAGGCAATGGTTATTAAGATATGACATCAAAAGCACAAACAACCAAAGAAAAAAACAGATAAGGTGGGCATCATCAAAATTTAAAACTTTTGTGCTTCAAGGACACCATCAAGAAACAAAAGACAAGGACTTCCCTGGTGGCGCAGTGGATAAGACTCCCTGCTCCCAATGCAGGGGGCCCAGGTTAGATCCCTGGTCAGGGAACTAGATCCCACATGCATGCCACAACTAAGAGTCTGCATGCCACAACTAAGGAGCCCACGTGCTGTAACTAAGGAGCTGGTGAGCCACAACTAAGGAGCCCTAGAGCTGCAACTAAGGAGCCTGCCTGCTGCAACTAAGACCTGGTGCAACCAAATAAATAAATAAATATTTAAAAAAGAAAAGGAAACAAAAGACAACCCACAGAATGGGAGAAAATTTTTGCAAATCATATATATGATAAGAGACTTTAATCTAGAATATATAAAGAACTCCTATAAATCAATAATAAAAACACCAATTGAAAAATGAGCAACAGATAAGAATAGATATTTTCCAAAGAAGATATATAAATGACCAACAAGCATGTGAAAATTGCTCAACATCATTAGTCATCAGAGAAAGGCAAATCAAAACCACAGTGGAAATACCACTTCACACCCATCAAAAAGAAAGACTATAACAAATGTTAACAGCAATGTGGAGAATTTGGAACCCTCATACATACCATGCTGGTGGGAATGTAAAACGGTGCAGATGCTTTGGAAAACAGTCTGACAATTCCTCAAAAGGTAAGCTACCATAGGATCCAGCAAATATACCAGTGGTATATTTCCTTTGGTATATACCACTCCTGGGTATATACCAAAGGAAAGTGAAAACGTGCACACGAAAACCTATGTACCAATATCTATAGCAGCATTATTTATTAGCCAAAAGGTGGAAACAGCACAAATGTCTATCAACTGATGAATGGATAAATAAAATGTTGCATATTCACAAAGTGGAATATTATTTGACCATAAAGAGATGAACCTTGAAAACATGCTAGGTGAAAGAAGCCAGTTACAAAGGAGCACATTCTGAATGATTTCATTTATATGAAATGTTCAGAATAGGCAAATCCATGGAGACAAAGCAAATTGGTGGTTGCCTAGTACAGGGATATTGGAGCAAAATGGGGGAGTGAATGCTAATGGGTATGGGATTTCTTTGTTGTGGTGGAAAAATGTTTAAAAATTGACTGCAATGATGATTGCATAACTCTGAATATACTAAAAACTATTTAATTGTATACTTTAAATGGGTGAATTGTATGGTATGTGAATTATATCTCAATAAAGCTGTTATTTTTTTAAAACTATAGACTTTATTATGGGATACAAAAGAAGCCTTGATTAACAGAAAAACATTTTATGTTCTGGGATTGGAAAATGATACTATGAAAGATATCCATTCTTACCCGACGGAGTATATAAACGTAACACAGTTTCAATCAAAATAAAGCTTTTGGTGGGAAGAGAAGGAGATTGACAAAATGACTTCACATTTCATCATGCAGAATAATTGTGTGAGAATAACCAAGAAACTCCCTCAAAAGTTCAGTCTTGAGGGAGGAGTTGCCATCTGAGATGTGAAGATGTCCCATGTACCACAGAGTGAAAGAGATTACATTTCTAGGAATCAGTCTCACAAAAATTCTTGTATATGAGAGAGAGAGAGAGAGTGTGTGTGTGTGAACGCACACCTGTGTGTGTACATACATACATAGGCTTCTAGATAAAAATTGGCAGACAGTACTGATAAAGGAAATAGTTCCTCCCTTTTCTCTTTTCTTTTTTTTTTTTTTGTGGTACGTGGGCCTCTCACTGTTGTGGCCTCTCCCATTGCGGAGCACAGGCTCCGTACGCGCAGGCTCAGCGGCCATGGCTCACGGGCCCAGCCGCTCCGCAGCATGTGGGATCTTCCTGAACCGGGGCACAAACCCGTGTCCCCTGCGTCAGCGGGCGGACTCTCAACCACTGCGCCACCAGGGAAGCCCCTCCCTTTTTAATAATACAGAAATACTGGTCAAAATCTACAGCAAAAATTTTAAATACAAAGCCAAACTAAAAACCAATAAAGTGAAATCTCCCAGATGAACTGATGCAGGAAGTAAAGAGATCAGTGGGGCCAAATTGATCAGTTAGAAACAAACACAAGTATCTGAACGAATTTAATATATGATAAAGAAGATAGGATCAATTATCCAATAAATCAGCTAGGATGACTAATTAAACATTAGGAGAAAAAAGGCAAGTGTGGTTTCTACCTCAAATCTTATACCTCCCCCCAGTCCTAATTAAAGATCCATATGTAAAAGTTAAAACAAGGGAAGTCCAGAAGAACAAAAGGAAATGTGTATATATCGTTGGAATTGTAGCTGGCCTTTTAAAGTGGGATGCCAAAATCAGACATTATGAAGGAAAAGATTGATTTGCATAGAGTAAAATAACTTCTGTACATGAAAAATCACATAAACATTCAATTAAAAGGCACATGATATACTAGGGCAAAATGTTTGCAGCGAGTATAAAGCATACCATCGTAAATGTAAAATACATTAAAAAATTACATACCCCAAATAAAAGTGGTCTGAGCAGATTAGACAATTCACCAAAGATATACAAGTAGCTGTAAGCATGTGAAAAATGTTTAACTTTATAAGGAAAAAATGTAAATTTAAACAATGAGATATAAACTTCCATCTGACAACCAGGCACAGATAAGAGAAATTATATTACCCAGAGTTTTCAAACATTTGGAGACCCCCAAATTCTCATAAACTTTCACTGTAAGTATAAATTTGGTATTGAAACATATTAAAGTACATATTGAAACATATTAAAATACTCTAAAGAGTATTCAGTAATTCTGCTTGTAGGACTTTATCTGAAGAAAAAAATAAATAAGTCATTCTTGTATGCCCAGGAATATTAATCATCAGTTTGTTTATAATTATAAGAAGTGATAAATTATAAGCAAAATTAGTGTTTAAAAATAGGGAATTCATTTTAGATACGATTAATTTTACAATAGTAAAATACTGTGAGCAATTAAATAATAGTATTATAGAAAAATATTTAATGACATGAAAAGGTGTCCATGAAATATTAAGTTTAAAATGTAGTTTCAAAATAGTATATAACTTTTTGACCTAAAGATTACATTGCTGGGAATCAGTCTCACAAAAATTCTCGTATATGAGAAAGAGAGAGGGAATGTGTGTGGGTGTGTGTGTGTACATACATATATAGGCTTCTAGATAAAAATGGCAGACAATACTGATAAAGGAAATAGTTCCTCCCTTTTTAATAATGCAGAAATACTGGGTAAGGACTTCCCTGGTGGCACAGTGGTTAAGAATCTGCCTGCCAATGCAGGGGACACGGGTTCAATCCCTGGTCCGGGAAGATCCCACATGCTGCGGAGCAACTAAGCCCGTGAGCCACAACTACAGAGCCTTCACTCTAGAGCCTGCGAGCCACAACTACTGAGCCCGTGTGCCACAACTACTGAAACCCGCGAACCTAGAGCCTGAGTTCCGCAACGAGAGAAGCCACCGCAATGAGAGGCCCACGTGCAGCAACAAAGAGTAGCCCCTGCTTGCCACAGCTAGAGAAAGCCTGCATGCAGCAACGAAGACCCAACGCAGCCAAAAATAAATAAAGAATTAAATAATTTTTTTAAAAAAAGAAATACTGGGTAAAGTCTAAGAGCAAACAATTTAAATACAAAGCCAAACTAAAAACCAATAAAATGAAATCTCCCAGATGAATAAACATACAAACAAAACAAAGCAAAAAAAAAAACAAAACAAAACAGAACTCACACACACTACAAGAAAGAGGAAAAAAGAAACAGAGAGAAAGTGAGACAAATAGAAACCAAGCTAAAATGGTAGAAACAAGTTAAAAGACATCAGTAACCATAACGAATGTAAGTGGAACAAGGGGACTGTTAACAGTCAGAGGCTGTTGGATTGGATGAAATAAAATCCAGTTACTTGCAGCTTATATTAATATCTGAGGTATGAAGACACCAAGGTTGAAAGTAAAAGGATGAAAAAAGAAATACCAAGCAAATACTAACTAAAAGAAAGGTGGTTAGTTGTCTTAAATTCAGATTAAAATAGACTTAAGTGTTATTAGAGTGATACATTGTGGTCCTTTCATTCACCAACAGATGAATCTAAACCTGTACAAAGCTAATCTTAAAAATCTAAATAATATATAAAGCAGTAATTAATTCAACCTCATGGAGAAACTGAGAAATGTACCATCATTGTGGGAGAGTTCAGCAAGCCTCTCTGAGTTATTACTACTTAAAAAGATAAAATGTAATAACGCTGTGAAGATTTAATCAAAAACAAACTGGATTTGATGAACACAGAACCCTGCACTCAGTCATTTAAAAATCACATTCTTCTCAAGCACACATGCAGCAATGACTGAAATCATCACACACAAGACCACAAAGCAAGTCTTCACAAATTTCAAAGAACTGATGTCATGCAGACCACATTCCCAGACCACAGTGCCATTAAGTTAGATATCAACAACGAAGACAGTTTAAAATTACCATAAACCTTGATATTTCTGAATAGCCCTTTGGTCAGAAAAAAAAAAATCACAATGGAAAAATTGTTTTAATATTTAGAACTGAATGATAATAGAAAATATTACATATCAAACTTGTGGGATACAGTAAAAGTGGTAAATAGAAGGAAATTTATAGTAAATGCTAAGCTGAAAAGAAGAAAGGCTGAAATTAATTAGCTGAGTTTCTAAGAAGTTATAAAAAGGATAATAGAATAAGTCCCCACCCTGCCCCTAAAAAGGGAGATAAAAATAAAAGCCAAAATCAAATAGAAAACAGGGAGAACCAAATAAAACCAAAAGATGGTTCTTTGAAAAGACAAACACACATCTGGCAAGAGAGATAAGAAATAGAAAGCACAGGAATATAATATTAGGGTTGTAAAAGGAGATGTAACTACAGACACAGTGAAGGTTATGAAAATTATAATATGATACAATTGTTCAATACCTTCATGCTAATGCATTTTAAAACTTAGATGAAATGGGAATTTTTTTCCTAGAAAAAGTAATAAAACCAACTTAATAAGAAATAGAACGCCTACAATTCCGTAATTTATTAAAACATTGAAGCAGTAATCTAAAACCTTTTCACGAAAACAATGTCAGACCCAGGTGATTTTACAGGTGAGTTCTAGCAAACTTCCAAGGAACAGTTCATTCCAAATGTATACTGACTGTTTCAGACAACTGAAGAAGGAATAGTCCCCAAGTAATTTTATAAGGGCACCATAACCTTGATATCCAAACTCAATAAAGAGTAGAAAAAACAAAAATTACAGGCCAATTTTATTTGTGGATCTAGATGCAGAGATATTAGGAGGCTGAAAATGACTATGTATTATGACCACTTGGGTTTATCCCAGGAATGCAAGGGTAATTTGGCACTAGAAAATTCTGTGGTGTCATTCATGATCTAAACAGTGTAAAAGGAGAAACATTGTGTAATTACCTGATTGGATACTGAGAAGGCATTTGGTAAAATTCTCAATTTATGGGAAAAAAAAAAGGTCTTAGAAAACTAGGAATAGAACTTCCTTAACCTGAAATAAGGTATCTATCAAATACCTGTAATAAACAAACAGTTTTAATACGAAAATATTGGAAGCATCCTCTTTAAACAGGCACAAGCTGCAACATAGATGAACCTCGAAAACTTTATTCTAAGTGAAAGAAACCATTTACAAAGGATCCCATATTGTGTGATCCTATTTATATGAAATGTTCAGAATGGGCAAATTCATAGAGACAGAAAATAGTATATTGGTGGTTGCCTAAGGGTAGGATGGTTGGGAAAATGGGAATTGACTGCTGATGGGTATGGGGTTTCTCTTTTGGGGTGATGAAAATGTCTATTTTAGTAATGGTTGCACCACTCTGACTATACAAAAAAAACATTTAGCTGTATACTTTAAATAGGTGAGTTGTGTAGCATGTGAACTTTATCTCAGTAAAGCTGTTTTTGAAAGAGTAGTTAATGAGTTATCGGATGTTGCCAAGAACAGTAAATTTGAAATAAAAACATCTGGATTCAGAAAAATAGAATCAGGTATAGATAAGCAACAGGGATATACTGTATAGCACAGGGAATTGTACCCATTATTTTGTAATAACCTATAATGGAATGTAATCTGCAAAACATGGACCCTTTTGGCAGCCCAGTGAAGCCTATGGACCCTATTTCAGGATAATGTTTTAAGTGCATAAAATAAAACACATAGAACTCAAAAGAAAACAATTATATTGTATTACAGCTTCAATATAAATAAAAACAAATTGGAAATCTGATAACATATGTGCTTCTTTATTGATGTGCTAAATAACATGCTCCAGGGGCAGAGATAATAGCTGGCGTAATTTCAAAGTAGTGATAAATGTAAATGATATTTCTGCAACAACTGTAATGTTATCTGCAACAACTGTAATGTGATATAAAAATACTTGTTAATTTATTGGTGATAAAGTCACAGTTTCTGTTTATTGGCACCCCTGTGGTTGTTGCATACATCCATTATTGAAGGAAATGCTTGATTTCAGTTGGCAGTGATTGAAAATGAAGATGTATATTTTTCCCCTCTAAATTCAGCAACTCCAGGTTAAGAAACCTGAAGTGTGAATGGAGACTTACTCCCACTAGAGGGTGCTGGTATTTTAGAAAGAGGAGTTTATGCCTTTAGCTGAGGGAGAGTATAAACTACCCATGACAGAGTCTCCTGCCCTTTTCTCTGCCCAGACCTCACAGCCTCAGACCACCTCCTCCTCGCCTTCCACCCACCTCCAAACCCTCACAGGCACACTCTGTTGACAGTGGAGGTATAACTCTTGTTGTAATTTTCTGTGACATACACAGAGGCTTCCTGGGCATGAACCACCTGCCAGCCAGCACTCAGAGGGGTTTGCCAACACAGTGGGTGCCACTCAAGGCTGCCTGGGTCTAGGTCCTTGGCTGTAATGATAGTCCTGACTCCAGGCTAGCAGGGCCAAAAAATAACCCGTAGGAATATCAGAGTCTCTGGTTCCAGTGCCAGCTGCTCAGGCCCTGCCATCTATCCATCTGTGGCTGGTGGGGTGCCAGGCCTCACAGGGGCAGCATCTGATGAAATCTAAGGAGGACCAGTAGCCTTCTAAGTGCTTTCTGTGTAACATGTCATTTAATCCACTAACAACCTTAAAAAGTCAGTACTATTATTATCTCCACTTTAGAGATGAGAAAATGGATGTCCAGAGGCTAAATAACTTGCCTAGATTCAAATGTTAAGTACATGGCAGGGCTGGGGTTTCTAAAGCAGGTGGGCTGGGGTCTGTTCCTTAACTACTCACACTGCCTCTCAAATGATTTCAAAGCTGGTAAAGACAAGATAAAGACTTTCCTCAAAAAACATAAACTTAGAGTGTTTATCACCACCATATCTGCCTTACAAGAAATGCTAAAAGGAGTTCTTTAAGTCAAAACGAAAGGACACTAATTGGTAACATGAGAACATGTGAAAATATATAACTCACTGGTAAAATAAATAGTCAGATTTAGGATACTCTAATACTATAATATGGTGGTGTGTTAACCACTTAATTCTAGTATAAAGGTTAAAGGATAAAAGTATTTAAGATAGCTGTGGCTACAATACTTTGTTAATGAATACAGAATATTACAATATGTAAATGAGGAAATCGAAAACTAAAATGGGGGGAGGGAAGTAAAAGGGTAGAGTTTTTGTATGCATTTAAAGGTAAATTGTTAACAGCTTAAAATAGACAGCTATATCTGTAAGATGTTTCAAGTAAGCCTCAAGGTAACCACAAAACAAAATCCTATAGTAGATGCATGCAAGATAAAGAGAAGGAAATCAAAGTATACTACTCCAAAAAAATCGTCAATTCACAAAGGAAGACAGCAAGAAAGGAAGAAGAACAAAAGACCTACAAAACAGCCAGAAAACAATTAACAAGATGGCAATAGTAAGTCCTTACCTATCAATAATTACTTTAAATATAAATGGATTAAATTCTCTAATCAAAAGGAATAGAGTGGCTGGATGGATTTAAAAAAAAAAAGACTCTATTCTGCCTATAAGGGACTCACTTCTGCTTTAAGGACACACATAAGCTCAAAGTGCAGGGATGGAGAAAGATATTTCATGCAAATGAAAGCCAAAAGAGAGTAGGGGTAGTCAAACTTATATCAGACAAAATGGATTTTAAGTCAAAAACTGTAACAAGAGACAAAGAAGATCATTATATAATACCAAAGAAGTCAATTCATCAAGAGGATTTAACAGTTGTTAAATATATGTGCACCCAACATCAGAGCACCTAAGTATATTAAGTAAATATTAACAGACCTGAAAGGAGTAGTAGGAAAGAATACAATAATAGTAGGGGACTTCAGTACCCCACTTTCAACAATGGATCAATCATCCAGACAGAAAATCAGTAAGGAAACATTGGACTTGAACTATACTTTAAACCAAATAGACCTAACAGTCATATACAGAACATTCCATTCAACAGCAGCAGAATGCAAATTCTTCTCAAGTACACATAAAACATTCTCCAGGATGTTATGTTACAAAACAAGACTTACCAAATTTTAAAAGACTGATATCATACCAGGTATCATTTCCAACTACAGTGGTATGAAACTAGAAATTACTAACAGAAAGAAAACTGGAAAACTCACAAATATGTAGAAATTAAGCAGCACACTCCTGAACAATCAGTGGGTCATGATAAAATCAAAAGGGAAATAAAAAATATTGAAACAAATGAAAATGGAAACACAACATGCCAAAAGTGATGGGATGCAGCAAAAGCAGTGATAAAAGGGAATTTTATAGTGATAAATGCCTACATTTTATAAAAGCTCAAATAAACAGCCAAACTTTACAAACTAAGCCCAAAGTAATCAGAAGAAAGGAGACAACAAAAATCAGAGTAGAGATAAATAAATTAAATAGGAAAGCAATAGAAAAGATCAACAAAACTAAGAGTTGTTTTTTTAAAAAGATAAACAAGACTGCTTAGTTAGACTTACCAAGAAAAAAAAGAGGGAGGACTCAAATAAAATTATAAATGAAAGATGAGACATTACAGTTGATACTACAGAAATACAAAGGCTCATAAGAGACTATGATGAACAAATTGGACAGCCTAGAATTCATAAATAAATTTCTAGAAACATACAACCTACCAAGTCTGAATCATGAAGAAGTAGAAAATCTGAACAGACCAATAACTAGTAAGGAGATTTAAGCAGTAATTAAAAACCTCCCAACAAAGAAAAACCTAGGACCAGATGGCTTCATGGGTGAATTCTACCAAACATTTAAGGAATAATTAATGCCAGTCCTTCTCAAACTCATTTTAGGAGGCCAGCATTACCTTAATACCAAATCCAGACAGGGATACTACAAGAAAAGAAAGAAATTGAAGAAAACACAAATAAATGGAAAGATATCCTGTGTTCACAGATCAGAAAAGTTAATATTGTTTAAATATCCATAATACCTAAAGACATCTATAGATTCAGTGCAATCCCTATCAAAATACCAATGGCATTTTTCACAGAAATAGAAAAAAAAAAAAACTAAAAAATTCTTATGGACCTGCAAAAAACTCCAAATAGCCAAAGCAATCTTGAGAAAGGAGAATGAAGCTGGAGGCATCACACTTCCTGATCTCAAAATGTATTACAAAGGTATAATAATCAAAACAGTATGGTACTGGCATAAAAACAGACACGTGGATGAATGAAACAGAGAGCTCAGAAATAAACACACACACATATGGTCGACTACTATTTGACAAGGGAGCCAAGAATAATCAATAAGGAAAGGATAGTTTCTTCAATAATAGTGCTGGAAAAGCTGGATATTCACATGCAGAAGAATGAAATTGGACTCCTACCTTTCACTACACACAAAAATTAACTCCAAATGGATTAAAGACTTAAACATAAGACCTGATACCATACAACTCCTAGAAGAAAGCATAGGGGAAAGCTCCTTGACATCAGTCTTGGATTTTTGGAAATTTTTGGATGATTTTTTAGATATGACGTTAAAAGTATAAACACCAAAGCAAAAATCAACAAGTGGGACTACATCAAACTAAAAAGCCCAGCAAAAGAAACAAGAACAACAACAAAAATAAAGGGCAACCTACAAAATGGGACAAAATATTTGCAAACCACCCATCTTTAAAGGAGCTAATATCCAAAATATCCAAGGAACTCATACAACTCAATAGCAATAAACAAACAGATTTTTTAAATGCGCAGAAGACTTGGATAGACATTTCTCCAGAGAAGACATATAGATGGCCAACAGGTATATGAAAAGATGTTCAACATCGCTAATCGTCAGGGAAATGCAAATCAAAACTGCAGTGAGATAGCACCCCTCATCTGTCAGAATGGCTACTGTCAAAGAGACAAGAGATAACAAATGGGGAGAATGTGGAGAAAAGGCAACCCTGGTGTACTCTTGGTGGAAATTTAAATTGGTACAGCCACTATGGAAAACAGTATTCAAAAAATTAGAAATAAAAGTACTATATGAGGGGTGGGGGAAATGAGATTTCCGTCTAAGGGTACAAACTTTCAATATATGATAAATGTATTCCGGGAATCTAAGGTAGGGCAAGGTGACTATAGTTCTCAATACTTTATCGTATACTTGAAAGTTGTTAGGAGAGTAGAGCTTTAATTTTCTCATCATAACAACAACAATAATAGCAACAAAACGGTAATTGTGTGAGATGAAGGATGTGTTAACTAACCTTATTGTGATAAGTATTTCATGACGTACGTGTATCAGATCATCACATTGTACACCTTAAACTTACACAATGTTGTATGTCAATTATATCTCAATAAAGCTGTGGGAAAATTAATTTTTTTAAAAAAGGATACAACTCAGGCTTCCCTGGTGGCACAGTGGTTGAGAGTCCGCCTGCCGATGCAGGGGACACGGGTTCGTACCCCGGTCCGGGAAGATCCCACGTGCCGCGGAGCGGCTGGGCCCGTGAGCCTTGGCCGCTGAGCCTGCACGTCCAGAGCCTGTGCTCCGCAACGGGGAGAAGCCACAACAGTGAGAGGCCCGCATACCGCAAAAAAAAAAAAAAAAAAAAAAAAAAAAGAGGGAGGGGATATGGAGACATATGTATGCATATGGCTGATTCGCTTTGTTGTGCAACAGAAACTAACACAGTATGGTGAAGTAATTATACTCCAATAAAGATCTATTAAAAAAAAAAAAGGATACAGTTTTTTGAGTCAAACGACCTGAGTCTAAATGCTGGCTCTGCCACTTTGTAGCTGTGGGACTTTGGGATAATGACTTACCCTCTCTATGCCTCAGTGGCCTCCTTTGTGAAACGGGGCTGTCAATACCTTATTTCATAGCATTGTGGGCATTAGAAGAACTAATCCCTGTAGTAAAGTTCTTAGAACAGGCTGGGCACATAGTGAATGATCCATAAGTATTGGCTATTGTTAGGATTTTCTGACCACTCCAACCTGCTGTCTGACTTCAGGCCTTCACCTGGGCTGTTTCCGCCACTAGGAAGGCTCTTCCCCGCTCTCTTCACCTGGCTCACACCTTCTCATCCCTCAGGTTTCAACATGATGTCACCTCCTCCGTGATGCCCCAGTGCCCAGTCCCCTGTCCCACCCCAACCTTCGTGATATACTCCTTCACGTGGCTCCTGTATTACTTGTAATGCTGATCTCAGCTGCAATCACATAGCTGTTTGTGTTATTGTTTACTGAATGCCTATCTTGTCCCCATAGACTGTGCATCTTAGCAGAACAGGAGCTGTGTCTGCCAGGTTCCCACTGCACCCAGAATGCCTGGCATGCAGGAGGTGGTCACCGATTGTCTAGTCACTGGATACACCATGAAGGCTTATGGCTGCAGGTGCACGGATGCCTCAGTGAGGAGCCATCTGGACTGTTTTCTGCAGAGCAGAAATACACAGAGTTACAGGCTTCTGACAGTTTCGTTTGATGACGGGAAGGCTCCTGGGCCCTTCAGCTGCCCTTTTAAGACCAGAGAGTCTGGGAGGGAATTCTTGAGGCGTCAAAACCTGTGTCGTAGATGACCAGCTGGCCCCGAGACATCAATCGGCAGGAGTGATGGAATGTGTACGGGAAGATGCAGCTGCCCTGCTCAGGAGAGATCCAGTCTTGCTTTGCTAAACCAGCTGAATTCCAGGAATACCAGCAGGGGGATTGGGTCATGTCTTACCTGCCTCTTGAGACAAACAAGCTGAAAGTTGGGGTGGGGAGGCGGGGGCTGGTGCCATAGCTGCCGAGAGAAAGGAAGGGCCAGATGCAAGGACCGGAAAATGCCCCATAGCAGGTGGAGGTAGACATAATTAATGGAGCTAGTGAGCAAGCCTGTACATGCCAGTATGTCAAAATCTTGTCCCCAGGAGCCCTGGGCTTGCTGGCCCCATCCCTGAGAAAGCAGAACAAGAATAGCTTGAGATTGACATGCCAAGCAAATGTACAGCAGGAAATTCTCATAAGCCAGGGGTTTGCTTAGAGGCCCTGGCCCCTGTGGCTAAAATCAGGATTATGTCTCTGCTGATTTACTTCCCAGCTGGGTTTTAGGAAAAGCCTCAAACAGACCACTGGGTTGTGCCCGAGATTGGCAGGCGAGACCAACCTTCCTCCTCAGGCTTCCTCTTCCTGGACAAGGAAGGGAGACACTCAGAGGAAACAGCCGCATCCCACAGCCTCCCTCTCTCTGGAACCCCCTTCGAGTCCCCACTCTGGTCCCAGACAAGTGTATTTGTGTAGACTAGAGAAAAGCCAATGCCTTTTACAAGTTGAGCCCTAAGCAGATCGCGTGCTAGCTTTGCTGGAAATGCCCAAAGCAATTTTGACCCTGGACCAGTGGTTCTCAGTGGAGATGCTATTGTTCAATTGAAAATTTGTTGTGAAGTCGTTTGGGCTGTCACAGTGATGGGGGACACTACTACTGTTTAGTAGTCAGAAGCCAGACGTGCAGACATCTGCACTGCACACTGGGGACAATCACAACACAACTTCCCGTACAACTTTTAAATGTCCCACTGGACGTTCATAAAGACGAAAATCCACCTGTGCCCCGAGCCTAATTTTATTTTGTCTATGAACGCAAAGGATTTGTTTTGTTTTGTCTTGATTCACAATTTTAACACACACTAACATTTCCAGGAAGGCAACTTGACCCACAGCTGCTGACCACTTTGGAAAATCACGCTGCCCAGGGCAACGCCACTCAAGGTGTTTGAACCACCAGAGCAATACACCCCTATCAGGGACCATTTGTTCCCTCGGGTCTTCTTGGTAATTCTATTCAGAGCATTTGCCTATTGAAATGCAGTTATTTGACTCTACCTGACTTTCTTTTTCTTTCTTCCTTATATTACCATCAGGGCATGGTATTGACACAGAGGAGAAATTATGTGTTATCTGTATTGTCTAGAAATTTCATTTCAGGATGATAAGGGGGACTGTTACCAGATGCGTGTAATAAAAAGGAGGAGGATGCTGTGGGGAAACACACACGGGCCTCACCGCCTTGGTTGGATGGCAGCACCTGAGCTGGTATGGATCTAACATTTTACCCAGACCATGCATTTTATTTGTACACATGCGCTGGTTTCTCTGGATAGGAGAGAACTTTTTCCCAGTGAGTGGCACCGATTAGAGAAATTTGCCGCACTGTAGGTGATATTAACATGTATAGTTCACAGATGGAATCGCAACCGCAGCTCTCCTTGCATGGTTTATCAAAGTCCAGAGTTAACCGCGCAAGGGACCCAGGGGGGGCCACTTTCGTTGTCCGAAGTGGTGCGATTGCGCCACCTAGTGTGACATAGGAAAGTAGCAGGTCTGTGCTTGACCCTGCCGATGGATAACAATAATACCCCAGTAGTATCATCAGCTAACACTTATGATAGCCTACCACGTGTCATTTTACATATATTAACTCATCTAATCCTGCCATAATCCTAATGAAATAGGCACTGTTATCCCCACTGTGCACAGGGGGAAACTGAGGAACGGGGAAGGTAAGTGAATTGACTATGTCGGGTAGAGATAGTGAGAGGCAGGGCTGGGATTTGAACCCTGGAGGCCTGGCTCTACAGTTACTACCTTTTTTTTTTTTTTTAATTTATTTTTGGCTGCATTGGGTCTTCGTTGATGCTTGTGGGCTTTCTCTAGCTGCAGTGAGCGGGGGCTACCCTTTGTTGCGGTGCGCAGGCTTCTCTTGTAGTTGTGGAGCACGGGCTCTAGGCACGTGGGCTCAGTAGTTGTGGCGCACGGGCTTAGTTGCTCCGCAGCATGTGGGATCTTCCAGGACCAGGGCTCGAACTCGTGTCCCCCGCATTGGCGGGCAGATTCTTAACCCCTGCACCACCAGGGAAGCCCTACAGTTGCTACTCTTTTTTTTTTTCTTCGGTATGCGGGCCTCTCACTCCCGCGGCCTCTCCCGTTGCGGAGCACAGGCTCCGGACGCGCAGGCCCAGCGGCCACGGCCCACGGGCCCAGCCGCTCCGCGGCACGCGGGATCCCCCCAGACCGGGGCACGAACCCGCGTCCCCTGCATCGGCAGGCGGACTCCCAACCACTGCGCCACGAGGGAAGCCCAGTTGCTACTCTTAATAACTGTGCTATGGCCTTGCAAGTGACTGCTCTCTTGGGAGACCCTAATCTGAGAGTCAGACTACTGAGCCTGCAGGGCTACCTGCAGCCATTTGGAGGATTTCCAAAAGAGAGGAAGAAGAATAGAAAGTTAATACCTGCCTCAGGACAGATCCAGAAAAGTCTTGCCTTTGTACGGGCCATGGAAATCTTGGTGCGTAAGTGTGAAGAGGGTGCTTCATTCCTTGGGCAGATTGTAGGGCTCTGAATCCCCCAGTTATACTGTAAGCTTCATGAGAACACAGACACGGTAAGTATTTTGTAATATAACATCTGTATTGAGATACAATTCACATACCATACAATTCATCCATTTAAAGTGTACAATACAATGCTTTTAGTGTATTCACAGAGCTGTGTAACCATCACCACAATCAATTTTTATCCCCAAAAGAAAGCCCACTCCCATTAGCACTCCCCCCAACCCCCAGCCCCAGGCAATCACAAATCTATTTTCTGCCTCTATGGATTTGCCTATTCTAGACATTTCATAGTAAATGGAACCATATAATATGTCACCTTTGGCGACATTTCTTTCATTTGGCATATACTGTCATCATCCATGTTGTCGCATGTATTAGCACTTCATTATTTTTATGGCTGAATAGTATTGTATTATATGGATATGCCACATTTTATTTGTCTGTTCATTAGTTGATGAACACTTGGATTGTTTCCACTTTGGGGCTACTGTGAATAATGCTACTATGAATATTTGTGTACAGGTTTCTGTGTGGACATATGTTTTCATTTCTCTTGAGTATATACCTGGGAGTTGAATTGCTGGATCCTATGGTGACTGTCTGTTTAACCTTTCGAGGAACTGCCAGACTTTTCCAATGGCTGCACCATTTTTTTTCCATTCCCACCAGGGATGCATGAGCGTTCCAGTTTCTCCACATCCTTGCCCACACTTGTCATTATCTGTCTTTTCTTTTATAGCATCCTAGTTGGTGTGAAGTGGTAGCTCACTGTGGTAGGGCCATTGCTTTTTAGACTCCCAGGTCGTTGAAGCTGGATGGGACCACAGCAATCAGGTTGCCCAATTTGTTCATTTTACAGGTGACACAGTGAATGTGAAGAGAGAAGGGACTAACCCTAGGGCACAATTAGTAAAGAAGGCAGTAATACAGCCCATATATATTTTTTCTTTTAAGAAAGTAAACTAAAGCCAGCTGGCCCCCCAAAGATGAAAGGCTCTGAATGATGTTATTCTCTAAAACCTAGGAGAAATTTCTGCAACTATAAAAATCAGAAGATGATGAATCGGTTTCAGTTGTGTGAGAAATTAATCAAAATAAGCAACTCAGGAATGAGGAAGACGTTTACATAAAATAACGAAGACAGAAAACCTGAGTTAACTATTAATGCAGTTTGAAAGCTCAACAAATGTCAAAAAATAATTTTTGAAAGAGAAGACACATGATGTAAAATTTTAATAATGGCCTGAAGCTAGAATCGCAGTTTATGCCTGCAAACGTGTGCCCTGCAGCGGCGGTGAGGTCGGCGGAGGGTCCCCAGGTGCCGGCCGTGCGCGTGAACTCGCCCCCCTGAGCTCGGAGGAGGCACCGGGAAAGAGGGTTACTATCTGCGCGTCCCGGGCCGACCCCTGCTTCTCGCCTGCTGAAGGTGGAGTTCCTTCAACCTTCCCTCGGGTCCTCTTAAACTTTTGTTTCAGGAGTGTGAATATCACATTTCCCTAGTTTTAAGTGGCGACAGTTTTCTATTTTATCGCTTCAGTCATTTCAGCGGTGACTGGGGGAGGCGTGTCACTCGCCATCTTGGATCAAGGGCGAGAGGACCAGTTTCGCGCGGACTTAAGGCGCGTCCTGGCGTGATGACAGTGGGGACCGAATCGGAAGTCCTCGGACAAGACTTCTCAGTCCTCGCCTCTCCCTCCCCCACCCTCAGCATCCGGCCAAAGAGAGACTCCTCCATCCACCAAAGCTGGAGTGGGTAGGATGGGTGCCTTCCTCTTGAGCATCCTTGGGTCCCAAATCACACCCATCCTGTTCTCCGCTGGAGCGGGAGCGGCGGGGCGCCGAGTGGGAGCGAGCGGCTGGGTTCTGCCCGGGGCGGGCTGGGGTGCAGGGAGCCGGGAGGGCCCGGCCGGCTTGACACCACCTGGCGGAGTCTCGGGGAGGAGTCTTAAAGGCGCGCGCTCTCCGCGCCCAGCGCACTCCAGCTGGAGCCGCTGAGAGCTCGCCTCCCTCTCCCGCCCGGCGCCTCGGGAGGTAAGTGCGGTCCGCCGAGACGGAGTCGGGGCCCGGTGGGGTGGCCCGGGCCTCAGCGCTCGGGAAGCTTCGGCCGGGGCCACGGTGGCCGGGCGGCACCCAAGTTGTTTGAAGGCCTCGGGGGGCAGCTGGAGCGGCGAGCGCCTGGTAGGGGACGGAGGGGCGGCCTCGGGCCGGGGCCGTCTGGGGGCGGCCGTCCCTGGCGATGATGCCTGGGAGTTACCGGCGCGCGGCGCACGTTCCAGCCTCGGCCCCGCGCCCCGCTCACTTGGCGCGCTCCGGCCGCGCCCCCGGCGAGCCCAGCCCGCTGGAGCCGCCACCCCCGCTCCGCGCCTTGCCGCACGCCCCGGGCCCCGGCAGCCCGCTCGCCCCGCGGTCGCGCCCGGTCACGCCGGCAGGTCGCGCTCGGCGGCCGGCCAAGCCTTCCCCGGCCCCGCCGCGCCCGCGCCAGCGCCTGCGCCCCGGGCCACCCCGCCCGGCCTCTCGGCGCTGCGCCCCTCGCCTTCCCCAGCTCCAGTCGCTCGCTATTTTCACACCTCCCGGTGCCCCGGCCCCGGCGCCTGATTCAGTGCTTAGTAATTAATTTGGCGTTTCAGAATGGTCAGCGGGCTGGATAATGGGCGCATTCATCCCCCGGGCTAATCTGAACAGAGGTGGGAAGAAAGGCTTTCACAGACAGAAAATGCCATTCGCTGAGCGCTCAAAGGGACTGTCACTCCCTGAATAAATCGCCGCCGCGCCCGCCGGCTCCTCTGGCCATTTCCATACAGCCCCGTCCGCGCCGCGGACCCGCCGGCCTCGGCCTCGGCTCCCGGGAATCACTCACTCGACTGCCTTCGACGGGAAAGTCGAGCTAGAGCGAGACCCAGGCGGGGCCCTAGGGGAAACGGGGAAGCAGGGGGTTCGGGTTAAGGCCGCAGGGGACAAAGAGCTTGATTAGAAAATCAAATGCTAAACTAGAAGGAGGCGCAGCTAATCCGAGGCGCGGACTTTGGAGCTGAGCTGAGAGAGCGTCCGTCCCAAACCCCGAGGTTCGCAAAAGGGGACCCGCGGCCCAGAGCCGTCCGCGGCTGCCTGAGGTCACACAGCAAGCTTCTGGATCCCAAACTGCAAATGGAATCCAGTGCACAAGCCGAGATCGTAGAGACAGGGCCCGCTGGTGCAGTCCGGACCCTCACCAGACGTTTGATTCCGGGTTCCCCACGACAACAGCTCTTCGCCTGCGGGGCTGGGGATGTGACACCGTGCCCTCCGCCGCCTCCAGCTTGCCACTCCTAATGGGACCCTAGGGTCTGCCCCGGAGCATCAGCTGAGCGGGTGACGGCGGCTTTATCCTCTCACCCTAAGTCGCCCCAGCGAATGTTGGACACAAACGTCTGCGGGCTCTGAAAGCTGGAGCCTCCTCCTGGCGGCGCCCCCTTCCCTCCGGCGAAGGAGGATTGTGCGCTGCAGACGCAGCCCTAACGGCGACGACGGCGCCCCGACGGCGCCCCCAGCCCGGCTGCGGAGCCTCGGGGTGGGCAGGGTGGACTTGGCTCTCTCCAGGGTGAAGCTCCTGGTGCTTGATTTTCCTGCGGTGGGGGGGGGGGGTCACCGCGCGTCCAGCTCGCAGGGCTGATTTGGCCCTGGGCCCTTCTGCCCAGTGGGACCTTCCCGTCGGGGGAAGAGAAGGACCTCTGGCCCTAAGGTCCAACCTCAGCGGGATTGAGAGGCTGGAACAACAAGGGAAGTAGCTGGCTCGGGAAGAGACATTTCTGGAATGGCCAGATGGGTGTCCCAGGGTGTGTCTGGGATCGAATCCCGGCCACTCACCAACTTCTGAGCAGTCCCTCCTCCCTTCTGAGTCTCAGTTTCCTTGTCTGCAAAGCAAGGATGAAATGAGATCACACTTGGCGCCAAGTGTAGGGCCCTCGGTGGAAGGGTTCCACACACCACTCATAGCCCACCAGCAGCACACTCCCCGGGCGCCTCCCCAAGTATTCACCAACACCTCTCCTCGGAGTTTAAGGGCTCCTTCGATTTTTTCTCGGGCTGCTCCCACCTTTGCTGCTTCTGGGTTCTGGTAGCCAACTCTCCTTGAAACCACACATTCTAAGAGCTGGAAGGGGCCTTTCAAAGATTCTCGGGCCATTGTACAGATGGGGATACTGAGACCCAAAGTGGCTGGCAGGTGTCATCCAGCTAGTCAGTCAGAGGACTTGAACTGGTGAGGATTTTCATGCAGAGAATTGAATCTCAAACCCTGAGCATCAGCTCCCCCATCCCCAGCCCCAAGGCTGTAGGCCTGGGGAGGGGCCCAGAAATCTACATTTTCCACAAGCTTCCCAAAGCCTTTCCACACTGGTGGGATAGAAACTATATTTAGGGAAATCCAGCCCAAACTGGGCTCTTTCCTCAGTAGCCCTTTCCCTCCCAGGACCGTAGCCCCCACCCCCCTGCTTTCTGTGGCTCATATTTGATGGGCAGAACAGCCTTTACTGTCTCCCATCCCCACTGGAGGCCAGTGGTGGGTGGGGTGTACCTCTAGGAGATGCCTCGGGATCCCCTGAATGTGCAGCCTATGCGGCATCAGCTGCGGGGGAGATGAATACCCCGCCAGATGAGGAATGGACCAAGTGGGCCGCAGGCTGACTGGGCGTTGGGCCCTCAATCCTAGGGGGCTCCTCTAACCAATGCGCTTTCACAGCTGGACCCAACTCTGTGCATGGCAGGCCCCACACAGACAGTACCAATGTGCCCAGAGGCCCCTCTTAGCCAGGCAAACCCGGCCCACGCCAGGGCCAGAGCAGCCCGTCCTGAGCCATCCGCAGCTGTGCCAGCAATAACCCAGGTGCGAGCCGTAGCCCAGAACAGCCGACACCTGCCCTTCACCAGGCTGGGGCTCAAAGGAGAGGTGTGAAGGGGCACGGGCGGGGGGAAGGCCTGGAAGAGTGGAAGAAAGTGGCGGGGGT
>NW_006785619.1:2082600-2093099 GCF_000442215.2 Lipotes vexillifer
GGGTGGGGGGGGGGCGGGGGAGAAGCTGTTAGGAACAGAGGGGGGCCAGGGAGGGGACGAGTCCCTATTTATGTAAGCCGTTTGTAGCTGCGGATTGTAAAACTGGTCAGGATTCTCTGGAGTAATTCATAGTGTTTGGACAAGACAAACATTGTTCTGCTTTAAACAAACCTCCAGAAAGGTCAGGCTGGTTCATCCCTGCGCTGCGAGTTGCTGAGACTATCCAGATGATGAGAAAATCAGATCCTAGCCGAGGGGGCCCAGGCGGAAGGTAGCCGCCTCCTGAGCCCTTTGGATCCAGGGTGAGGGCACCCAGCCCAGGGAGGGTCCTTGGTTCCCGCTGCAGAGGCCTGGCTCCAACTCTGCAGCCAGGAGACGTGGTGTGTGCGTGTGTGTGTGTGTGTGTGTGTGTGTGTGTGTGTGTCACAGGTTAGGGTATGTCGACGATGCCAGGATCATCTGAGCTGTTGAGCAAAGGCCAGCGCGACCTGCAGTGTCAGTCTTCGTGTGGGTGGAGAGTTACTGGGAATCAAAGGCTCATGGAGAGAGAATTCGATCCTCTGACCTCAGGTCCAGATATGCTCCTGGACACCAAGAAGTCTCCGCTCCTTCCCCAGGAACGCCCTGTCTGGGCCCCTCGGTGTTCATTTAGCAAACGTTTCTTGAGTGTGTCCACTATGTGCCAAGCTCTGTGCTAGGTGTTGGGCAAATAGTAGTGAGCGAGAAAGATGTTACCCCGAGTCGTGGAGCCTACGGTCTGCCTTTCCCTCCCTCCCCCGTATTCCCCAAGAAGAGAAACTTCTCACAATTTCCCTTCTAGCCTCTCCACCACCACCATCGCCTCAACAAGCTCCCTGGCTGAGACCCAGCAGACCAGTTCCCAGGCCAGGCCTGGCAGCGAGCACAGTGTTCTGTAAATGTGAGCTGCCATCCTGATCGTGATTATGACTGTGGTCGTGACGATGGCCGTGGTTGTGATTATGGCTGTGACTGTGAATATGGTTGTGATTACGACTGTGGTTGCCGTTATGAGACTCCACTCTTGAGGGATCTACCTTGACCGCAAGCTGAAGTGGATACTTTTTATTGTTACTTATTATTCATGCTTGTTGACTTAGTATGAATATTAATTGGTAATTAGGAAAGGATTATTGATGTGCATTAACACCAAAGTCCAGTCTTTCTGTAGTGCTAGTTGTCACCGTCCTGTACATGAGCTTCTGTTGCCCGGGACAGTTTGTCATCCTCTCAAGAGGGTAGCATCCCTGTCGTAACCATGGTGATGGTAGAGGCACTGGGTTAACTGGTTCCACAGGACTTTATGAAAATTATATTTGTCTAGGGCTTTGGACACTTCAGGGTCTTTTGTATATGCTTTGACATCTATGGGAGAGATGGAAGGAAGGAAGGAAGGGAGGAAAGGGACAAATAATTTTACCATCCACATTTTTCAGAAGAGGAAGTCAGAGCTCAGAGGGGTGAAATGACTTGCCCACTGTCAGTTCAGGCTGCTATAAACAGAACAACATAGACTGGGTGGCTAGAGCAACAAATGTTCATTTCTCCCAGTTCTGGAGGCTGGGAAGTCCAAGATCAAGGTGCCGGCCGATTTGGTTACTGGTGAGGGCTCTCTTCTTGGTTTGCAGATGGCTGCCTTCTCGCTGTGTCCTCACACAGGTCATGTTTCTCATGTCTCTTTAAAAAAAAATTTGTAATTAAATTAAATTTAAAGAATTTAGATATAATTTACTTGTCACATTATATTAGTTTCATGTCTCTTTTATAAGGACACTAATCCTATCATGAGAGCTCCATCTTCATGACCTAATTACCTCCTAAAGGCCCCACCTCCAAATGCTATCACATTTGGGATTAGGGTTTCAAATGAATTTGGGGGGAGGGACACAACCATTCAGTCCCTGGCAACCACTGTCACAGAGGTGTGAAGGTCAGGAAGTGTGTATGCCTGGCGCACAATCCAAGCCTGCACCACCCTACTGCCTACCCAAGCAGCTCCTGGCAAACAGGTCTAGGGACCTGGGATCCCTGGGAGGCCTCATAGGCCAGGTGCTCAGCCGGAGGCAAGGAGGTAGCTCCCTAGGCTAGGTCATGTCCATCCAGCCTTGTGCCTAGTTTCTGGCATCATTCTGGGGGCTAGCATGGTGGTACTCGCTGCCTGATGGTGGCATCGGTGGAGGAGAGGTCACCTCCTTACCCGCCACCCCTTCATTCCTTTAATACCTTATTTTGGTTCAATAATCCATGCACTTACTCAATCTGTTTGGAATCAATAGTCCATGTCTGTTTTCATCCCGCACCGCCTCTTGGAATTAGTCCCCTAAGTTTTCTCCCTGTGTGACGTGTAGACCAGTAATACCTCATTTTACTGACATTTGGGGAAAACAAGGTGTTCCACATAATTGATTTTTGCAGATAACAGAAGCTTACTCCTTGAAGCATAGAAACTTTTTTTTGTAATCATTTCCCCCTCCAAAATCATGAATCTTTTGTCATTTCCCTGGTGGTCCAGTGGTTAAGACTCTGTGCTTCCAATGCAGGGGGCGCCAGTTCCATCCCTGATTGGGGAACTAATATCCCATGTGCGTGGCGCAGCCAAAAAACAAACAAAACAAAATCATGATTTTTTTTCCCACTTAATTTAGCAGAACTGAATTTAGCAGGTGTTCCCTAGGTGTGGTTGAAGGGGTGACCCACAATCCATTCTGAGGAGTCATTCAGAAGACGTCTTTTGGAGTATTGGCTCCTGGGCAATTCACACAGCCTCCCTGCCTCAGTCTCCTTACTTGTAAACAGGGGAGCACGGATGGATGCTCTCTGAGAGCTGCTCCCACGCTTTCCTAACTCCACTGGACTCTCAGACAGTAATGCCCTTGGTAAGTTGGGTGGTTGCAAGACCTGCCCTGACCCCTGGGTGGTGGCTGGGATGAATTCTACTGTCAACTGTCACTTCTCAGCGTGTCAGTGTCCCCCAGTCACCCATTCCTCTAGAATCCTGGTCTGTGGCTCTCTGTGACCCTGGAAGAACAGAAGATGCCTGACCTCATAAACACTTCTAAGTGAAGAACTCTGGCTTCCCTGCAGACTGAAATCCCCGGATATCATGGCAACTCTTCTCTCAAACGCCCAGGAGACTATTAACTTGCTTCTGGACGGCATTCTGAATCGTAAAGGGATGCTGCAACCCTGGCCTCCAGAAAGGGGGGTTTATGCTACCTTAGTACAAACGGCAAGCACCTGGCAAGCTTATGTTGGAGGCACTGAACTCAGCTTTGCGGGCGGTAAAGAACAGGGCGATGTGGTCACACAGCCCATGAGCAGAAGAGACCCAAAGGAAGGCTTCAGGGGCTTCCCTGGTGGCGCAGTGGTTGAGAGGCCGCCTGCTGATGCAGGGGACGCGGATTCGTGCCCCGGTCCGCGAGGATCCCACGTGCTGCGGAGTGGCTGGGCCCATGAGCCATGGCCGCTGAGCCTGCGCGTCTGGAGCCTGCGCTCCGCAGCGGGAGAGGCCACAATGGTGAGAGGCCCGCGTACCGCAAAAAAAAAAAGAGAGGATGCCAAAGGAAGACTTCAGGAATGTTTCAAAACCACAGTGTTAGCGCTCCCTCTTTTTGTTCCTTTCATTTAACCCAAGCTCGCCTTTTAAGGTTTGCAAGAGACCCGCTGAATCCTGGCATTCCTAGGATTTAGTGGTGTATTAGTCCCTGTGGCCACTGTACCAAATTCCCACGAACTTTGGTGGCCTCAAACAACAGAAATTTATTCTCTCACAGTTCTGGAGGCCGGAAATTTGAAATCAGTATCACTGGATTAAAATCAAGGGCTGTGGTTTCTCCAGAGGCTCTGGAGGAAAATCAGTTCCTTGCTTCTTTCAGCTCCTGGTAGCTGCCAGTATTCCTTGGCTTGTGGCCACATCGCTCTAATTTCTGCCTCTGTCTTCACGTGGCCTTCCCTCTTCTATCGTTTCGGATCTCCCTTTCCCTCCCTCTTATAAGGACATGTGATGGCATTTAGGGCCCACCCAGACAATCCACCGTGATCTTCCCATCTCAAGATCCTTACCTTAATCACATCTGCAAAGACTCCTTTTTGCCACATAAGGTAACACTCAAATGTTCCAGGAATTAAGACATAGATATCTTGGCGGGGGCGGGGACATTTTTCAGCCTACTGCAGTTGGTCACATCAATTGTCCATAATTTTGTGCTTTGATTAATTTTAATGAATCTGTAGTGCACTCCTATTCTGTGCCAGGCAGTCTGTTAAACACTGGGGATTCAAAGGGAAAAGACACAGTTCCTGTCTCAAGAAGCTCACGGATTCGTCAGGGAAACAATATGATATTAAAAGCCATAGGAAAAGCCTCCAAGGCCTTGGAGGTACCCAGAATTCATGATTAAGAGTTCAGATTCCTTATCAAAGCCTACAAGGCTCTGCATACTCCGGCCTGTACTGACCTCTCTGACCTTACCTCCCACCACTCCCCATCTCGCTCACCAAGCCCCCACCAAACTGACCTTCGTCCCGTTCCTTACACAAGTCAAGCTCTGCCTCAGGGCGGGAGAGGCCACAATGGTGAGAGGCCCGCGTACCGCAAAAAAAAAAAGAGAGGATGCCAAAGGAAGACTTCAGGAATGTTTCAAAACCACAGTGTTAGCGCTCCCTCTTTTTGTTCCTTTCATTTAACCCAAGCTCGCCTTTTAAGGTTTGCAAGAGACCCGCTGAATCCTGGCATTCCTAGGATTTAGTGGTGTATTAGTCCCTGTGGCCACTGTACCAAATTCCCACGAACTTTGGTGGCCTCAAACAACAGAAATTTATTCTCTCACAGTTCTGGAGGCCGGAAATTTGAAATCAGTATCACTGGATTAAAATCAAGGGCTGTGGTTTCTCCAGAGGCTCTGGAGGAAAATCAGTTCCTTGCTTCTTTCAGCTCCTGGTAGCTGCCAGTATTCCTTGGCTTGTGGCCACATCGCTCTAATTTCTGCCTCTGTCTTCACGTGGCCTTCCCTCTTCTATCGTTTCGGATCTCCCTTTCCCTCCCTCTTATAAGGACATGTGATGGCATTTAGGGCCCACCCAGACAATCCACCGTGATCTTCCCATCTCAAGATCCTTACCTTAATCACATCTGCAAAGACTCCTTTTTGCCACATAAGGTAACACTCAAATGTTCCAGGAATTAAGACATAGATATCTTGGCGGGGGCGGGGACATTTTTCAGCCTACTGCAGTTGGTCACATCAATTGTCCATAATTTTGTGCTTTGATTAATTTTAATGAATCTGTAGTGCACTCCTATTCTGTGCCAGGCAGTCTGTTAAACACTGGGGATTCAAAGGGAAAAGACACAGTTCCTGTCTCAAGAAGCTCACGGATTCGTCAGGGAAACAATATGATATTAAAAGCCATAGGAAAAGCCTCCAAGGCCTTGGAGGTACCCAGAATTCATGATTAAGAGTTCAGATTCCTTATCAAAGCCTACAAGGCTCTGCATACTCCGGCCTGTACTGACCTCTCTGACCTTACCTCCCACCACTCCCCATCTCGCTCACCAAGCCCCCACCAAACTGACCTTCGTCCCGTTCCTTACACAAGTCAAGCTCTGCCTCAGGACCTTTGCACTTGCTGTTTCCTTTCCCTGGAACGCACGGTCCCCCTATGCCCCCACCATATCCCCAAAGCTCCCTTCATCACTTAACTCAGCTCTACTGGATCCTTCTCAGAGAGCCCTCCACCCCCAAGAACCTTGTCTCAAGTCCACCTACCCTCCTGGCACTCTGTCGCCTCCTTTGCTTTATTTGTGTTCCTAATTCTTATCACCACCTCCACAAGCATTTTGAGATGTGATGACCAGAACTTCCCAGAAGATCCTATACCCACATGCATCCTGTTCGTATTGCCAGTTGTCTCACTTTTTTGGCCTTAGTAAGACATTGAGCTAAATTTCAAGTGGATCAGGATGGGGCTGGGGAGGGGCCTCTTCTAGGAGGAATTTGTAAATGAAAGGAGCCATTTTTCATTTGTCACAATGACATGTGTGTGTGTGTGTGTGGGGATGGTGGGACCGAGTGGCATTTAGTGGACAGGAGTCAGGGATGCTGAATGACTATTCTGCCCCAAATGCCAACAGCACCTCTGCGGAGAAACTGTCTTAAGGAAAGAGTTTGTATTTGAGTCCTAAAATAGTATTTTTCAATTGTACTTGATAACCTTTCACCCTAGAAGAGTATTTCAAATTATTTCTCCCCCAGTACATCACCTTCTGCTAAACCTGTCTGTGTCCCACGAACCACTGGCACAACTTCTAGAGATCCTGCAATTCACCGTCTTCCTCCTGATGTCACTCCAGGGCCCACCTCTACATTTGCTGGTTTCACTGAGGGGACGCTCTCCTTCAGATTTTGTGTCAGTGTTCAGTGAGCCAAGCCCCAGCTCTGGGCTCAGAGGTCCCCCACGATTTTCCCCACCCAGAGAATCAACCTTTTATTTGCACCCTTTGTTTCCTTCCTCCAAGGCCAGTCTTCCACCCAGGACAAAGCTTCCCCGGACGGTGACCCATTTTCTTTATTGTAATAGTGTTCAGGGTGGGACCTTGTCAAAAGCTTTGTGCAAATGAAAATAAATTACATCTGCTGGTTACCCTTATCCACAGGCATTTTTCACCCCTTCAAAGAGCTCTGGTAGATTAAAGGATTTGGCGGATTTGGGGTTTGTATGGGTTTCTCTGCCCAACTCTGGAATCCTCAGCCAAGAAGCCGGCAATAGGGGAGGGCCTGAGCGAAGATGCAGATAAACAGCACTGACGCAACGGACAAACCCCCCAGGAAACCTACACACTATACCCGCTTGCTCTTAACATGCTCTAAAACCCTTTCCAGAACAGTCACATCTCCTGACATTCCTATCGAGGAACATGGGATCCCTTGAGCAATCTCCATGAGGCTGATCAGGGGAGCTGGGCTCTCAAAGCCCCGAAATGAAAAGAGGCCCCTAAACTCTTCCATGGTGAGTGAGCTGAGGATTATGAGTTAGTAAAAAACCAAAAGAATCCCAAACACCCTCAACCATCATATATTGAGCATCTACTCTGCCAGCTTCTTTCTTTTTACAGGTGCATCTTTCTAATCACCCTGTCAAGCCCATAAGGTAAGTGTGATGACCCCCATTTCACCGTGAGAAAACTGATGGGTTTCCTCCTTGATGGCTGAAAGCAACTTGCTCAGGGTCACACAATTAAGTTGTGAAGTGGAATCAAGGTTTGTCGAAGTCAAGTTCTTTCTGTTTCCCAAAGTAACACAATCAATCCAGACTCCATTGAACCTTCTGGGGAGGCCAGGTGCCTGCATCAATTTCCTCTGCTGCTACAATTTCCAGTCTGTGTTGCAAGTCCTGGGAACCACTTCATTTAACGTGTGTTCTCTTAACTGGATCAGGTGTGCTCAGAAGCACAGTCAAGCCAGGTCACAGCTCATACTTCTGGTAGACCTGGATCCGCTCTCCTGTCTGGAGATGGCTGAGACCATCAGATAATGTCAGCCAAGCCCGTCTTGCCCACAGGTGCTGACTAAGAGCTCCAAACACTGGAACCAGACCATTTCAGTTCAAATCCCTGCTTTTCTACTCATCAGTGATATGAGCTTCAACAAGTTACTTTCCTGAGTCTCAGTTTCCTCCTCTGTAAAATGGAGCTCATAATATCCCTATCTCATAAGGTTCTTACAAGGATTATGAGTTCATGACTGACAGAGTGCTCAGAAGAGGGCTTGGCACACAGCAAGCCTTATATAAATGTTTGACTTCAAAAGTAAAACCCTCAGTCATGCCCAAGGTGAAGGTCCCTCAGGTCATCTCATTTCTCCAAAGCCCAGACTCTCTTCCTGTCCTCCTTCCTTGCAAACCATTAGCCTGTGCCATCTGGTGCCCCCCCCCATTATGGGATGTTCCCTCCCCTGCATCGTCACCCTGTTCACTGGTTGTCCCCAATCCCCCTGCCGCCTTCATGCTTACCCCCAAGCCTGGCCCTCCCCTGAGCCCCCACTCACGCTGTTCAGTGGGCCTGTGTTCGTCACCCACACCGCACACACCCAGTGCCCAGGCAGGGGGAGCTGTTTTCCTCTTCAATCCCCATTACTCTTTCCATCTTCATGAAAACGACGGCAACCCCTGCTCCTTTAAGGCCAGAACCACACAGTTGTCCTCCCATCCACATCTCATCCATGCCATCTCCTCCCCATCGAGGTCACTCTTTCTTTGAAGAGGTTGATGCCGAAAGCTTGGCCTCTGTGCACTGGTGCCGAATCGAATCTCAGAGACAGTTCTGGGTGAAATAGGAAAGAATAGCTTTATTGCTTTGCCAGGCGAAGGGGGACATAGCCGGTTCATGCCCTTCAAGAACTGTGTGTCCCAACTGGGGGAATATGGTGAGGAGTTTTACAAGGGCGGGGTTGCTGATAAGGATCAGCCTCTGTGCAGGTCCTGTATTCCTTTAATCTGGCCTCAGGTGATCTGATCTCTGAAGAATGCTTCATCAAGTAGTTAGCATCTTCCATTTGTTGGGGGTTTAGTTCTGCAAAAGAGCGAAGATATTGTTATGTGTTTCCCTTGAGGTGAAACCAGGAACCTGTCCCAAGGCTGCACTATTTTTTCTTGACTGCCACCCTCTTGTCTCTGCATCCCCTCCCTTCCCTGATTAGCAACTGTTTGAACCTGCCCTTTGGAACTCAGAGGTCATGGAGGCTGAACAGAAAGGCTCTCGTGCCCAGGAGCCCCACAGGGTGCTGCTCGGTTTCAAGATCAGCATCTGGGTCAGCAAGCCCGGATGCTGGTCCCGAGGATCTTTCACCCCCGGTGGGCAGGCCATCTGGTCAACCTCCCCATCTTCAGATCTGCTCCCCATCTCCCCCTCTGCTTCCCAGCAGGAACCCCCCTCTTGCCCTTGGCGAGGCTTGTCATCACCCACAGCTCAGCTTTGTTCCACCTCTGGAATCCTTTGTGCAGGCATCCAGTTTGGGACCATGGTCTCCTCAGTTATTCCCACCTCATCACTTCTATCTTTCTGACTCTCTAGACCAGCTCTAACAGAACTTCCTGTGATGATGGGAAATGATCTTTTTTTTTTAATTAAAAAATTTTTTTTTGTCCACACAGCACATGGGATCTTAGTTCCCTGACCAGGGATTGAACCTGTGCCCCCTGCATTGGAAGCACGGAGTCTTAACCTCTGGACCACTAGGGACGTCCCAATGGAAAAGTTCTTTACTGGCGCTGTCCAAGTCAGGGGCAACGGAGGAACTTAGCTTTACATTTGATTGAATTTTAACTCATTCAAGCTGAAATGGAACATGTGACATGTGGTTATTGGCTACTGTCTTGAACAGCATGGGCTCTGGACCCCGGCCTCTCTGTTTCTTCTCCCATCAGCGGCCTGTCTTCACCACCTTATCTCTTGAGCTTTGTCTCCATGGTCCATCACATCAGCCACATTTTCTCTCTGTCCCACCTCCTGGAAAAAACCTTCAACTCTAGATTAATCCAATGGTTCTGCTTTCTCCAGGTCTACACAGGGGCCGCTGAGCACTGCTGGGGCATGACTTTGCTGGGTGGCATTCTTTCTTGTAGATGGTCACCAACTGCAATAGGTCTTTGAATTCTGCCCAGCAAGCATTATCCCCTTCTCCATAATGACCCAATCAAGACTTCCTGCCTTTCCAAATCTGCTCCCTCGCTCTCAGCAGGTGGCATTACTTCCTATTCTTTTGTAACAAGAGACGGTTTTGGACCACCTGACCACCTGTTTTACAAGGCTAGTTTTATCCGTCTTCAACCTCCTTCTGCTTCCTATCAACATTCAGGCCTGTTCAAATAGCCTTATCTTATAAACAACAATTAAAAAAAATCCCAACCTTCCCTCAATCCCATGTCACCTTCCAATCACCCTATCTCTTTCCTGCCACTTGTTTTCACACTTCTGGAAAGTTGCCTACCCTTGCTATCTCCACTTTCTCACCTCCCATTTACTCTATAACCTGGGGTGGTCTGGCTTCTGTCCCCACCACTCCTCTGCCACTACCAGGCAAGGTCACCAAGGACTTCCTTGTAGTTCAACCCAAAGTACTCTTTTTTTTTTTTTAATTAATTCATTCATTTATTTATGGCTGTGTTGGGTCTTCGTTTCTGTGCGAGGGCTTTCCCCAGTTGTGGCAAGCGGGGACCACTCTTCATCGCGGTGCGCTGGCCTCTCACTATCGCGGCCTCTCTTGTTGCAGAGCACAGGCTCCAGACACGCAGGCTCAGTAAGTGTGGCTCACAGGCCCAGTTGCTCCACGGCATGTGGGATCTTCCCAGACCAGGGCTCGAACCCGTGTCCCCTGCATTGGCAGGCGGATTCTCAACCACTGCGCCACCAGGGAGGAGGCCCCCAAAGTACTCTTTCAGATCTTATCTTAACCTTGAAGGCATGCGACCCCGCCCCCCCCGCC
>NW_006785619.1:2093238-2097506 GCF_000442215.2 Lipotes vexillifer
AGTCTCCTCGTTTTCTCCCTCCTACTCTGGCTACTTCTCTGTTTTTTTGTTGTTGTTTTTTGCGGTACGCGGGCCTCTCACTGCTGTGGCCCCTCCCGCTAGCGGAGCACAGGCTCCGGACGCGCAGGCCCAGCGGCCATGGCTCACGGGCCCAGCCGCTCCGCGGCATGTGGGATCCTCCCGGACCGGGACACGAACCCGCGTCCCCTGCATCGGCAGGCGGACTCTCAACCACTGCGCCACCAGGGAAGCCCCTACTCTGGCTACTTCTAAGTTTTCATGAAACGGCCACATTCTTGTCTCGCACAGGCGATCCTCAGGCTTCCCACGTAAGGCTTGGTGCCAAGAACGCTGGCTCCGCCTCCTGATCACATTCCTGGCCCAAACACCTGGGAATGTGTTTTCTCACCCAAGAGCCCCACTGTTGTGTCTTGAAACACCAGTTTGTACTGTGAATCCCGCCACTCAGAGCCTGACACGCCTTTTTGGGTGTGTATTTATAACCCCCACTTTGAGAAGCTCTCACCACACTTGGACATCTGTTTTTTTGCATTTGTCCCCTCAAAGGGCAGTATGCTATAGGGACACTGACGAATTAGAAGGCGTCAGGAGAGGCTGCAGAGCGGTTGGCAAAGTGTCCTGCAAGAGCTCATTAAAAGAACTGCGGCGGCTTCCCTGGTGGTGCAGTGGTTGAGAGTCTGCCTGCCGATGCAGGGGATGCGGGTTCGTGCCCCGGTCCGGGAAGATCCCACGTGCCGCAGAGCGGCTGGGCCCGTGAGCCATGGCCGCTGAGCCTGCACCTCCGGAGGCTGTGCTCCGCAACGGGAGAGGCCACAGCAGTGAGAGGCCCGCGTACCGCAAAAAAAAAAAAAAAAAAAGAACTGGGGGACTTCTCTGGCAGTCCAATAGTTAAGGCTCCATGCTTCCACTGCAGGGGGCACCGGTTCGATCCCTGGTTGGGGAACTAAGATCCCACATGTCGCACGGTGTGGCCAAAAAAAAAAAAGAACTGGGAACATTTTACCTAGAAGAAAGAAAACTGAGGGATGATAGATGGCTGATTTCCAACATTTGAAGAGGTGAAGAGGTAGAGCCTTGGTCAAGGCGGCTGTGTGGAATTGGAATGGAACCAACTGTACAAGTGGCAGGGAGGAGGGTTTTCCCAGAATGTGGTGGACCTCCACGATGCAAGGTGATAGTCCTACCCACCAGGATCCACTGCGAAAGATAAGCTAAGACCTAAGTGATCACAATAAAAGTGGAAAGTGCCCCACCTCCCATACGCACAAGCTTCCTGAAGACCACTGACCTAAGCTCAGCTGGTGAGGTGCACCCCAGGGAGGATAATTTCGAACTTGCTGCCACACAAGGTCCATCAAAAGCTCTGGGACAGAAACAACATAGCAAGAAAAAGGCTTCAGAACGCTGGGCAATCCAGTCTTGAAGATACTCCAAAATAGACCAAGTTGGGTGGGCAGTGAGTGGGGTACCCCAGTGTACCTCTTTCGGACCCATCCTTGTCAGGATGTCTTCCTGACTTGTGTTTTGTTGCGATGCCATTGGCTTACATTATGGCCCATCACAGAAACCCTCCGAGAGGTTTAGGGATGGTGAGGATGTTTGCTTGTTACCTCACACTGTGTTCTCTTTATGAGGCCCCCCCAGGAGAAATTCCTGTCTGATTTTAGTACCAAGAGTAGTAATTCTCTTGAGTAATAGGTCTGTTTTTATCTCATGGACACTTGGAATTGTGTAACTGACATAGTCTCCTTTTCACTTTGGCTGTGGGAAAGCTTAGGGACAAATTTGTGGCCCACTCCCAGAAGATGAATAGGGCATCCCAGGGAGTGTTTTACCTTTATTCCCATCTCTACTTTGCCTTCCCTCTTGGTTTTTCTTCTCTTAGCTCTCCTTATTTTACTGTACACAATCAAGAACAGGCAAGCAAAAATGAACAAAAATCACCAGTAATCTCACTATCCAGAGGTACCCACAATTAGCAATGTTGTCTTTTTATGCATATTTAAAAAAAATAAAAATGAGAGTATACTGTGCCTAGTGTTTTTTGGGGGGCATAGAGTTTTGTAATTTCCTTTTTTCATTTTATAATATGTCACGAACCTCTTTCCATGTGATTAAATGTTCTTCTTTAAATAACTTGAAATTTCTATGAAGAGCTAGCAATTTAATACTACCAATTAACATTTCTACATCCCCTTACTGTGTGCCTGGCTTTATGTACATTCACATATAAATTTATACGACAGTACACCCATGTAGATGATCTAAGTACAATATTTATGTACACATATTATAAGCTATAATATTCGTATGTGTTAACTCATTTGATGCTCACAACCCTGTGAGATAGAGACTGTTGTCCCCCTTTTACAAATGAGGAAACCAAGGCACAGAAAGATGCAAAACTTGCCAAGGTCACACTCTGGCTCCAAAGCCTGTGCTCCTTGACTGCTGTGTTGCCTTTCAGTATGCCATTGGGATTTCACAGTCCACAGGGTTAAACATTAAAAAAAAAGAGAAACGTTTATCTCCTTCCACCTCACTTTCTAATTTATGTTATTTTGCCTTGTTTTAAGTACCTTGTAAGTCACCTGAAATCCCCCTCTGCCACAAGGCAAGGCATAAATAAATAGTGTAGAGAGTGGTACATGGCACAAGAAGGCAAAGTTAAAATGTTACCCCAGGGGAGGGGATGAGTCCAGGCTGTCCTGCAATGGAGTGGATTTCTTTCTTTGGGCTGTGGTGAACTCCCATCCCTGGAAGTTCACCGCAGCCCAAGGGCACAGTGAACTTGGGTGGCTGTCTCTCAGGGAGGCTGGGGAAGGCCGTGGTCCAAAGAGACTGAGCTGGGCCAGACTAGCCCTGAGGCCCCTTTTTAGATTCCCAGAGTTTATGAGAATACCAGTAAGACAAAATGAGGCACTCAATGGAGTGAATGCAGCAAGTCAGCTGTTGGGCCAGAACCAGGACCCTGGGCTTTCAAGCCAGGTCTATTACTAGCTCACGCATCTAAAAGTAACAACTGCAATTCAGTTCCAAACTCTCAGCCCCATGTATTCTTTCCCCAAAGTGCTTTGGCTGCTGCTGCAAGGTGGTCAAAGGATGCTATTACTGCCCTCCCCCCTTTCGTTAAGGGGGCAGAGGAGGCAAGGAGAAGCCGGGTGGCCCTGAGGATGCCCCAATCCCACTCAAATTGGGTGGGATTATCCATTTGACAAATGTGAGGAGGGGAAGGAGACAAGTTTCTATGCCTGGATTTGATGTTTACTAGCTGGCAGACCTTAGGCAAGTTTCTTCACCTCCTGAGACCTCTGTTTCCTCATCTGCAAAATGAAGCTTAATACCTACAATGCAAAGCTGTTGTGGGCTCCCACAAGATAGTATGGGCCACAGCACCCTTAAACACTGAGCCAGCAAGTACCTACAGGGCTGCCTCTGGATCTGGGGAGGGCTAGGCTGCCCCCAGCCTGAGCCTGAAAGAGCTGTCCGGGAGGGGCGTTGGCCAGTGCCCAGGTGCTGTCCCGCTTTTTTCCCTCTTCACCCTCCAGCCCACCACAGCTCCCCGGGCAGGAAAAGGGCCGCTTTCCCGACAGATAGGCCCACCGCACGGTGACAACTGTGGGGAGGGGGGAGGGGGGCGGGGGAGCAGCTCTTTCTCTCCGGACCCCAGGGGCTTCGGGCGGGAGGGGTGAGCCAGCGGAGGCTCCATCTTCCTCGGCTCTTCCTTACGATCCTGGGCTGTCTGCCCACGGGGCACGGCCCTGTGCGCGGTGCCACCGGGGCCATCAGGCCGGGTTAGAGGAAGGCCCGACCCCGGCGCAGCAAAGAAAACAAACACAGATGTGTTTGCCTGGGACCAAGAGGGAGTAAATCGCCCCCTCCCCCAGGCCTGCGCGCTCCCCCGGGCGTGGGGCCGGCGGAAACCTGCGGGGCTCTCCGCGCAGCGCGGGGCCGGGGCGACGCGGACAGACTGCGGCCGGCCCCTCCTCCCTCCGCGGGGTGCGCGCCGGGCCCAGCCCCCTCTCCGGGGTTTCCCCGGGCGCTCTCCTTGCTTTCCCTTTGTCTCTGCTTCTCCTTCTCGGGCGCCCCGGTTCCCACCCGCTCGTGTCCCCGCTCTCTCCGGGTCCCCGGCCGCTTCCCTTTAACTTTCTTCTTTCCCGGGGTTAAAACTTTGCTAGCGAACGGGCGGCTGCTCGCCGACGTTATTGGCCGGCGCCCCGCCCGGCGGCCCCGCCCCCCGCCCCCCC
>NW_006785619.1:2098899-2099288 GCF_000442215.2 Lipotes vexillifer
GGGCGGCCGCGTCGTCACTCGGGCGGGAGAGGCGGCGGCGGCCGGGCCGGGCCGGGGCTGGGGCAGCGGCGGCCGCGCCGGGCATGGAGCTGGCAAGCCCGCGTTGAGGCAGGGCGCTCCTGCTAGCAGCCAGCGAGAGGCTCTCCGCCGTCCGGCGCGCGGGCTCCCCGGCCGGGGCCGGGCAAACTTTTCTTTCTCTTTTACCCTCTCCTGAGGTAAAGTCCCGAACGCGGACTCGCCGGCGGGGGTGCGATATGGGACAGCTGAGCGGGACCCCGGGCTGCGGGAGGAGGGGGCGCGGGCCGTGCGGGCTCGGGGGGGCCCACGAGCTGTCCTGCGTCCGAGTTTGGGGTGCTGGCAGGCCGGCCGCGGACGGGCGCGGGCCGGAC
>NW_006785619.1:2099298-2110958 GCF_000442215.2 Lipotes vexillifer
CGTGGAGGCGGCGGCGGGGAAGCCGAGCGATGGCTCGCGGCCCCGGCTCGCCGCCGGCCGGGAAAGAGAGGCGCGGGTGGTGCGGGCTTGGGGCCCCCGGTTTCGCTTGCCCCCCCGGGACGCGGGGGAGCGAGGCGGGAGTTCGTTCGGCCGCTGGCTTGGTGCGGCGGAAGCCGGGCATTCGCCCGTGCCCCCGCTCGCCGCCCCGCCGGGGGGTGGAGGGCGCGGGGCGGCCTGGCTGAGCGCGGCTCCTCTCTCTCCGCAGGCGCCTTCTGCGGCGGGCGGACCGACTCCTCGGCGCGGCGGGGCCGGGGCAGGCTGGACGCAGCATGATGCGCGCAGTGTGGGAGGCGCTGGCGGCGCTGGCGGCGGTGGCGTGCCTGGTGGGCGCGGTGCGCGGCGGGCCCGGGCTCAGCATGTTCGCCGGCCAGGCGGCGCAGCCCGACCCCTGCTCGGACGAGAACGGCCACCCGCGCCGCTGCATCCCGGACTTTGTCAACGCGGCCTTCGGCAAGGACGTGCGCGTGTCCAGCACCTGCGGCCGGCCCGCCGGGCGCTACTGCGTGGTGAGCGAGCGCGGCGAGGAGCGGCTGCGCTCCTGCCACCTCTGCAACGCGTCGGACCCCAAGAAGGCGCACCCGCCCGCCTTCCTCACGGATCTGAACAACCCGCACAACCTGACGTGCTGGCAGTCCGAGAACTACCTGCAGTTCCCGCACAACGTCACGCTCACGCTGTCGCTCGGCAAGAAGTTCGAGGTGACCTATGTGAGCCTGCAGTTCTGCTCGCCACGGCCCGAGTCCATGGCCATCTACAAGTCCATGGACTACGGGCGCACGTGGGTGCCCTTCCAGTTCTACTCCACTCAGTGCCGCAAGATGTACAACCGGCCGCACCGTGCGCCCATCACCAAGCAGAACGAGCAGGAGGCCGTGTGCACCGACTCGCACACCGACATGCGCCCGCTCTCGGGCGGCCTCATCGCCTTCAGCACGCTGGACGGGCGACCCTCGGCGCACGACTTCGACAACTCGCCCGTGCTGCAAGACTGGGTCACGGCCACCGACATCCGCGTGGCCTTCAGCCGCCTGCACACGTTCGGCGACGAGAACGAGGACGACTCAGAGCTGGCGCGCGACTCGTACTTCTACGCCGTGTCCGACCTGCAGGTGGGCGGCCGCTGCAAGTGCAATGGCCACGCGGCCCGCTGCGTGCGCGACCGCGACGACAGCTTGGTGTGCGACTGCAGGCACAACACGGCCGGCCCGGAGTGCGACCGCTGCAAGCCCTTCCACTACGACCGGCCCTGGCAGCGCGCCACAGCCCGCGAGGCCAACGAGTGCGTGGGTGAGTGGGGCACCGCGGGGACGCGGGCGGCGGGCGGGGACGCGGGCGGCTGCTCTCGGGCCTCGCGACCGAAGGTTCCCGAGGATCGCCCGCTTCGTTGATGTGGTGGGGATGGTGGGAGGTGCGTACGTGGAAATCCTGCACCGCGGAGCGCAGAGAGCTGGTCCGCTCGCGCTCGTGGCGCCGGCCGTGGACGCTCGGGTTTGCGTTCACTGCGCTGTGCGAAGCCAAGGTGCGGGGAGAGGGGCTTTGCCGAAAATTTGCCGACCGGTCCCCCTAACCCCAGATCCAAAGGCACACACTCTTTGCCTTCCCCTCAGTTTGGCGGGACCCTGGCGTCCACCTCCGCCCCACCCCCCCCTCCCCTAGGACTGCAGCTGCGCGCGCTGTTGGGGACCCCGGCCCGGTTCCCGGGAAGTTCCAGCTCCACGACCACAAATCCCTTGGGAGATGGCAAAGGGATTTGCAGTTTGGGGCCAATTCGGTACACGACGACTATCACTCCTGCGTCCTCCATTTGTCTTTTATGGTTTGAAAATAGATATATATTTTTGTTTTGGACAGCCTGTTTGTGTTAGCAAAAGAATGATGTGATTTAAATTAATTACTATCTACAGATTACAAAAGAGAGTTCACTAATTATTTTAAACTAATTCAATCCCGCTCCAAAAAAGAAGTATACCAGATTTTGTTGTTGTTGTTAGCGTCAGGGTTCGGTGAAATTAAACAGTTCCGAATTAACTAAGGGCCCAGATTCTCGATTTCATGGGGTTTCAGTTCCTGAAAGAGAAATCTGACAAAACCGGCACTGGTGGATACTGTTGGGTCGGAAATGAGGTTTTTTTTTTTTTTTTTAAAAAAAAAAGGATCCGTTCTGTTTCTGAATCTTACGACTTTGCTGCTGTAGAAACTCTGCAGCATCAGTTTCTTCCCAGGAGGACAAAAAAAAAAAAAAAAAAAAGAAAAAAAAAAGGAGGGGAAAGGTAGTAAGACCATACTCTGCTTTTCCAGTATGAGATGTAAATGCCCAAATTTCATGTTTTATTTTAATGAAAATCATCAACGTCAATCGTCAATATAGTTGGTCAGTACGCCCTTGGGTGTTCATCTTTCGTGGAATATAGATGTTTCCTCCCCCTCCCCCCAGCCCCACACAGCCGGTGTGAGTCTCTTCAATTGCTTCGGCCTCTGAGGCACATTACAAAGTTTGCTGGTCCCCACAAACACACGTTTTGAGGTCTGGTTCTGATTAATTGTGTCATGTTGTTGTCGAATAGTTTGTGCCTCATGGATGTAGACTTTTGGAATGGAAAACATGTTTTGGAGAAGCCCGGTCGGCGCTGAGGCCCAGGCAGGCGTCCTGGTCTGAAGAGGGCTGTTCTCCTGTTGCGTGGCGGGGCCTCCATCTTTGCACTCCAAGTGTACGCTTTTGCAGACCTAATTGTCCTTCCCCCTCCTTTAAGGGACGGAACTGGTTGCCTGTTGGAAGAGACTTTTCAGGATTCGGTGGCGAGATAGTGGTTACACCCCGGCTTAGTCGTCTTGGAGAATTAAAACTCCTTTGATCTGCTCCATTTCTTCAGAACTGTTGGTTTTTCCCATTTCTTCTCTTTCTTCTCCCCTTTCCTCTTTTCTTTTCTTCCTTTTGTGCGTAAAAACCTTTTATTGACATTTAAAAGGCCTCCCAGGGTTTTGCTATCAGTTTTAGTATGTATGTGCATATGAAAGATAACTTCTCATTGTCACCAGCAGGGTCTGATTGGAAAAAACACAAGTGAATACATTGAGGCAGATAAACTGGCTATGACGGTAGCATTTTACTGGCTTGAAGATTCCTCTTAGCAGGGGTGGTATTGTTCAGATACCACCCACTCCCATCTCTCCCTGTCAGTTTCTGTAACCCGCAATTGTTATAACAATGGCCATGTACTTGAAATAATTTCTATAGTCGAGGATTTTGTCTTTTGACCAAAGCACTAACTCTGTGCACAAATTGGATTGACCGGGTTTTTTTTTTTTTTTAACCAAATTGAGCAATCAACATATTAACTAACGTAATTAGTAAGCCTTTTTGTTCAAAAAGTTTAATTAGGCCTAATAAGTACATAATCTACATGACAAATAATCGGCTAGCAATATTTTCTGGTTTTTACTGAAGTTATTTGAATTCTCAGTAGTTAAAGTATCTTTAAATCTTGCCAATTATTCAGTCATCTCATAAAAGCCAAGCCAATTCAACGATGTTAAAGTTATTTATAGTTTCCTTTTTGAATAGATGTTCTGATACCTTGTAGATATAGCCTCGGGAATGTCAGGTTGACTTCCCATAAAGTCTTAATTGAAGCCTTAGTGATTTTTCCAGCATTCCGCAAAAGAGAAAGCCAGCAAAGACAATTTAGAAGTGATTTACAATTAAAGGTCGAGCTTTTTATGAAAAGGCCCTGAAGTGGAGATATGTGAATGAATTAGTATTTGACAGGTGTTCTGAGACACTACAGGGCACTGTGCTAGGAAAAAGCATTAATGAATCCTTCAAACACTAACTTTTGTACTCTCAGCGGCTCAGATTTTTTCCCCCAACATAATCCCATCTTGTGAATTTCACACTGTTGACATATTAAGTCAAGCTACCCAGATTATTTACAACTAAGGCAAAGTATATTTTTAATTCTCAAAATGAGTTTTGATTAAAAATGAAGCATTATCACTGTCTTTGCCTTTCTAAAATAATAAGACATGACATAATAAAGTGGCATCGTTCCCTAGGTTAACCCTCTCATCCCCGCTCCCTCCCCCAGTCCTAAAACTTGGAAAAAAATCGATATTCTTATTTGACTAAATGGTTCTACACAGGGCTGAGGTGCTTTCGGTTTACTAAGAAATGCATATATCCTATCGGTTTTCTTTGGTCCAGCTTTCTTTTTGGGGTTGTTTCAAGGTTAAGTTCTCTATGGAATAAACATGAACTTTTATAAGGTCCAATTTTATTTTAAATGCAATTTTGGACTTCTTCCGGAGAAGAAAAAACCCAAAACAATATGAAAGAGAAGACTATGTATAACGTTACGGCCTCGACAGCTCTCCGTGGAATAACTAAATACTTTCTTCCGCCCATATGTATCAGCAGTGTTCACATGCTCTTATACACATGTGCATTTATATTCATTGTGTAAAGAAGCGTCCATGCATGGTGGTGGGGGGTGTACATTCAAGAGAAAATGCATGAACAGTTTTAAACCACCTGGGTTGCTAGGCCCTTTTACCCCTCTTCCTTTTTTGAAAAAAAGAGCATCTGAAGACCATATTGTGTTTCATAAATTATTGACATCAGTTTTAATCAGTGTCCCCCTGACGTCGGCGCTGTGTTAGTATTTAGTGCCTGACGAAGCATGCTGTTTAATCTTACTGTGGGGATGTCAGCATGAACCCCTGCCTGGTTTGTGACAGGGTGAGCTTATGAAAACTCGTTTTGCGACTCACTCTATGGCTTGGCGTTGCCCAGCTGAAACCCAAAACCCACACAAAAGACGTCTCTTCGAGATGAGCACCGTGCAGGGCTGGCCTCCTATGGTCATGGGTACCTGCAACATAATGCTTGTAATTGTTTAAACATGGCTTTGGGAAGGGGTTCCTCAGGCTGTAAATGGCTCTGGTGCTTGGGCCTACCATCATCTTCCCCGGCAGGAGAGAGAGGTTATATGGGAGGCGTTGCCCTGAGAAATCTAATGCTCCGATAAAGACTCTTGCAAAATCAGAAGGCTAAAATGATTTGCTGCTCAGTCTGGTACATAGGGATAGATAAGTGAATGCTTTTATAGTCCTAGTAATTATTGTAATGATTGTCATAATAATTACGTAATGTAATCATAATGTTAATGATTAACCCTCAATAATCATAATGTTAATTATGATGAACTCTTGAGGGCTTATTTTTTGCCAAACACTCAGATTAATTTAGTCATTTAATCACTGTGACTATGCTAATAATAGGCCCTATTATTGTCCTTATTTTACAGAGGAGGAAACCATAACCGAGAGATATTAAATGGTTTACCCAAAGCCATATAGCTAGTAGGTGGTGGAGCTAAGACTCCAGTCAGATGCTTTATGCTTGGTTTTATTGCATCCTCTGTGCTGCCTCCCCATAGAACGGATGCATGGATAAATGAACGGCAGTTACATGTACAAGCTGACCTCAGAGATACTGCGGGTTCAGTTTCAGACCACGGCAATAAGGCAAGTCACACAAATTTCTCGGTTTCCCAGTGCCTATAAAAGTTGTTCACACCATACTGTAGTCTATCAAGTGTGCAATAGCATTATGTCTAAAAAAATGTACATACCTTAATTAAAAATTACTTCATTGCTAACAAATGCTAACCATCGTCTGAGCCTTCTGAGAGTCATAGTAGTAACATCAGAGATCACCGATGACGGATCACCATAGCCCATGTAATAATAATGAGAAAGTTTGAAATATTGCAGAGAATTACCAAAATGTGACACAGAGGTATGAAGTGAGCAAATGCTGTTGCAAAAACAGCGCCAATAGACCTGCTCGAGACTGGGTTGCCTCACACCTTCAAGTTGTAAGAAACACAATATTTGCGAAGTTCAATAAAGCAAAGTGCGGTAAAGTGAGGTCTGCCAGTAGAGGAGAATTCGAGAATAGTCAGAACAGTCTGTTATCTAGCAAGCTTGTTACCTCTTGCTAGAACTGGAGGTGTGTTGTATTGCATGACGTTATGTCATATGATATCATACTCATACTTATTATGTTCATACATACTTAAATACGAAATTGTATATAAGAAGTCATCCTTGATTGTAGCCATCAGGCCTAGTGGGAGCTGGGAGTTTTTTTTGTTTTGCGGTACGCGGGCCTCTCACTCTTGCGGCCTCTCCCGTTGCGGAGCACAGGCTCCGGACGTGCAGGCTCAGCAGCCATGGCTCACAGGACCAGCCGCTCCACGGCATGTGGGATCTTCCCGGACCAGGGCACGAACCCGTGTCCCCTGCATCGGCAGGGGGACTCTCAACCACTGCGCCACCAGGGAAGCCTGGAGCTGGCAGGTTTTAGGAATGTAAGTGAAGAGGGTTTAAGCACCTTTGTGTGGGTTCTCAGCATGCACAGGTGTTGCTTGTGGCCACGTCTTTCTTTTCTTTTCTTTTTTTTTACTTTTTAGCCACACCCTTCCTTTCTTTTCTTTTCTTTTCTTTTTTTTACTTTTTGGCCGCGCTGAGCAGCATGTGGGATCTTAGTTCCGGACCAGGGATCGAACCCACCCTGGAAGCGCAGAGTCTAAACCGCTGGACCTCCAGGGAAGTCCTGGCCAAGTCTTTCTTGATTTCAGGGCCCATGATCCCTCTCAAAGGTGGTGGAACAGAGGTCGTAATCAGAAAATCCTTTCTAAGAAGCCCTTCTCCTTTGTCCTTAGTGTTCAGTATCCCGTTGTTTCTCTGGAACACACCGAAAGAAGTCTAGGAAGTGGCTAGGGAGTGTTGTTGTTAAAGAGGGGTTTAGTGGTGTATCCTGGTTGCCGGCGTGGTGCTGGTAGGTGCCGGGCGTGTGTGTCAGCGGCACAGGACTGTCATTTATCGCTGTTGGCCCCGTGGCGGCTGGAATGAGGGTCTCTGCTGGGGTCCTCATTAGCACCTGGTGGGCCTGGAGGCTTCTCCCTGCTCTACCCAGAGAAGCCAGACAGCCCTGTCAAGGTGCACCTTCTGGGGTGCGTCTGTGCCTTTCCAAGGCTTTGCCAAGGTCTCCTTTGGCCCTGCCCAGGCTTCTCCCTGACTTCCTTCTCCTGTAGAAAAATGAGATCCTCGGAAAAGTATTTGAGACTTTATGGCCAGAGTAAACATTGGAAAGGCAGTGGGTTGAAATTCAGATGTTCCCTGGAAGGAATCCCCTCATTTTCTGCTCACAGCTGGTATCGATATTTCCTTCTTGAGATGAGTTGTGCTTTTCATTAAGTAAATTTTTTGTCTTGGGATTAAACCAACATTGTATTCTTAATAGACTTTTATGTTTACACTTCAAAAGTCCACTGGGTTGTTATTCGTGTTATCTTGATGGCTTCCACAGCGTCTGCTATGCACACTGGCCTCACCAAAATAAATGGCTCTCTAGGGAACTGGATTATAAAACGGTCTTATCTGTCGATGCTCTAGTACGGGTATTTTGTGAGCCAGTATTTTTTTTTTCTTCTTTCTTTCAGAAGTGATAATCATACCTTGGGTTTCTGCAGTGCCTTTCATTAGGGGAAGACTGGAGGTCTCGGAGAGCTTTTGAAATGCTCAGGTTTTAAGCCTAATACTTGCAGAGTGGCCTACAGCATTTTGCCTGTCATCTGGAAAGACACACATCAGCCCTTGTGGTCTCCGAAGCCTCGGAAGATGTGGCATTGGTTTGGGTGGCCCAGGAGTTAGAATGCCTGTCCGGGGGGTGTTGGGTTGCATCCTGAAGGCAGACCACAAACCCCTACTGAGTGTCAGGCATCATACTAGGTGCTTTACATGTGCTTTATGTCAGTGAATCAGATTTCCACGAAGGAAGCCTTTCGAAACCCGATGTCGCTGCCACCAAAGGGCAGTTCTTGCACAAACAAAACTGAATGTAGACGGGGTACATCTTGGCTCATTCAGTGACGCTGTTGCATACACAGAGAGCAAGGGGTATCAGTGGCACTTGTTTCGAGGGCTGATCACATAAAAGCCATGTCCTATTGTAACCATCTCCGAGCGATGGTTCCGAACGGTGCCTGAAATCATTGAGCTGCCTGCGACAGTCCTTGGACACAGGGCTGTTTGCCTCCACGCTGTCTGCTGTCTTGAGGTTTGATGTGTACAGCACGTGGGGAGTTCAGGATCGCATTTCTGTAGTCTTATTCCAAAAATGTAGCTCTATTATAAAATCGGAATTAGATTTTCATTTGCCTTTGGAACGCTGTATAATTTATGTGAATTTCCCCTAAGTCAGAAGGCAGAGACCCATTCCACTTGTCAGTTCCTTGCCTGTAGAGATAATACTTCCTTCCCATCCCCAGCTCCTGGGAGGCCTTGGCTGGGTGTGTGTTCAGCCCCGACTATATTATTTTGTGCCAGTTCTGCTCTCTGACAGAGAGAAGGGACTGTGGTCATGGGATGGATGAGAAGTGAAATGCCTCTTGTCTGAGCCTTTTCCAACATTTAAGCGCCTGCCCCAAGCCTCCTTTGTGATGGATGTTTCTATCTGCTGCATCCACTGGCACTCAGAGAACAAGGGAAGATGTCATCAAGGGGACAGGTGTACCAGTCGTTCAGAAGTGCCAAGGAATGGAGAAGTGTGCTCTGCCTTTGCCTCTGGCGGGGTCATTCCTGGAGATCCTGAGTCTTCTGCCATCAGGGTCATTGTATTAGCTAGAGGTAAGGTTATAATCATGTTGCAGTGCATTTGTGCATATAAAGACGATCCAGAAGAAAGATTTCCTTGTAGGTATGGCGGGCTTCTAGGTTATTTGAAGGGGTGAGTGGTTTTTCAGAGGTCAAAGTAAATTTGTTGGGTGAGAACCTTGAAAGGTAGAAAGTAACACTGAGAGGAGCAGAAAGGTTACTATATCAACTGATAATCAATGAATCCTCCCAACTCAGCCTAGAAGGAGGCTCTAGAAGTCTGTCTCTGGGGGGGGATTCAGGACTAGCCTATGTAAGATGTGCAAGGTATCAGCCTTCTGTGCAGGAAGGTATCAATCAGCCTTCTGTGCAGGTGGTCCAGTTTTAGTTGAGGGCCCATTCATGCCCCTTCCTGGCTGGTGCTATGGCTAGATTTTCTAAATTTTCCCCGGTCCTTTACTGCCTCCAGATAAGAGAGATTTTTGGTTGTCATGTCCAATTTTTCACATATTCCAGAGGCTCCACACCAAAGTTAGACAATCTGTAGGACCACAGGCACCTTTAAAGGGGCTGGGTTTGAATAAATGAGTCTTAGGTAACAAGGAAATAAGGTAGATTCTCTTTTAGTTTCCTGAGCACCAGTATGTTGCATTACGTTCCATATTTGATGGAACATCCCAAAGGGATGGACACTTCCTGCTGCCTGATTATGGTTGTTGCGGCTTCTGATTTCATCTGTTCCTGCTTGGAGTGGCTGTGGTGAGTACTTGGCAAACGCATCACCCCTTTCCAATTCTGAAACCAGGGCAGACATCACTAATCAATCACAGCACTCTTTTCTCCTAAGTCCAGAAATGGTCTTAGGGTATTAGACTCCTTTTCAATATAATACCCTAGGCAGCCGTTACTCCTTAGAATTAGCCTAGGAGATAAAAACTAAGACAGTTTTGGTCCCGGGAGACCTTCCCCTGCTCCCCCAGCCTGTAGGCAGAGAAGTATACTGTAAGTGGACGTTTCTGGAGCAATCAGTGGTCAGGTGACTCTGTTGGGTCTGGGGATGTAAAGCAGTGGGAAGTGATGCCCTCCCCACAGGTGGGATGCAGTCTCATCGGGCCTGAGGCTCTTCCCACCTGAGAAGTCGGGCCCTGGACCCCACACCAGGTCTGCGTGGCATCGGGAGACAGAACTCTACACAGGCAAGGGCTCTGCTTACATTTGGGCTGACACAGAAAGTGCTGAACAATAACAGCGCCAATCCCAGCATGAAAAAGGAAACACATTGTGTTTACAGATACGGAGCTTGGCCTCCAAAACAAGAAAGTACCTTTGGATCGGGCGCCCCAGGGCAGGGCTGTTGGATGGCGGCCCCCCTGCTTTGAGTCCTGCGGCCAACCTGTTTCCTCTCCCTGCAGCCAGACCTCAGAGGTGGGCAGGTCGATCTAAGCCAACTCTTTCTTCCCTGACCCAGCCCTGTCTCACTCCACAGCTCAGATCTGGGGAGAATTCATTGTGAGAAAGTGCTCGACCTGCCCAGCTACCACGAGGAAGGAAATTGCTTCTCACTCCAATCCACAGAAACCCATCGGGCTTAAACCAGGAGTGGGGGCAGATCTGCCATCATTGCTACCCAGACATGCCAGGGGAGAATGGGACGGGACATCCTCTGTATTTCTCACCCCAGTTTGTTGTTGGAACTGAGGTGAGGGAGCTGTTTCTTGTTTTATTTTATTTTATTTGTTTTTTGTATTTTGGCCACGCCGTGCGGCACGCGGGATGGTTCCCCAACCACGGATCAAACCTGGGCCTCCGCAGTGAAAGTGCCAAATCCTAACCACTAGGCCACCAGGGAATTCCCTGTTTCTTGTTTTAAATCGAAGGTGTCTGCAGAAGAATGTGACCCACGTTGAAGTGTAAAGCAAGTTCTGATTTTCCTGCTGCATAGAAATGGTTCAGTTCTAAAATCAAGATCAGAGAGCACAGCGTTCTACTTAATAATATATGAAATACCAAGATGTGTGTATTAGGCGCTATGGTTGAGAGAACCCACCTCCAGCTTCAGACGGCTTGGGTTGAAGTCCTGGCTCCACCCTTGCAGTGTGACCTTGGGCGTGTTATTGAAGTTCTCAGTGCTTTCAATGCCTTCTGTGCCCTGGGGGGCTCCACTGAAGACCACGCTGGTATATGGGGTACACTGCCGAGTGAGAGGGGCCCTTGCTTTGTGCTAGGGAGGGGGCTCAGAAGAGGGGCATAAGAAGGAGACCCCCGAGGCAGGGTGCTCCTTCTAGACTAGGGGCTTTCTTTTTTCTTTTTACTTTTTTAAAAAAAATTTTAATTGAAGCGTAGTTGCTGTACAATATTATATAAGTTACAGGTGTACATATAGTGAGTCACAATTTTAAAGGTTATATTCCATTTGTAGTTATTATAAAATATTGGCTCTATTCCCCATGTCGTACAAGATATCCTTGTAGCTTATTTTATAACTAATAATATGTACCTCTTAATCCCTCACGTCTAAATTGTCCCTCCCCTTCCCTCTCCCCACCGGTAACCACTAGTTTGTGGTCTATATCTGTGAGTCTGCTTTGTTTTGTTTTGTTTTGTTTCATTATATTCACTAGTTGGTTGTATTTTTTTAGATTCCACATATAAGGGATCTTACAGAGTATTTGTCTTTCTCTGTCTGGCTTATTTCACTTAGCACGATGCCCTCCAAGTCCATCCATGTTGCTGCAAATGGCAAAATTTCATTCTTTTCTATGGCTGAGTAATACTCCATTGGATATATACATATATTTATTCATCTGTCTGGTGATGGACACTTAGTTTGCTTCCATACCTTGGCAATTGTAAGTAATGCTGCTATGAACATTGGGGTGCATGTATCTTTTCAAATTAGTGTTTTTGGTTTTTTTGGATATATACCCGGGAGTGGCATTCCT
>NW_006785619.1:2112249-2122326 GCF_000442215.2 Lipotes vexillifer
ATTTTCCATCTGGATGATCTGTGCATTGATGTAAGTGGGGTTTAAAGTCCCCTACTATTATTGTGTTACTATCAGTTTCTCCCTTTAAGTCTCTTAATATTTGCTTTATATATTTAGGTGTTCCTATTTTTGGTTCATATATATTTACCATTGTTATAGTTTCTTCTTAGATTGATCTCAATATTATGTAATGTTCTTCTTTATCTCCTGTTATAGTCTTTATTTAAATGTCTATTTTCTCTGATAAAAGTATTGCTACCCCAGTTTTCTTTTGAGTTCCATTTGCATGGAATAACTTTTTCCATGGCCTCATTTTTAGTCTATGTGTTTCTTTAGATCTGAAGTGATTCTACTATATGCAGCATATAGATGAGTAATGTTTTTCTATCCATTGAGTCGCTCTGTATTTTTTGATTGGAGCATTTAGTCCACTCACATTCTTTTAGGACTTCTTTTGTCTTTCTCTTCCTTTTTCTCTCTTCCCTTTTGATTTAATAACTATCTATCTGTAGTGTTATTTTTGGGTTCCTTTCTGGTTTTTTGCATATGTATCACTTATATGTTTCTGGTTTGTCATTCTATGAGGTTTATATATAGAAATCTACATATACACATATGTGATATTTTTTATTGGAGTACAGTTGCTTTACAATGTTGTGTTAGTTTCTGCTCTACAACAAAGTGAATCAATTATATATATACATATATCCACTCTTTTTTAGATTTCATTCCCATTTAGGTCACCACAGATCATTCAGTAGAATTCCCTGTGCTATACAGTAGGTTCTCATTAGTTATCTATTCTATACCTAGTAGTGTATATATGTCAATCCCAATCTCCCAATTCGTCCCACCCCCCCTTCACCCCTTGGTAACCATAAGTTTTTTCTCTACATCTGTGACTCCATTTTTGCTTTGCAAATAAGTTCATCTGTACCATTTTTCTAGATTCCACATATAAGTGATATTATACAATATTTGTTTTTCTCTTTCTGACTTACATCACTCTGTATGACAATCTCTAGGTCCATCCACTATTTCATTTCTTTTTATGGCTGAGTAATATTCCATTGTATATATGTACCACGTCTTCTTTATCCATTCCTCTGTCAATGGACATTTAGGTTGCTTCCATGTCCTGGCTATTGTAAATAGTCTATTGGGTTTCATGCATCCTTTCAAATTACGGTTTTCTCTGGATATATGCCTAGGAGTGGGATTGCTGGGTTACACATGTATGATATTTTAAGTTGATGATCTCTTAAGATCAAACACATTTCATAACCCTGCATTTTTACTACCGCCCCCACATTCGATGTTTTAGGAATCATGTTTTATAGCTTTTTCTTCAGTGTATCCCTTAATTACTTATTGTGGAACAGATGATTTTACTACTTTTGTCTTTTAACCTTCCTACTAGCTTTATAAATGGTTGATCTACTTACATTTACTGCATATTTTACTTTACCAAAGAGATTTTTCTCTCATATTTCCAATTGTGACTTTTTTTGTCCACTTAGAGAAGTCCCTTTAACATTCCTTCTGAAGCCAGTTTTATGGTGCTGAACTCTTCTAGCTTTTGTTTCTCTGTAAAACTCTTGACCTCTCCTTCAAATATTTATGATAGCCTTGCCAGGTAGAGTATTCTTGGTTACAGGTTTTTTTCCTATATTTACTTTAAATATATAATGCCACTGCCTTCTGGCCTGCAGACTTTCTGCTGAAAAGTCAAGTAATAGCCTTATGGGATTTCTCTTGTACATACCTAGTTGCTTTTCCCTTGCTGATTTTAACATTCTCTTTAATTTTTGCCATTTTAATTACAATGTGTTTTTGTTTGGTTCTCTTTGGTTTGGTCTTGTTTTGGACTCTGTGCTTCCTGGACTTGGATGTCTGTTTCCTTTCCCAGGTTAGGGAAGTTTTTAGCTGTTATGTCTTCAAACATACTCTCGGCAACTTCCTCTCTCTCCCTTCTCCTTTTGGGACCCCTATAATGAGGATGTGTTTGTATGCTTGATGTTATCCCAGAGTTTATTTATTTTTTTTTTTATTTTTTTTTTGCCACACCACGCGGCATGCAGGATCTTAGTTCCCTGACCAGGGATCGAACCCATGCCCCCTGCAGTGGAAGCACGGAGTCTTAACCACTGGACCACCGGGGAAGTCCCTCCATTTTAAAAATTGTAACCGTAATCAACATGACTGTTGTACTTAATGATTTCGTTATTTAAATGTCTCCATTAGGGTTGTTAGGATACCAAAAGGGTAGGATGTTAAGTCTAAATAAAATCATAGATTGACTCTCTTCTGGATACATTTTTAAAACAGTATTAGTTGAAATTCAATAAATTGCACATATTTAAAGAATGTAGTTTGGAAAGTTTGACATATGTATTTACCTATGAAACCATAGCCACAATCAAGATAAAGAGCATATCCACCAGCCTCAAATGTTTCCTAATGCTCCTGGGTAATTCTTTGCAGACCTTCTGCTGTTTCCATCACTGTGCTTTCTACCATTTTATATTAGTTTGCTTTTTCTAGAGTTTTATATAAATGGACTAATATGGTATGTATTTTTTTTGGTCTGGTTTTCTTCAGTTTTCATGATTATTTTGAGACTTATCCATGATGTTATGTACCTCAATAGTTCACTCCTTTTTACTGCTGGATAGTAGTCCATTGTATGGAAATACCAAAACTCATCTATTCATCTGCTGGTAGACATTGGGTTTCCAGTTTTTGGCTTTTACAGGTAAATTAGCAGCTGTGAACATTCTTGTACACATTTTTGCATGGACATATGCTTTCATCTCTCTTGAGCAAGTACCTAGGAGCAGAATGACTGTGTGTGATATGGTAGTGGATGTTTAACTTTTTAAGAAACTGCCAAACTGTTTTCCAAAATGGTTGTACCATTTTACATTCATACCAGCAGTGTGTGAGCATTCCAGTGTCTCCAACTCCAGTTCCTCACCAGCATTTGATACGGTCAGTCTTTTTTAATTTTAGCCATCTCAGTGGTTATAGAGTAGATGACCTTTACAATTTTAAGTCTTACAATCCAGAAGCATTGAACATTTTCATTTATTCATGTCTTCTTTTATGCCTTTCTGTAGCGTATATACATTTCTTTATATTAGCCTTATACTTTTTAACAGAAAATTTATTTCTGTGTATTTATAATTTTTATTACTATTATGAAAGGATTTTTTTCCTTCCTCATTTTATTTTCTAACGATACTGCTGACATATAGGAAAGTTGATTTTTATATAAGTATTTTGCAACCTGCAATTTTACTGAACTCTTTTAGAATGAATTCTCAATAGTTTTTCCATTAATTCTCTTCTCAAATTTCTTTCATATTCAGTTATAGCCCACAAATCATGAATATTTTAGCTCTTCTTTCCATTGCTTGGACTTTTATTTTTCTTGTTTTACTGCATTGGATAGAACTTCAAAGTAATGGTATATGATAATGGTAAGATACACCCTTGTGTTGATCCTGACTTGAGTGAGAATGTTTCTAGAGTTTCATCATTAAGTATGTTGTTTGTTACTAGTTTCAGATAGATCTTTATTGTGCTCAAAGGAATGACCTCTATTCTTGGTTTACTGGGAGGTTTGCTCCTTTTTTTTTTTTTTTTTTTTGCGGTACGTGGGCCTCTCACTGTTGTGGTCTCTCCCGTTGCGGAGCACAGGCTCCGGATGTGGCCGTGGCTCATGGGCCCAGCTGCTCTGCGGCATGTGGGATCTTCCCGGACCGGGTCACGAACCCGTGTCCCCTGAATCGGCAGGCGGACTCTCAACCACTGCGCCACCAGGGAAGCCCCTTTTTGTTGTTTTAAATCAACAGTATGTGGGGGCTATATACAAGTCACCCATTTAACACATACAATTCAGTGGTTTTAGTGTGTTTATAAAGTGGTGCAGCCATCACTAAAATTAATCCCAGAGCATTTTTGTCATCACCAGAAGAAACCTTGTACCCATAGCAGTCACTTTCCATTCCCTCCCTCTTACCACTGTCCCAGCCCTAAGCGACCACTAATCTACTTTTGATCTCTGTGGATTTGTCTATTCTGTACATTTCATATAAATAGAATCATACAATATGTGGCCTTTTGTGACTGACTGATTTCAACTAGCGTGTTTTCATGGTTCATCCATGTTATAGCATGTGTCAGTATTTCATTCCTTTTTATGGCTGAATAATATTTCAGTGTATAGATATGTCACATTTTATTTATTCATTCTTCAGTTAGTGGACATTTGGATTGTTTCCACCTTTTGGCTACTAGGAATAATGCTCCTACGAACATTGATGTACAGGTTTTTGTATGAATATGCGTTTTCATTTCTCTTGTGTATGTACGTAGGAGTGGAAATGCTGGGTCATATGGTAACTCTATATTTAACTTTTGAAGGAACTGCCAGACTGTTTACCAAAGCAGCTATTCCATTTTACATTCTTACCTGTAATGTATGAAGATTCCAATTTCCCCACATCCTCATCTGTACTTATACTCTTTCTTTTTGATTATTGCTGTTCTGGTGAGTGTGAGGTGCTATCTCATTGTGGTTTTGTGATTTTCTAAATTGGAACTATTCTAGCATTCGTGGAATAAAGTTTATTTGGTTATATATTATTCTTTGCTAATATTTTATTTTTGATTTTTGTATCTGTTCAAAAGTGTAATTTGTCTGAACTTTTTTCTCCATGTATTGCCTTTTGTATCAGGGCTGTTCTGACCTTATAAAATGAAGTGAGAAGTTTCTATTCTCTTCTATGCTGTGGTATCATTTAAGTAGCGTGAGAAATAACTGTTCCTTGAAGATTTGCTAGAATTAGCCCATCTGGGCCCTGTGCCATTTTTGGAAAGAGTTATTTGATAACCATTTCAGTTTCTTCCATGCTTATGTTTATTCAGGAATTTTTCAACTGCTTTCTGAGTCAAATCTGGTAATTTATTTTCCAAGAAAATGATGATTTACCCAGATTTTCATTTTTTAAGCATAGTTGTATATAGTAATCACTAAAAATGTTTTTTAAAACTTTCATATATGGCTATGTCACCGTTCTAATTTCTAATAATGAAATATTCTCACTCTCTCTTTGCCTAGATTTCTTTGTTTGTTTGACATTTTTGAAAATGATAATACCTGATAATATCCGTTGAACACTCACTGTGTGCCAGGCCCTGTGCTGAGTACTTTGTATGCACTGTCTAATGTTCAGAATCTTGACAACTTTGTGAGCTGAGTACTATTATTCACATTTACAGGTGGTTAAGAAGTGCAGACATTTAACTTGCCTGATGTCACACAGTTACAAAGCCCAGAGTTGTAGTTCAAACAGGATCTCTCTATTCTCAGTCAGAGCTCTTATGTGCTATTTTAGCCTGCCACTTACTTTTTAATGTTTTTTTTAAATTGTTTCTAATTTCTGTTTTATCTTTATTAATTTCTTATTTAGGCTTTTGTGGTCCTACTAATATTTTTAGTTGAATGCTCAGTTCAACTAATATCATTATTTTCTTATTCCTATTTAGCAGTACAACAATTTAGGCAATGACTTTTCGTTTCTATAGTAGCTTTGACCACTTACCCTTGGTTTTGATTTGTACTGCTCTCATTGTCACTATTTTTCCAGTGACTGTGTCATTGTAGTTGTGATACTCTTTGTTTCTGGAGTTATTTATGAATTGGCTTTTCATTTCCAGGGTATTAAGTCCTCAAAATATATATTTTGTTATTAATGTCCAATTTCATTTTATTGCAACTAATACAATTTTTGTTTTGTTTCATTTTTAAATAATTTCATATGTGTACCTAAGGTCCCTTCTGTTGCTATTCCATGGGAACTGGAAGAGAACTCTGTTTTTAGGGTACAGAGTTCAATATATTTATTAAAGTCGACCTTACTGATTATATTCTTCAGATACTCTGTATCCTTGTTTTATTTTTGCCTACTTGGAGCAAAAAGACACTATTAGTGGGAGACTGACATACCACTCTAAGTGTTTAACAAATTAAGTGACAAAGTCATCCAACCTTTTAAAAATCAAGAGGTGGGCAAAGCCATATAAGGCTTTGAACACAAAGTAAAAGCAGGGGTCACAAAATAGTATCTGAAATGTAGAGTTCTGAGCAGAATGCATTACTAAGGTAAAGCTGGTTGTTTTATACTGATATCAGAAAAACTGCACCATATCATGAACTTGAATGGAAATCACCTGGGCCTTGGTTTCGGTGGTGAAAAGAGATGATTTTTCAGCAGATGATTCCTAGTCTCTTCCAGCACTCTCATTCTATGAGGACGTTTGGGGTTCCCTCCTAAGTGGTGCCAGGAAGGGAATTAACCGGAGTTAATGACTAGAAGCAAAGAATAGAACAGGATGACTCCTAGTTGAGACTGGAGCAGTTTGAGCTGACAGCTGGGGCTGGGTTTATTGCTTTGGCTTATTCCTATCTTTACAGGAGCATCTGCCTCATTGCCTCTTGGCCTGGCAAAGGAGATGTGCTGAAATAGAAATCAGTCTGCAAGGACAAGATGGTGAGGCCACAAGGACTCCCTGACATGGGGTGCCACCTCCTGTAATGAAATATGACCCTGATGGCTGGGTTTGGCTCTGGAATATGCCCCCTTCCCCCACCCCTGGGAGCTCTCGGCTCTCTGAAAGAGCATTCCATAGACAGCTACCTGCAGGAACGGGCAGGTTACCCAGCTCCATGCCTGCCTCTGTGTCCCCTCATCTAGCCAAGAGATGATTAATTCATTGAACAAAGAGGGGAAGCGGAAGAGAGGCATGTGTTTCACAGGATACCAGGACCATGAGAAAGGCTGAAAATTAATGAGTTAAGTATCTAATTTAAGAAGTTAGGGAAAAACGAGCAGAATAAGCCAGAACAAAGTGGGGGCGGGGAGGAGATTAAAAACAAGAGCAGAAGTCAGTGAACTGGAAAACAGACATTCAACGGAGAGAGCCAAAGCCAAAAGTTGGTTGTTTGGGAAGACTCATACAATAAACAAATATCTGGAAAGATTGGTAGAGGGAAAGAAAAGAGAAGGCACAAATAAACAACATTAGGAATGAAAAAGAGGCATAACTAGAGATCTGGCAGAGACAAAACGAATAAGGTAATACCATGAACAACTTTATGCTAATACATTTTAAAAGTGTAACCTCTAGCATCTAGATCCAAACCCTTGGAGTATTTCTCACAGAATTGTAACTAGACGACCTACAGCACAGTCTTCTATGGAACCAACTCAAAAACAGATAAAATAGACTTCATCAGAATTTGAAACTTGTGCTTCGAAGGACACCATCAGGAAAATGAAAAGACAGCCCACAGTATGGGAGAAAATATTTGCAAATCAACTATCTGAAAAGGGTCCAGAATATATAAAGAGTATAATGTATAAAGAAATCTTAGAACTCAACAACAAAAAGGCCAAATAAATTTAAAAACAGGCAAAGCACTTGAATAGATATTTCTCCAAAGAAGATATACATACACATGGCCAATAAGCACATGAAAAGATGTCAACATCATTGGCCATCAGAGAAATATAAATCAGTACCACTTCACACCCACTTGGGTGGCTAGAATCAAAAAAAATAATAACAAGTGTTGAAAAGAATGTGAAGAAAGTGGAACTCTCACGCATACACTGCTGGTGGGAATGTAAAGTGATGTAGCTGCTTTAGAAAATAGTTCCTGAAAAGGTTAAACATATGAGTTACCATACAACCCAACAGTTCCACTCCTAGGTATATACTCAAGAGAAATAAAAATACGGATCCACACAAAAGACTGTACACAGATGTTCATAGAAGCATTATTCATAATAGCCAAAAAGTGGGAACAACCCAAATATCCATCAACTGATGAATGGATAAAGTTTGGTATACCCTTACAGAGCAATATTACTCAGCCATGTGAAGGAATGGAGTACTGATACATGCTTAAACATGGATATACCTTGAAAACTTCATGATAATTGAAAGCCAGTCATAGAAGACCACGTACTGTATGATTCTCCTTATATGAAATGTCCAGGATAAGCAGATCCATATAGGAAGCAGATTAGTGGTTGCCAGAGCTTGAAGGGAGGGGTGAGTGGGGAGTGACTGTTAAATGGGTGTGAGGTTCTTGTTGGGGTGATGAAAATGTTCTAAAATTAGATAATGGTGATGTACAACCTTGTGAATTGTACACTTTGAAAGGGTAAATTGTATGGTATGGGAATGATATTTTTATTAAAAATAACTTGTGTGGAGTGGGAAATGTTTATTAAAATGTGTATTTCCAAGCATTTCCCTGGATTAATGAAGTCACATCTCTGGGTGTAGGGTCTAGAAATCTGCAGTACTTTGATGCAACCAGTGCACAGAGAGGTTTAAGAAACACTGTTCGCTTTCACTTTTAGTAGAATTCCCATTAATAAATGTAAAAAAGAGTGATGGAAATAGAAAATCACTCCTTGGGAAAAAAAATCCCTGTAATAGTCATAGAGAATCCCAGTGTCTGCTACAGTCACTGAGTGAAAGTATGATGAGACATAGAAAATTTACATAGTGTCAAAGTATCTCTCCACAATCTTAAAAGGAAAAATAGTAACTTTATAGTGAAGAAATCGGGCAGACATCACTTTAACCAAGTTATTAGAACTAAGAGAACCAATAATGGGACAGACTGACATCCTGTGTCACCCAGTACACACTGAGAGGGAGACAGCATTGCTTCCATGGGATCTTGCTAAAAATATGTAACCTGAATTTCATCCTGAAGAAACATCAAATAATTCCGAACGAGAGCCATTCTACAACGTAACTGGCCAGTACTCTTCAAGAGTATCAAGGTCATTAAGGACAGAGCAAAACTGGAGGACTGGCATATGCTGGAGGAGAAAAAGAAGACAGGAGACCTAAATGCAGTGTCCGATGCTGGATCAGATCCATCCTGGACCAGAAAAGGACATTAGTGGGGCAGTTGGTGAAGTTTGAATAAAGTTTATAGATTAGATTTCAGTTTCCTGGTTTTGATCATTATGGGATGGGTATGTAACAAATTAACATTTGGGGGAGCTGGGTAAAGGGGACAGAGGAATTCTTTGCACTGTTTTACAACTTTTTTTTTTTTTTTTTTGCGGTACGCGGGCCTCTCACTGCTGTGGCCTCTCCCGTTGCGGAGCACAGGCTCCGGACGCGCAGGCTCAGCGGCCATGGCTCACGGGCCCACCCGCTCTGCGGCATGTGGGATCTCCCCGGACCGGGGCACGAACCCGTGTCCCCTGCATTGGCAGGCGGACTCTCAACCACTGCGCCACCAGGGGAGCCCTGTTTTACAACTTTTTTGTAAGTCTAGAATTAATTCAAGTTGAGAAATTAACAAGAAACCACCATTCTGGAGTGTCATGATTCTCAGTTTGAAAGCCATTGGTGTAGCCAGAAGATTTCTGGCTTTGGAATCAGACAGGCCTCAGCTGAATACCTTTACCATCACCTGCCATCTAGATCTTGAGCCTCTCAGCATCAGCCTGTCATCTGAGAAATGGGATTAATCACGTCCATGCCCTAGGATTGTTGGAGGGTTCAGTGAAAGGATGTAAGCAAAATACTAAGTACAGCCCCAGCCTGTATCAGCTGCTCAGGAAATGCCAGCCCTCCCCCACGGTTCAGAGTGATTCTCCCACTCAGTCAGCCTCAAGTCCTTCTCTGGACTTGGAGCGAGAGAATCGTTCCTCTGGGCTGGGCTGTTTGGCCGGGCAGGGAGTCTAAGCACCCTGGCCGGGCACCTGAGAAAAGGTGCATCACGGGAGGAGGCTGGGGGTTTGACCAAGGTTGAGATGGGGAAGGAGTCGGCCTGGGGAGCTTTCTCACAGGCTCCCCTTGGCAGGCTGCTTCAAGTTACACCAACTTCAAACACAAAGGGTTTTCAGACACAAAGGAAGGCTCAACCTGGCCAGTGCCAGGCCTGGCTTGGCATTCAAATTCAGAAATCCAAGTCCTCAGAGCCCACAGACAGGCCAGACCATCCCAGTAGCTCTGCCCCCACTCCAGGAATGC
>NW_006785619.1:2122360-2145721 GCF_000442215.2 Lipotes vexillifer
GGAATGCCAAGAACCTTCCAGAGAGCTCCCCTCCCAGGCCTGCTCCCATCATTGACCCCCGGTCCAAATTAATTAGAGCAAAGTAAGAGCTGGTTCCCTGCAGGCGTTTATTCTGCTGACAGCTGAGACCCGGCCACAGGCCCAAAGGTGGTGCCCCTTCCACCTGCCTCCACCTCTGACTCTCCCCACTTTGCAGCACGTGGGTGGGTTGTGCTGGTGTGGTTTTCTTAATGGCTTATTTTAAAATAAAACAAAGGAGGTCATCTTAGTTTCCCATTGGGTCGGGAACTTTAGGTAGTTTTTCAGTCCCTGTTTTTACATAGAATCCTCCGTGGTCTGTCACTTGGGTCCCCCTTGGGTGAGCCAGAGTTAAAGGCACCATCAGAGAACATTGGAAGGACTGAGGACATTTTAAATGTGCTCTCCCTGTGACCTGGCAATTCCACCTCTCTATGCCCACCCTAGAGAAACACACAGGGGCACAGAAAGGTACCTGCAAGTGTTTGTCCCAGATTTATCTAGATCTGCATCTCTATCTATCTATCATATCTATCTATCTATTATCTATCCATCTATCTATCATCTATCTCTATCTTTATTATTTTAATCTCTATATATCTGTTGTATATATCTAATCTAGATCTATTTCTTTCTTCCTTCCTTCCTTCCTTCCTTCCCTCCCTCCCTCCCTCCCTTCCTTTCTTTATGTCTGTTTCTACATACACACAAAGAGAGAGACAGAGAGAGAGAACACAGCCTGAATGTCTATCAGTAAGGAAATGGCTAAATAAACTGGTCTATTCACACCCTAGAATATAATGCTGTGGGTAAAATCATAAATGTATGCGTGTGCCCAGGGACAGGACTCCATAATATACAGTATGATACCACTTAGGTATCAAAACAAGATCCTGCCTCATCCATCTCTGAAGTGTGGGTACCTCCCCCTCTGTCTAGCCCTGTCATAGCTCTGGCGCTTTTGGAATAGCACTGGTTTCAGGAAATGTGTGACTTAATTGAGTTTGTTGTTATTATGTGGATTATTAACTTAATTTATTAAATTAATGAAGAACCAGGCCCGGAGTTGATTCTTTCTCGGTGCTGAACTGGACAATGTCATTGTCGAACTGCAGCCTGTGGGCCTGTTGCCTGTTTTGTAAATAAATTCTCATTGGAACACAGCTACGCCCATTGTTTACAAGTTGTCTGTGGCTGCTTTCGTGACAACAGCAGAGTTGAGTAGTTGCAGCAGAGACCCTGCAGCCCGCCAAGCCTCAAATAGTTATTATCTGGCCCTTTCACAGAGAAAGTTTGTTGAACCTTATCCTAAGCCCTTATCCCAGACCACCCCATTTCTTCCACGACCTGGGGGATATTGAAAGGAATTGGCCCTTCCCGCTGCCGCTGTGTAACTCAGTGGGGTTTGAAAGAGCTGTTTGTAAAAGCCTAGACTAATGGATACTTTATTATGAATTAATCATTACTAAAGTCACTGCATCCCCATGCCTCTCCAGCACACACAGCCCTGCAGCAACGCCTTATCCAGTGTAGGTCCTCAGTGGGCATTAGCTATAGGACTTCTGAAATGCACTGTTTTCTAGGTAGCCCCCTGAAGCAGACTCGATCCCTCCCCCAAGGACAGGCCTTTGGCTGTTATCTTTGTGTCCTCAGGGCCCAGCAGGATGCTGGCACGTAGCAGGTGCTTAATAAATTTATAGTGGATAAATTATCAATGAAAAGTGTTAAAAAAAAATAGTCATCTTCAGTCTCTTGCCCCTGGGGTGGCCTATTCTGAGTGCATTCAGCAGAAATTAAGGAAATCTGTTCCCCTAAATGAAATGGCCAAGCAAATGGCTCACAGGGCTAGTGTTTCCTGGGTAAAAAAAAGAAGCGTTTTGCCTCCTCTCCCCGGGGGCAGATGAAGGCGGAAGCAGGCCCGTCTTGCCATGAATGCCTTGGCCCCCCCCAGGTCCAGGACACACAGGCTATCATGTTCTTCAAGGCTGCGGCCGTGCTTTCTCCAGGGACCTGCTTGCTTTAGCAGGGATCCCCATCAGGCACCTGACATCCTGATGTTTTAGGCCGGATATAGAAAATGTGAGGCTGCCATGAGAAAGGGGAACCCCACTGGATGGGAGCTAAGGGACTGACCACGAACGAGTCTCTCTCCCGAGAAGCTAGCAACCGGGGTAGCCTTTTCAGGAGGGTGTTTGTCCGATTCCCAGGCTACTTTCAGCAGCAGGGTGGCTATCTAGAACAATGTGCCACACGGAGTGACGTCCCTGATGAGCTGACATGTCAACTTTGGGAGGAGTCACTTACTCACACCTCTCTGGAGCCTGGAGACACTGCTACGTGTGCCTCCCGCCCAGGTCTGTCCCTGCCTCGCGGGGACGTGGCTTCTGCTTTCTCTTGGGACGGGGACGGAGGGCGCAGTAAGGGGGCGGCGAGAGAAGGATTAACCCCCTTCCCCCCCCCCGTTTGTTCTATAATGAGGATATGCATCTTGCCTTGTGGGGGGGGGTCTTTCATTGGGATGAAAAAGTTTCCCTGTGCAGTGTTTATCAAAAGAAAGCGGAGGGGAGAGAAATTCTTCGGAACTAGAGTGGGAAGAGGAGAATACACGCTGAATATCTGAAATGAGAGCGCCGGCAGGGTTTGGCGAGGGAGGAGGGAGATTCTGTCAAGTGGCTGGGGGTTCGGGGGCTGCGTTTCAGCCCGAGCGGCGGGCCCCGGCCCGGAGTCAGCAGCTCACGGCCCCCTTCCCCGGGGACCACCTCCAGCCGGGCAGCACACAAGAGCTTTGGGATGCTAATAGCCCTTTAGGAATGCTAAATGGAGCATTTCGGTCTCCACGAAGGGGCAAAATGAGCGGAGAAAGAAATTTTAGTTTTGAAGTTTCCTTGGGGGAAGGACCAAACAGTGAGGGTTTAAATGGACAGCGTACAAGTTTGATCTGTGCTGTGAAAAAACGAAGAATCAAGGGCACATGTCCTCTTGGCAGCATCTTGGTTGGGTTAAGTGAGTACCACTGCGGATCAGCAGAGGCTGGATCCGAGTTTGCTGGGTATCAGGAACACCCTCCTCTACCCCTAGCAAAGGGCAGTGGGTTGAGCTGAGGACCACTGGGTGGGTGCCCGCGTGATCTGAGGCCCTTCTCCCTGCCTCGCTGCATTCATGCAGCCAGTCACCCATGCATGCACCTGTTCATTCTGCCCATTCCCTCACTTATTCATTTCCTCATTAACTCATCTGCTCATTCATTCATTTGGCCAGTGATTAGTTGCTGAACGCTGTGTCCAGGTATAACAGGGAAGAGCTAAGTCAGATGGATCACGATGGATCTGTTTCTTTGACTTTAACCTTTGGTTTTCATTGCTTTTGTTATTAAAATCATACATAATGGCAGGGAACGCTGCCGCTCTGCTGTACCGCTCTGACCCTGCCCACCTGTGGATGGCTGCAAGAAAGAAGAAACTAACACTTACTCTCATCGAGACTGGTCATTCCAGGAGATGTTTTGCAAGACTGATGGCCCTTCTACTTTACTTCCTCACCGCCTCTCCCTCTCTAACTCTGTAAAAGAAACTGGCATCCAGACCCCGATAAGATGGTATTTTGGAGACACCAGTCTGCCATCTTCTAGGGTCTGCCGGCTTTCCGAATAAATTCGTCGTCCTTGCCTCAACAGCTTGTCTCCGATTCATTGGCCTGTCGTGCGGCAAACAGAACAAGCTTGGGCTTGGTAACACAGGCGGTTCTGAAGCCTGCAAAAACCACCGTGGACAAGCAGGGTCTCTGCTCTTGTGAAGTGAATGGTCTATGGGAGAGGCAGACGGTAAAGAAGTAAATGATGGGAGATCATGGCAGGGAGCGCGTGCAGGGCGGCGCCTGGGGAGGCCTCCAGAGCAGGAACATTTGAGCTGAGACCTGAGTAAGAGGAGGCAGCCTTGTGGAGATTGGCAGTAAGAGCATTCCACGTGAAGAGAGAATTCGGGCAGGAGCTTGCCATGTTTGAGGAGCAGAGAAAAGACCAGCGGGAAGGAAGGGGGTGGGGTGGGAGAGGAAGGCAGGAGAGCCGCCATCAGGTGGGCTTTGTGGTCAGAAGCCTGCAGTTTATTCTGAGGACTGTGGGAAGCTCTTGGAGGGTTTCAGGTAGCTGCTGGGGGAGAAGGAGGGCAAAGGAGAAGCAGGGAAGGGACCTGGGCTGGACAGTCCGATGGCTCTGAACCAGGGGCTGCTCAGCCTGAGGTGGAGAGTGGAGGGGGGCAAGTGATGCCGGGGCCAGCGTAGGGCACCATCGCTCGTGGCTCGGGGCACCATCCAGAGGAGGAGTGAGACCCTTAGCCCAGCTCATCGGGAACATGCTCGTGATCACGGAGTTTGAAACAGGCGAGCACTTGACCCAGCTTGCCTAGGCTCTGCCCAGAGTCCAGAAATAGGATTCCCACCTCGTGAGAAGCAGCCGCTGGGGCCAGAGCCCCCAAGGAAGACTTGGTAGGAGCAGTTATCAAGCATTGATGGAGGGAACCCTTTTGCTGAAAGTGAAGGGCAGGGTGATTCCACCTGCAGATCCCGCCCGCAGCCCGGTCCAACTCTCTCTTCACACCTCAGCCCCTGTTTCTATCAGACAGCCCCTACCCTACAGGGCACCCGCATGGGCCAGTAGGGAGGGGCTCAGGGCACTTCGTGGAGCCTCAGAATGTAACTTGGACACGTTCTCTTCATTGGCCTTTCATCAGTTTCAGTATGGGGCACCTGGGAGAAAGAAAATGCTCAGCTGCACTTCCCTGGCAGTCCAGTGGTTAAGACTCTGCTTCAAATGCAGAGGCCCCGGGTTCGATCCCTGGTTGGGGAACTAGGATCCCACATGCTGTGTGGCGTGGCCAAAAAAAAAAAAAAAAAAAAAAACACAGCTCTCTGAGATGTGGGAATACTTGGAACGCCTCCTCTCTTGGCCAGATGGTTGTTGAGGAGTTAGCCTGGTCCTAGTGCCCTGGGACCCTCTCTGAGATCAGTGAGGATGCTTTGACCCTTTGGGTCACTCGTGACATCAGGAAAGCATGCTTCAGGCAAGTGAGGAGCATGGAGGCTAGACGGGAGGCCGGGGGAGCTCGCAGCGGGAAGGCTGGGATCCAGGAGACGGGGCAGGCTGGCCTGGGTCAGCGGCAGAAGGGCTGGGAAGGAAGACATGTGGTCTTTTGAAGAGGAACTGCTAGCATTTGGGCCCAGTCCAGTATCAAGGATGGAGAAGCTGGCAAGACAGTCCAGAGAACTCGGACAGAGCAGGGTGCTTGCTGCGGCCGCACCCACTCGGCTGTCAAGCAAAGACCCTCTGAGATATGATAGGTGTTGCCTTCTTTCCACACCTGCTTTTGGCCGTGCCGAGCGGCCTGTGGGATCTCAGTTCCCTGACCAGGGATTGAACCCAGGCCCTCGGCAGTGAAATGGCAGAGTCCTAACCACTTGGACCTACGAGGGAATTTCCCAGGATTCTTTCTTCATACAAAATCTCATGTGGAGACACAGTGTGGAAACCGTGTAAAAGTTGAGCTGCTCTGGTTGAGGGAGGTGTTGGTGAAGGGGGTGCTGGGGTGTATCATCCTCATTTCCCCTCCCCCCCATCCCCCCCTCCCAGAGGACCAAAGGACGTGTAGGGCCCTGGGGGATATAGTTTGTAAAGAGAGGCCCACCCGGGAGCAACTTATACAACCGTTTAATTTCGACCTCACTGAATTTACTGCGTAAACAACAGGCCCGGGGGTATGTTGGCTGAAATTATTTCATCACTTGATCCTCGATTTGACATGTGACTGGTTTGATTGCGCACAGATCCCTGGCGACCCTCGAGTCTGTTTCCTAGTGATTTCCCAGGGATATCACTGTCTTGCTTGCTCTTTGCTTTTCTTGTCGGGGTAGGATCTGCTTTCCAGGGACAGTAGTGTGACCTGTCCGCCTCTTTCTGGGTGACCCGTTTTCACTCTGCTTAACACATCTTCCTTCATCTCCCTGCCTTCATTGACGTCTTGGGTATTTTCCATTCCAGAATACTTGGCCTGCTGTTCCTTCCTTGTTTTTACAGTTCACCTGCTGATTGCAGTTTACAAAACATATCCACGAAGCCATCAGGTGGACAGGCAGGCTCAGGACCAACTTGCCATGATGAGGTTTGAGAGGACCCATGTAGGAAAATTTTCTGGAAAATTACACACGGCCCCTTTAAGTGCAACACTTCTAATTTCATCTTAATCATTTTGAATAACAGTCTTTCTGAAATGCATCTTATACTCATCTGCCTTCTGAGACAGAGCCCCCCAAACATAATCTAGCTTTTCTTAATGACTCAGATCATCTGCACAGATGTTGTTTATTGCTTTATGTTGAATGCAGTGTACGGAAGCGTGTTGGACCCTAAAAGGACCTGGATGGCCAAGTCTTTTATGTGTGTATGTATGTATGTATGGCTGCGTCAGGTCTTCGTTGCAGTGCGTAGGCCTCTCAGTGCGGTGGCTTCTCTTGTTGCAGAGCACAGGCTCTAGGGCACACGGGCTTCAGTAGTTGCGGCACACGGGCTCAGTAGTTGTGGCTCACAGGCTCTAGAGTGCAGGCTCAGTAGTTGTGGCACATGGGCTTAGTTGCTCCGCAGCATGTGGGATCTTCCCAGACCGGGGCTCGAACTCGTGTCTCCTGCATTGGCAGGCGGATTCTTAACCACTGCGCCACCAGGGAAGCCCTGGATGGCCAAGTCTTAAGAGTTAGCGTTGTATGTTAAAAGCCTCACTTTTCTGATCCATAAAATGGGTATATTTATACCTGACTTACAGGATTTTTGTGAGGATTGGAGCCCACATAGGATACTTGACCCATGGTAGGCACTCAAAAAAAAAAAAAAAAAAAAAAAAAAAGAAATGTGGCTTAAAAAAAAGAATAAAGAATGGCAAGAGGGACTTCCCTGGTGGCCCAGTGGTTAAGAATCCGCCTGCCAATTCAGGGGGCACCAGTTCGAGCCCTGGTCCAGGAAGATCCCACATACAGTGGAGCAACTAAGCCCTCGCACCACAACTACTGAGCCTGCGCTCTACAGCCTGTGCTCCGCAACAAGAGAAACCACTGCAATGAGAAGCCCGTGCACGCAATAAGAGTAGCCCCCGCTTGCCACAAGTAGAGAAAGCCCGCGTGCAGCAACGAAGACCCAATGTAGCCAAAAATAAAATAAATAAATTTATTAAATAAAAAGAAACGAATGGCAAGAGATGCTAAGGAGGCTAGATGTTTTCCGTTGTGAAAACCAACTTACTGGTTTTCCATTTTACTGTGTTTGACCTGATTTATTTTTTGAGCCCCAGGTATCAGGAACCCCAATCCAATCTCAAAGTGTTTGTCTTTAAGGAGTTGAGGGCAAGTGGATGTGAGACAGGTTGATTGTGTAGTGGCTTAAGAGCCCACACTTCGGAGTCTGACTGCCTGAGTTCTGATCCTGGCTGTGTCACTTCCTGGATGTGTGGCTTTGAGCAGGTTTCTTAATTTCTCTGTGTCTCGGTTTACCCATCTGAAAAATGGGGATAATAATAGTACCTACCTGGCAGGGCTATTATGAGCATTAAATTTGGTAATACACATAAAGCAGTTATCAAAGCACTTGGCACATAGTAAGGCCTCTGTATTACCATTCATTGTAATGCCTAGCTACTATGTGGTAATGCCTATCTACTATGTGGTAATGCCTACCTACTATGTGGCAGGCCCAGGCCCCACTGGGTAGAATATGAAGGTGTCTGAGGCATTGTTCCTGCCCACAAATAACCCTGGAGGAAACGGAGCAGGTCCAGATTGAGGAACTCATGTAGGTATCTCAAACGATAAACAGAATTACCGTGCAACCCAGCAATTCCATTCCTAGGTCTGTACCCCAAAGAATTGAAAGCAGGGAATCGAACAGAATCTTATACACTGAAGTTTATAACATTATTCATAATAGCTGAAAAGGAGGAAACAACCCAAATGTCCATTAGTGGATAAAGGGATAAACACAATGTGGTATATGTGTATATGTATATATATATATATATATATATATATATATATATATACACACAATGGAAAGTTATTCAACCACAAAAAAGAATGAAGTCTTGACACACGCTGTAATGTGGATTGAACCACAAACATTCTGCTAAGTGAAAGAAACCAGATCTAAAAGGTCACATATTATATGATTACATTTATGAGAAATATCCATAGAGACAGAAAGCAGATTAGTGGTTGCCAGGGGCTGGAGGGAGGGAGGGTAAAATGGGAAGTGACTGCTTAATGGGTATGGGGTCTCCTTTGGGCATGTTGAAAATGTTTGGAACTAGACAGAGGTGATGGTTGTACGATATTGCGAACGTTCCAAATGCCACTGAATTGTATACTTTAAGTGGTTCATTATATATTATATGAATTACACCTCAATTAAAAAAAGATTCATGCAGATGGAAGGACCCCAGAGGGTAAGTCCAAACCTCCAGGGCTGTGTGCCACTCAGTGAGTGTGTCTGTGAGCACTGAGGCCCAGGGAGGGGAGTGAGTGGCAGGGTGGCAGAATGACATTGGTCAGAGGAAACGGGACACACTGCACTCAGAGTGCATGTGTGTCAATGTGTATGTGTGTATTTATATAAAATACTAGCCATTTGGATTAGGGTAGGATAGATAAGGAAAAACTATATGTTAATGCGGAAGATGTCAATTGAAAAAAAATGCACAACCTAAAAGTTGAGAATTATGGTTTTTTTTCGGTGGACTGTCTAAGGATTTAAGCCCAGGAGACATCCTCTCAGATAGTTCTGAGTGACTGGTCCAAAGAGGTAAAGGAGGACTCAGGATATATAGGAGTTTTTGCAAAAGAAACCCAAAACAAACTGGTAGTCCGAACATCAAAAGATAACTGCTAATTAAAGAAAAAACAGACACCTGAAGTTAATGAATTTAGCACTTTTCTATGCACGGGAAGATGCAAGAGTCTGGGCTCATTGAAATCATTCCTTTGATATGCACCTTAACCATCTAGGGCCAGTATTCTGTTTTTTTTTTAAAATTAATTAAAATTTATTTTTGGCTGCGTTGGGTCTTTGTTGCTGTGCTCTGGCTTTCTCTACTTGCGGCGAGTGGGGGCTGCTCTTCGCTGTGGTGCGTGGGCTTCTCCTTGCGGTGGCTTCTCTTGTGGCGGAGCACAGTCTCTAGGCGCGCGGGCTTCAGTAGTTGTGGCACGCAGGCTCAGTAGTTGTGGCTTGCGGGCTCTAGAGTGCAGGCTCAGTAGTTGTGGCGCACGGGCTTAGTTGCTCCGCGACATGTGGGATCTTCCCGGACCAGGGCTCGAACCCACGTCCCCTGCATTGGCAGGCGGATTCTTAACCACTGTGCCCCCAGGGAAGTCCCCACTATTCTGTTTTTCTCCAGTCTGAATCCCCTCATAGTGCACAGTCAGGATGGGGCAGGTGGCTGCAGTGCCTGATGGCTTGATGGCCACAACATCCTTTGTTTACTGATATGGCAGGTAACATTCTCTGTCCACAGTTTGTTAACTGCCAAGTGAATGGTACCAGCAGTGGGCTTTGGGACACGTGCCACCGACAACATAGGGTGTCACAGTGCTTTTTGTTTTTTAAACTCGTCTACTCTTGGATACTTCTGTTTTGTTTTGTCTTTAATATTTATTTATTTAGGCTGCACCGGCACGCAGCCTTCTTAGTTGTGGCATGCAGGCTCCTTAGTTTTGGCACGCATGCGGGATCTAGTTCCCCGACCAGGGATCGAACCCAGGCCCCCTGCGTTGGGAGCATGGAGTCTTACCCACTGGACCAGGGAAGTCCCATCACAGTGCTCTTTGCAGAACCCCGGGTTGCTCATGTGTTTTGTCGTCAGCTAGCCAGCCTTCAAGTGGGGAAGTGAGGAGCAGGCAACAAAGGTTTCAGAGAAAGTCATATTCAAAGCATAAAATGGAGAAAATTCATTTGCAGCTAATTACTCTGCTGCATTTACCTTAACTGAGTCACCTTAGGTTGCTTTGCACTGAGGAAAGACCCCCCCGGGCCAACCAGGAGAGCCTCACACTTCTCAGGGAAGTAGAGAAGGCCTGGGACAAGCCCTGGGATGGCTCAGTCTGGGTGACTGAGTTCCCTTTCCTCGAACGTGGAAGACTTGAGCGGCAGTGGGAGAATGGGCTGTGGAAGGTGGCGGATTCTAGGCAGGTGAGTGCAGTGAATGGTGATGGCCCCAAGGGTGAAGGTGGAGCTGGCAGTTTCAGGGGACGTCCAGTCGGTGAGAGAGTCCAGCTAACACCTAGGCTGGGAGTGGGAGAGCAGTAGGGCTGAGAGCAGAGAGGTGGCACAGGCAAGATGGCGCAAGATGGAGGCCAGGTTAAGGAATGTGGGATTTACCTGGGCAAGTGGTTGTCACGTGTCAGCAGGCATGGGACTCACAGATGGCTGGAGCCCTCCCCGGGATTCTGTAGGTCTGGGGTGGGGCCTCAGAATTTGCATTTCTGACAAGCTCCCAGTTGATACTGGTACTGCTCGTCTGGGTACCACACTTAGAGAACCAATGACAGGCAGTGTGGAACCAGGACCCATTGTTAGTAGGGGATAAACTTGGGAACCACTGGTGACCGCTGGGTATGGCTGTGAGAGCGGTAACTTGTTAAATCAGGTAGTTTTACTGCTCAATCAATCTCAAATCCCAGTAGATCTTTAGCCCCCAGATGTTCAACCTGCTAATGAAAAAAATCTTGGAGGCCATTGTTATATTTTGACGACGACAGACTTTCTTGGTATGAAGGTTCCCCAACTCCACATTAGGGGCTGTAGCCTCACAAGAGATTTTTTATGTCCCTTCCAGGGCTGAGGAAGCAGTCTAGAAAAATGTTGTTTCTGTGCTTAAAGTGCTGAGACATTTGAACTCAGATCCTTTCTGGAAATGTCCGTGATTATTGGGTCAGAACGTTTCTTGAACTTTGGACACATTTTTAAGACCCACCCCCACCCCCCATCCAATATCCTCCTACAGAAATACAGCTTCTCCAGGTGTGCATCTAACGCTTGCTTCTTTGCAGCCAGCTGAGTCTGTAGCTAAGGGAAAAAGCCCTCCTACCCTTGGTTTCAGAAGGTTTTGAAATGCTAATTCGTAGCCCTGAAATATTCTGACAGCCTTATTCAGGGCCATCAGGCACCTTGATTTCTTAACAGTAGTATGAAAGGTAAATTGCTGCTACCCAAGAAGTCATCCTGCTTTTCATGAGAAAGCTGAGGAAAATAGCACATAAAATTATGTGCAGGCATTACATTTCAGGTATCACGTGATGAGGATATCTGACACCCAGTATATCCGTAGGTGTGACAGTGTCAACTCATAGTAGAAATCTAATAGATTTGCCAGCATGGCCTTTCTGTTAGAAAAAAAGATACAGGGTTGTGACGAACATTTTCAGAATTTGTTCCACGTCTATCTAAAATCCGAAAGCACATCTTTTTGAAGTTCTACTTTTCTATTTCCACTGAGAAATTCTGTTCCAGAGACGAGGCTATCAGGGCCTTTTTTTTTTTTTTAAAGGAAAGACTCTAATTTTCATACATCCTGCAGCCTTTTATAGATGTCATTAATGCCTTTTATAGGTGTCATTAATGCCTTTTATAGATGTCATTAATGCCTTTCAAAGCTTTTTGATATTTTGCCACAAAAAGTACAAAATGGTGTTTCTGCATGGTCCAAGCTCGAAGGCGGGATTTAGTCCACAATCTAAAGGTTCCATGCTTTGCTGTGAAGGAAGTTAGCCTGTGTGTTTAGCGGAGTAAAGACTCCCTATTTTTTTAAAAAATATTTATTTATTTATTTGGCCGCGCTGGGTCTTACTTGCGGCATGTGGGATCTAGTTCCCTGACCAGTGATCGAACCCGGGCCCCCGGCATTGGGAGCGTGGAGTCTTAGCCACTGGACCACCAGGGAAGTCCCAAGAATCTCTTTTAGCCAAGACTGAAGGAGCCATTGTCATAGCCCAGTGCTCATGGGAATGAGAGAAATCCATCTGGTCACTTTGCCCAGGGGTTTCCAGTATGATTTAAATATTTTTTTCAGTCATTAATGGGATGTAATACAGAACATCGTAAGTTACAAGACCCCTCATTTGGCTGTTTCTTGTTCAGGATCTAGTGGGTAGTTGTGGTTTGCTGCTGCCCTTGGTTGAGTAGGAAAGGGGGGTTATATTGTCTTGTAGGGATGTAGAAACCAAGTCACTGGGGAGGAAAATGAGCGCACTGAGTAAATAGTCCTATTTACCTTGCTGATTACAGTAATGGGTTAGGGCTGTTTGCATATAAATCCATGCATGCATCCACGCATCTGGGAATCCACGCATCCATCCGTTTCCTGCCTAGCCTTCTCTCCTGGCTACTCCTCCTCTAACTGTCCTCCACGTCTAGGAGTTCACCCTAGAGTTCTCTCCTCTCTGTGTGCTACGCCTTCTCTCTATAGGTGACCTCCTCCTTTCTCTCGGCTTTACAGCAAGCCATGTAAAGCCTCTCAGTTTTACGTCTCTGGCCTGGCTTCTCTGCCAAGCTTCAAACCCCACCACCCCTTTTTCTCACCTCCACTTGGCTATCTAATAGGGATCTCAGGTTGCGCAGACTACATAGGAGAGTTATCCTCAGTTCTCAATTCCTGGGAATTCCCTGGTAGTTCAGTGGTTAGGACTTTGTGCTCTCACTGCCGAGGGCCCGGGTTCAATCCCTGGTTGGGGAACTAAGATCCCATAAGCCGCGAGGTACAGCAAAAAAAAAAAAAAAAAAAAAAAAAAAAAAAAAAAAAAAAAAAAAAGAAAAAAGAAAAAGAAAAAGAAAAATCTCAATTCCTCTCTCTCTCTCACCCCACACCCTCCAATCAAGTCAACGCTGAGTCTGATCAGTACTTTACAAAATATTTCTAAGCCGTCTATTTCATGTTGTGTCTCAGACTACGGCCAAAGCTTCTTCCTTGTTCTCCTGCTTCCTCTCCTGCCCTGGTTCGATCCATTTCTACAACTGCAGCAGGGAAGATGTGAACCCCCTGCTTTTAACCCCTGAGTGGCTGCCGTGGCACTGCCATTCAGCCCCCTTCCCTGCTGGTGTGATGCCAGCCTGCATCTGCTTGGGCCCTCCCCTCACTGCAGCCATGCTGGCCTCCCGTCTTGAGCTCCAACCTGCCATTTTCTCTCTCCCTTTGGCTGTTTTTCCTTATTCCTTGGATTTCAGCTCAGATGCCTTACTCAGAGAGGCCTTCCCTGAACCCCACACACCCAGATTGTCAGGGTGTCTCGTTTTCACCATCTGAAATTATCTCATTTTCATATTTGTTCATTTGATGCCTGTCTCCTGACACTAGACTGAAAGTGCCATCAGGGCAGCCGCTGAGTCTACTTTGAGGTCTCTGTGTCCTCGTCCTGGGACCAGGCCTGGGTGCAGCGTGTGAGCTCAGTAAAAATCTGCGGTAACCGAAGGAAGGAAGGTGTGAATGGCCACGAGCAGGACGCTGCGCTGGGCGCCTGCCAACCTGTGGATTGTGCCCAAGTGCTAGGGAAGTATGTGGGCATTTAAACACTTTATCATTTACTGCCAAGTTCCAACAAAGGTATGAGAGCTTGATTTAAACAAATCATGACAATATACAAAGTTGACCATAAATGCACAAACTTCTCATTTATCATTTTGCTAATCCCAGCTTCTCTGCTCAGTTATCTACCTTTAGCCTGAGATTATGTACATTCGTCTGTATCTGGAGAAAGGGAGAAAATATATACCTATAGAGGAATGCAGTAAAACAGACACCTTAATGTGGATGTATGCATGAGACCTTAAAAGCGGGTAAAATGCTGTAAGATATTTTATTGTCTGATTAAGAAAATCGCTCGTTGTATTAAAGACCTCACAAGCTTGCACTGATGTTGGTTGCATTCCGTGTGGCTCAAACAGAGGAAATGCAATAGCAGATATTCAGAATGGTTGAATCGAACCCATGCATCGTGTAAGTCAATAGTCTGGAGAATGGAGTGTTGGCAGGGCTGCAGATGGACATGGCAGTGACTCTTAGGGTTTTCATTATAATAAAGACGTTTGTTAGCGGAGTAAGGCACGTTCGAGTGAATCACATGCTGCGTGCATTCATTCACACACCCGCTGTGCACTGGCACACTGCCACGTGAGTTGCCTTCTTCTAAGATTCTGATTCTCCATCCCAGTCTTTTACAGAATCACGTCCAAAGTCTTTTGTGTGGAATTGGAAGCCCTTTCCAGTCTTTCCCAAATGCCCATCTTTCTAACTTCATTAGCTACCTCCTGTGTCCCAAGGGGGCTTGCGCTGCATAGGCCCCCTTGGTCCTGGGTCTGGAGTTCTTCCAGGCGGCTCCGCCTGGCTATAGCCCCTCAACAGGAGAGATGCGGGAGGGGGAAGAACGTGACGTCCATGGCTCCTCAGCCAGGATGCTCCTGCCCAGGTGCTAGATCCTCCGGTGCAAACGGACTCACTTGCTTGCCTCCATGGAGCTCAGATTATGTCTCCCAGCACAAAATCTTTTTTTTTTTTTAACATCTTTATTGGAGTATAATTGCTTTACAATGTTGTGTTACTTTCTGCTGTAAAACAAAGTAAATCAGCTATATGTATACATATATCCCCATATCCCCTCCCTCTTGTGTCTCCCTCCCACACTCCCTATCCCATCCCTCTAGGTGGTCACAAAGCACCGAGCTGATCTCCCTGTGCTATGCTGCTGCTTCCCACTAGCTATCTACCTTACGTTTGGTAGTGTATATATGTCCATGCCACTCTCTCACTTCGTCCCAGCTTACCCTTCCCCCTCCCCGTGTCCTCAAGTCCATTCTCTACATCTGCGTCTTTATTCCTGTCCTGCCCCTAGGTTCTTCGGGTGTGAGATGATATCTCATTGTAGTTTTGATTTGCATTTCTCTAATGATTAATGATGTTGAGCATTCTTTCATGTGTTTGTTGGCAGTCTGTATATCTTCTTTGGAGAAATGTCTATTTAGGTCTTCTGCCCATTTTTGGATTGGGTTGTTTATTTTTTTGTTATTGAGCTGCATGAGCTGCCTGTAAATTTTAGAGATTAATCCTTTGTCAGTTGATTCATTTGCAAATATTTTCTCCCATTCTGAGGGCTGTCTTTTGGTCTTGTTTATGGTTTCCTTTGCTGTGCAAAAGCTTTGAAGTTTCATTAGGTCCCATTTGTTTATTTTTGTTTTTATCTCCATTACTCTAGGAGATGTGGTCAAAAAGGATCTTGCTGTGATTATGTCATAGAGTGTTCTGCCTTTGTTTTCCTCTGAGAGTTTTATAGTGTCTGGCCTTATATTTAGGTCTTTAATCCGTTTTGAGTTTATCTTTGTGTATGGTGTTAGGGAGTGTTCTAATTTCCTTCTTTTACATGTAGTTGTCCAGTTTTCCCAGCACCACTTATTGAAGAGGCTCTCTTTTCTCCACTGTATATTCTTGCCTCCTTTATCAAATATAAGGTGACCATATGTGCATGGGTTTATCTCTGGGCTTTCTATCCTATTCCATTGATCTATATTTTTGTTTTTGTGCCAGTACCATACTGCCTTGATTACTGTAGCTTTGTAGTATACTTTGAAGTCAGGGAGTCTGATCCCTCCAGCTCCATTTTTCTTTCTCAAGATTGCTTTGGCTATTCGGGGTCTTTTGTGTTTCCATACAAATTGTGAATTTTTTGTTCTGGTTCTGTGAAAAATGCCATTGGTAGTTTGATAGGGATTGCATTGAATCTGTAGATTGCTTTGGGTAGTATAGTCATTTTCACAATGTTGATTCTTCCAACCCAAGAGCATGGTATATCTCTCCATCTGTTTGTATCATCTTTAATTTCTTTCATCAGTGTCTTATAATTTTCTGCATACAGGTCTTTTGTCTCCTTAGGTAGGTTTATTCCTAGATATTTTATTCTTTTTGTTGCAATGGTAAATGGGAGTGTTTTCTTGATTTCACTTTCAGATTTTTCATCATTAGTGTATAGGAATGCCAGAGATTTCTGTGCATTAATTTTGTATCCTGCTACTTTACCAAATTCATTGATTAGCTCTAGTAGTTTTCTGGTAGCATCTCTTTAGGATTCTCTGTGTATAGTATCATGTCATCTGCAAACAGTGACAGTTTTTTCTTCTTTTCCAATTTGAATTCCTTTTATTTCTTTTGCTTCTCTGATTGCTTTGGCTAAAACTTCCAAAACTGTGTTGAATAATAGTGGTGAGAGTGGGCAGCCTTGTCTTGTTCCTGATCTTAGTGGAAATGGTTTCAGTGCTTCACCATTAAAAATGATGTTGGCTGTGGGTTTTTCATATATGGCCTTTATTATGTTGAGGTAAGTGCCCTCTATGCCTACTTTCTGGAGGATTTTTATCATAAATGGGTGTTGAAGTTTTTGAAAGCTTTTTCTGCATCTGTTGAGATTATCATATGGTTTTTCTCCTTCAGTTTGTTAATATGGTGTATCACATTGATTGATTTGTGTATATTGAAGAATCCTTGCATTCCTGGGATAAACCCCACTTGATCATGGTGTATGATCCTTTTAATGTGCTGTTGGATTCTGTTTGCTAGTATTTTGTTGAGGATTTTTGCATCTATGTTCATCAGTGATATTGGCCTGTAGTTTTCTTTCTTTGTGACATCCTTGTCTGGTTTTGGTATCAAGGTGATGGTGGCCTCGTAGAATGAGTTTGGGAGTGTTCCTCCCTCTGCTATATTTTGGAAGAGTTTGAGAAGGATAGGTGTTAGCTCTTCTCTAAATGTTTGATAGAATTCGCCTGTGAAGCCATCTGGTCCTGGGCTTTTGTTTGTTGGAAGATTTTTAATCACAGTTTCAATTTCAGTGCTTGTGATTGGTCTGTTCATATTTTCTATTTCTTCCTGATTCAGTCTTGGCAGTTTGTGCATTTCTAAGAATTTGTCCATTTCTTCCAGATTGTCCATTTTATTGGCATAGAGTTGCTTGTAGTAATCCCTCATGATTTTTTGTATTTCTGCAGTGTCAGTTGTTACTTCTCCTTTTTCATTTCTGATTCTATTGATTTGAGTCTTCTCCCTTTTTTTCTTGATGAGTCTGGCTAATGGTTTATCTATTTTGTTTATCTTCTCAAAGAACCAGCTTTTAGTTTTATTGATCTTTGCTATTGTTTCCTTCATTTCTTTTTCATTTATTTCTGATCTGATTTTTATGATTTCTTTCCTTCTGCTAACTCTGGGGTTTTTTTGTTCTTCTTTCTCTAATTGCTTGAGGTGCAAGGTTAGGTTGTTTATTCGAGATGTTTCCTGCTTCTTAAGGTGGGCTTGTATTGCTATAAACTTCCCTCTTAGAACTGCTTTTGCTTGCGTTTGGCAGTGTATATATGTTCATGCCACTCTCTCACTTTGTCACGGCTTACCCTTCCCCCTTCCCCTATCCTCAAGTCCATTCTCTAGTAGGTCTGTGTCTTTATTCCCATCTTGCCCCTAGGTTCTTCATGACCTTTTTTTTTTTTCTTAGATTCCATATATATGTGTTAGCATACGGTATTTGTTTTTCTCTTTCTGACTTACTGCACTCTGTATGACAGACTCTAGGTCTATCCACCTCACTACAAATAACTCAATTTCGTTTCTTTTTATGGCTGAGTAATATTCCATTGTATATATGTGCCACATCTTCTTTATCCATTCATCTGTTGATGGACACTGAGGTCTTGGAAGATTTTTAATCACAGTTTCAATTTCAGTGCTTGTGATTGGTCTGTTTATATTTTCTATTTCTTCCTGGTTCATTCTTGGAAGGTTCTAAGAATTTGTCCATTTCTTCCAGGTTGTCTATTTTATTGGTGTATAGTTGCTTGTAGTAATCTCTCATGATCCTTTGTATTACTGCAGTGTCAGTTGTTACTTCTCTTTTTTCATTTCTAATTCTGTTGACTTGAGTCTTTTCCCTTTTTTTTTTTCTTGATGAGTCTGGCTAATGGTTTATCAATTTTGTGTATCTTCTCAAAGAACAAGCTTTTAGTTTTACTGATCTTTGCTATTGTTTCCTTCATTTCTTTTTCATTTATTTCTGACCTGATTTTTATGATTTCTTTCCTTCTGCTAACTTTTTTTTTTTTGTGTGTGTTCTTTCTCCAGTTGCTTTAGGTGCACAGTTAGGTTGTTTATTTTATTTTATTTTATTTTATTTTTGCGGTACGCGGGCCTCTCACTGCCGTGGCCTCTCCTGTTGCGGAGCACAGGCTCCGGATGCGCAGGCTCAGCGGCCATGGCTCACGGGCCCAGCTGCTTCGTGGCATGTGGGATCTTCCCGGACTGGGGCACGAACCCATGTCCCCTGCATCGGCAGGCGGACTCTCAACCACTGCGCCACCAGGGAAGCCCAACAGTTAGGTTGTTTATTTGAGATTTTTCTTGTTTCTTGAGGCAGGGTTGTATTGCTATAAACTTCCCTCTTAGAACTGCTTTTGCTGCATCCCACAGGTTTTGGGTCGTCGTGTTTTCTTTTTTTTTAATAAATTTATTTTATTTATTTATTTTTGGCTGTGTTGGGTCTTCGTTGCTGTGTGCGGGGTTTCTCTAGTTGCAGTGAGCGGGGGCTACTCTTCGTTGTGGTGCACAGGCTTCTCATTGCAGTGACCTCTCTTGTTGCAGAGCACGGGCTCTAGGAGCATGGGCTTCAGTAGCTGTGGCACGCAGGCTCATTAGTTGTGGCTCCCGGCTCTAGAGCACAGGCTCAGTAGTTGTGGCACACATGCTTCATTGCTCTGCAGCATGTGGGATCTTCCTGGACTAGGGCTCGAACCTGTGTCCCCTGCATTGGCAGGCAGATTCTTAACCACTGAGCCACCAGGGAAGCCCCTCGTGTTTTCATTGTCATTTGTTTCTAGGTATTTTTTAATTTTCTCTTTGATTTCTTCAGTGATCACTTCGTTATTAAGTAGTGTATTGTTTAGCCTCCATGTGTTTGTATTTTTTACAGATCTTTTCCTGTAATTGATATCTAGTCTCATGGTGTTGTGGTCGGAAAAGATACTTGATACAATTTCAATTTTCTTAAATTTACCAAGGCTTGATTTCTGACCCAAGATATGGTCTATCCTGGAGAATGTTCCATGAGCACTTGAGAAGAAAGTGTATTCTGTTGTTTTTGGATGGAATGTCCTATAAATATCAATTAAGTCCATTTTGTTTAATGTGTCATTTAAAGCTTGTGTTTCCTTATTTATTTTCATTTTGGATGATCTGTCCTTTGGGGAAAGTGGGGTGTTAAAGTCCCCTACTGTTATTGTGTTACCGTCCATTTCCCCTTTTATGGCTGTTAGCATTTGCCTTATGTGTTGAGGTGCTCCCATGTTGGGTGCATATAAATATTTACAATTGTTATATCTTATTCTTGGATTGATCCCTTGAACATTATGTAGTGTCCTTCTTTGTCTCTTATAATAGTCTTTATTTTAAGGTCTATTTTGTCTGATATGAGAATTGCTACTCCAGATTTCTTTTGATTTCCACTTGCATGGAGTATCTTTTTCCATCCCCTCACTTTCAGTCTGTATGTGTCCCTAGGTCTGAAGTGGGTCTCTTGTAGACAGCATATATACGGGTCTTGTTTTTGTATCCACTCAGCCAGTCTATGTCATTTGGTTGGAGCATTTAATCCTTTTACCTGTAAGGTAATTATCGATATGTATGTTCCTATTACCATTTTCTTAATTGTTTTGGGTTTGTTATTGTAGGTCTTTTCCTTCTCTTGTGTTTCCTGCCTAGAGAAGTGCCTTTAGCATTTGTTGTAAAGCTGGTTTAGTGGTGCTGAATTCTCTTAGCTTTTTGTGCCTGTAAAGGTTTTAATTTCTCCGTTGAATGTGAATGAGATCCTTGCTGGGTAGAGTAATCTTGATTGTAGGTTTTTCCCTCTCATTGCTTTAAATATGTCCTGCTACTCCCTTCTGGCTTGCAGAGTTTCTGCTGAAAGATCAGTTGTTAACTTTATGAGGATTCCGTTGTATGTTATTTGTTGATTTTCCCTTGCTGCTTTTAATAGTTTTTCTTTGTATTTAGTTTTTGATAGTTTTATTAATATGTGTCTTGGCATGTTTCTCCTTGGATTTATCCTGTATGGGACTCTCTGCGTTTCCTGGACTTGATTGACTATTTCCTTTCCCATATTAGGGACATTTTCAACTATAATCTCTTCAAATATTTTCTCAGTCCCTTTCTTTTTCTCTTCTTCTGGGACCCCTATAATTCGAATGTTGGTGCATTTAATGTTGTCCCAGAGGTCTTTGAGGCTGTCCTCAATTCTTTTCATTCTTTTTTCTTTATTCTGCTCTGCGGTAGTTATTTCCACTATTTTATCTTCCAGGTCACTTATCCGTTCTTCTGCCTCAGTTATTCTGCTACTGATCCCATCTAGAGAATTTTTAATTTCATTTATTGTGTTGTTCATCCTTGTTTGTTTCCTCTTTAGTTCTTCTAGGTCCTAGTTAAATGTTTCTTGTATTTTCTCCAATCTGTTTCCAAGATTTTTGATCATTTTTACTGTCGTTACTCTGAATTCTTTTTCAGGTAGACTGTCTATTTCCTCTTCATTTGTTTGGTCTGGTGGGTTTTTACTTTGCTCCTTCATGTGCTGTGTATTTCTCTGTCTTCTCACTTTGCTTAACTTACTGTGTTTGGGGTCTCCTTTTCGCAGGCTGCAGGTTCGTAGTTCCTGTTGTTTTTGGTGTCTGCCCCCAGTGGGTATGGTTGGCTCAGTGGGTTGTGTAGGCTTTCTGGTGGAGGGGACTGGTGTCTGTGTTCTGGTGGATGAGGCTGGATCTTGTCTTTTTGGTGGGCAGGACCACGTCCAGTGGTGTGTTTTGGGGTGTCTGTGACCTTATTATGATTTTAGGCAGCCTCTCTGCTAATGGGTGGGGTTGTGTTCCTGTCTTGCTAGTTGTTTGGCATCGGGTGTCCAGCACTGGAGCTTGCTGGTCATTGAGTGGAGTTGGGTCTTAGCCTTGAGACGGAGATCTCTGGGAGAGCTCTCGCCTATTGATATTACATGGGGCTGGGAGGTCTCTGGTGGTCCAATGTCCTGAACTCGGCTCTCCCACCTCAGAGGCTCAGGCCTGACACCTGGCCAGAGCACCAAGACCCTGTCAGCTACACGGCTCAAGTTGACTGTGGAGATTTAATCCGCTGCTCCTGAGGCTGCTGGGAGAGATTTCCCTTTCTCTTCTTTGTTCGCACAGCTCCTGGGGTTCAGCTTTGGATTTGGCCCCGCCTCTGAGGGTAGGTCACCCTCTGGTGTCTTTTGGGAAGTCTGAGGTCTTTTGCCAGCATTCAGTAGGTGTTCTGTAGGAGGTGTTCCACATGTAGATGTGTTTCTGATGTATTTGTTGGGGAGGAAGGTGATTTCCGCGTGTCACTCCTCTGCCATCTTGAAGGTCCTCCTCCCAGCGTAAAGTCTTAGTGTTTCATTGGAGGCACGTAATAAAGGCATATAGGTTGGATAAAGGCCAAGGTAAAAAGGGATTGATGAGCTTATGTTAATACCTCTTTGGTGTGAATAGAGTCAGATTTATTCCCTATTGTTAAGGCCTTTTTTAATAGGCCTTTTCTTTCTTTTTTTTTTTTTTTTGCGGTATGCAGGCCTCACTGTTGTGGCCTCTCCCGTTGCGGAGCACAGGCTCTGGACGCGCAGGCTCAGCGGCCATGGCTCACGGGCCCAGCCGCTCCGCGGCATGTGGGATCTTCCCAGACCGGGGCATGAACCCGTGTCCCCTGCATCGGCAGGCGGACTCTCAACCACTGCGCCACCAGGGAAGCCCTAGGCCTTTTCTTACTCTAGAGCCTTGGGAAAGAACAGTGTGTTAACCTCAGGTTTTCAGAGGGTGATCTGAGATGCAGGAAGGGGGAGTGGCTGGTTTCCAGATCACGTGGCTGCAATACAGACAGATGCCTAGTTCTCTCTCTGGCTGATGCCCCACATGTGGACAAGTACCCACCTCTCCGTGACTAGAGGCGTAAGCGAGTCTGCCTTTCAGAGTAGGATGCTGACTTTTCCAATCTTCAGAAACAGCCTCTGACAACAAGGTCCTGCTATGTAGCACAGGGAACTATAGTCGATACCCTGTGATAAACCATAATGGAAAAGAATATGAAAAAGAATGGAAATATATATGAACTGAATCGCTTTGCTGTACAGCAGAAATTAACACAACATTGAAAATCAACTATATTTCAGTAAAACAAACAAACAAACAGCCTCTGGCTTCCCAGCCTGGCTTCTTCCACTGCTTGGGAAGACCCCATACCAAGAGCTCCACGTTGATGGATTTCACAATCCTTTAGGAATTTTAGGCTGCTGACACTTTTTTCAACTGTTAAATTTGAACCTCTTAGACGCCCAAACCTCACTTCCTCACCCAGGAAATTTCCTATTAAAACATTTGAAAGGGGTATTCAACTAGGTTATAGTTACGGGAATTTTTTAAAAAGTGAGTGGAGAAATCTAGAAAAGAGTGGATATATGTATATGTATGACTGATTCACTTTGCTGTACAGCAAGAAACTAACACAACATTGTAAAGCAAGTATACTCCAATAAAAATCACTTTAAAAAAATAAAATGGGATAATAATATGGACCAAAAAAAAGAGTGGAAATTAAGTTTTCAGGACATTTCTTTCTGGTCTTCATGAAAGGTCAGTTGAATTTCCACTTTACTGACTTGTTATTCCAAAGCAGAAGAATGAACATTCTTTTTCTTTCATATTTCATAATTAAAAAGCCCTCAGCAGACTCTGCATATAAACTGTTTTGAGTATGGATTAATCACTTTCACTTTGTTACAAACAAAATAATGGAGCCAAGGAGGTCATTTCCTTTTCGAGAAGAGTTTGAATCTTCTGTGTGGCATCCTTCCTGAAACTTCTCACGTTCTCCTTGTTGGAGGTCTTGCCTTGTCTGCATCTCAGGAACCTAGCTTCTTGTCACCAACAGGGATGTGGGGACAGAAGGGCCAAAAGGCATCTTTTTTTTTTTGGCTGCACTGTGCAGCACGTGGAACTTCCCCGACCAGGGATCGAACCCACACCCTCTGCAGTGGAAGTGCAGAGTCTTAACCACTGGATCGCCAGGGGATTCCCCAAAAGGCATCTTGAAGTAAGAATGTCTATAATGGGGGCTTCCCTGGTGGCGCAGTGGTTGGGAGTCCGCCTGCCGATGCAGGGGACACGGGTTCGTGCACCGGTCCGCGAAGATCCCACATGCCGCGGAGCGGCTGGGCCCGTGAGCCATGGCCGCTGAGCCTGCGCGTCCGGAGCCT
>NW_006785619.1:2145782-2148142 GCF_000442215.2 Lipotes vexillifer
CGCAAAAAAAAAAAAAAAAAAGAAAGAATGTCTATAATGGAAAAGAATCTGAAAACGAATATGTATGTATATACATATATATGTATATATGTATATATATACACACATATATATAACTGAATCACTTTGCTGTATGCTTGAAACTAACACAACATTGTAAATTAACTATACTTGAATAAAAAATGAATAAAATAATTTTTTTAAAGTATGAAATAAAAAAATTATTAAAGTAAAATGCTACTCTTTTTTTTACATGAAAGCCTTTACTCCTGGTAAATTCTTCAGGGTCCCATAAAATACTACTCTTAATTACTAGCATGAATTCAATCCCCCCCAAATGTTAAGGATAGTGACAAAAACCACTTATTTAGTAATGAGGCTTAATGTGTTGCTCATAGCAGATGAACATTGATTCTTTTTTCTTTTGTGGAATATTAATAAACATATTAACAGAAAAAATAAATGCATGAACTCTTGGAAAGCCAAAATAATTCAGGTATTAGCTCTTAAGCTGGAAGCAATTTGTAAAAATGCCAGTAACTGCAGGAAAACAGTAAGCCTAAGATAGGTGCTAGAGGTTAAATATTTTGGTTTTCTTTACAGATGGTCTTAAATAAATTACTTAACATAGAAAAAAAAAAAAGAATGTCTAAGAATCCAAGCAGAAGTATTGCATGGGGCTCCCAGTTACTCCTGAGGAAGAAAGACTGGTGAGGTTGACCCCCCGCAACGTTAAGAAAATGTTTGAAGTTTGCTCCCCTATTTATGGCCCTAATATGTTCCACCACTGCCTCCCTGGCTGAGTGCACCAAGACCCTGTGTCATGCCACCGGCAAAATTGACCATCCTGGGAAGGGATTGGTGGGTAACACAGATAGAAGCCGGCAGCCTTTCGGGAGAAAAGAGTGAGCTAGTCTAGCTACGTTTCCACACACGTGGTCGAGAGCTTTTATGGCCAAAGCGCATGGGGAATGTTATACTTGCATCTTCTTTGTAGGCTGTGTGGTCTCGTGGGCTTAGAGGTAGGATTTCCGTGCCAGAATGTCTAGGCTCGAACCTTACCTCTGTCACGTACTAGCTCTGTGACGTTGGGCCAGTGTCTCAGCTTTGCTGTGGCTCAGGTTCTCCTTCTATCTGTTGGAGGTGATAGTAATGCCCCCCTCAGATGGTTGCTGTGAGTTACTACTTGGGACAGTATTTGGTTCACAGCGAGCGTTCAATAAATTGTTGGCGATGAGACTTCTGGGTGGATTTTACTTGAGCCGTTGGTTAGGATGACTCGGAAAATTTCGTCTGTGGTTGTTTCCCCCCCCCTTCCAGAAAGGAGGTTTTGTCATAACTCACTTCACTCTTTAGAGAGGTCACAGAGACAGGGGGGATCGACACACAGCAATCCCGGCCCCTTTAGCCTGACCCCCTGAAACTTTGGAGCAGTGCCTTGTGATGAAAAGTTGGAATTAGAACCTAAATCTCTTACCTCGTCGTCCAGCGTGTTTACCACTGATCTGAGCTGCCACGGATTTGGAGCTCACTTTTAAGAGAAGGGTGCTTTGTGTATCACTTTGTGGAGGCTAGACCCACCATCGGGGCTTCGCAAGACTTCTGGGATACTCTGTTTCAAAATGTTCCTGCTGTATGTGACAGCCACATCGCTTACCCTGAGCGCTCTCCTGTGGTCCACTGCTTACCCCGCACCCCACAGACCTCAGCTCCTCCAACCTCTTGGAACTTTCCGTATGGAGAGAATTGCCACAAACCACTATGGCTGTAGGGCTCATGAACCCAGCTCTCTTCCACCTCCGTCAGCTGCCTGAAGGAGTTTGCTCTCGGGGGACACAGATCTCATTTTGATGTAACATGGATTGACTGAACACTGATACCCTTGGACAGAGTGATTTTTCTTTAGTATTTCTCAAGCATGTGAAGGGCAGTCTCTGGAACCGCCACATTAAGCTCCGGACATGGTCCAAGGTTTGCTCTAAGCCTGTTTTGATCACTTTTCTAATATAGTGATATCTTCACATTCTCACTAATTAGACTTCATAATCCCTCTGTTCTACTCTGTTTGACCTTTATCTTAAATTAAAATTTTTCTGTGAGGTGGGAAAACAAAGCCCCTTTGAGGTGCCTGCAAAGACAAAAATGTATTAAAATGAATGATAGTTTCTATGTCCGGCACTGTCATACCTCACAGAGGCCAAAAGACTTTGCTTAGCCCCGACTCTCGGTCTAAGGATGTGCCCACCTGCTTGCCAAGGCGGAGGGAGACCCCCGTGCATGCGCTTCAGCCAGCAGCCTGGTATGGAGGTTTGGGGGCGATGTGGCAGTCACACGGGGGCCGATTTCACTTGTTTTGTTTT
>NW_006785619.1:2148813-2151633 GCF_000442215.2 Lipotes vexillifer
CTTGTTTTGTTTTCCCTACACCCTTGAAAGGGACATAAACTGCAAACATATGTCTCCAAAGTCACGTCTGGGCCTTGTTTCCCTCCAGAATTCCTGAGACACTCTGAGTCCCGGCTTGAAATCTGAATGGGTACTGGGGTTTGACCGAGTGGTGGGGTGTGAGAGGTTGCCTTATGTGGTCCCTCCGTGTCCCAGCCCCTAGAAGATGTTGCCATTTCAGCATCCCTGAGGAGGGATCAGAGAACCTGGAGAGGCCTTGGGGCTGGGCGTGTGTGTGGTCTGAGCAGACAGGCAACCCTGAAAGATGGGAAGGAAGCCAGGGCAGACCCGGAGCTGTCTGCCCTTCACGCAGCCAAGGTCTGTGTCTCCTGGCCCCAGGGGGAGCACCTTTCTGTGTGACCCGTCACTTCCTGGGTGTCTGCACCCTCACCCCAGCTTTCCAGCTCTCCAGCCTCTCACCAGCCACCTCCCAGTGGCCCTGGAGCCTGGGTTCTTTGCTGTTTTTTCAAGCTAGCACCACACCCTTGGACTGTCTGCCAAGAAGGACCATTGTTCATGAGAATTCCTTGCGAGTTCCAGCTAACCCTTAGATGCACTGTTCTGGGGTTGGGCCCTGAGTTATTCCTTGTCTTTCCTAAGCCCCCCTCTTCCTGACTTACCTTCTCCGCCACCTGGCATCTCATCAAGCCTCCTTTTGTTGTCCGAGAAGCTTTAAGAGGCAGGCCAGGGGTGTGGAGGTGAAGCCCTCCAGGAAAACCTAAAGTGGCTGCTTGACCTGGGCTCCAAAGCAGCTCTGCAGTCAGGCAGCGAAGGATGTCAGGTGGTTTCAGGGGAGGGGTCGGTGCGGAGCACCATGGAATGAGTGGAAGGGGGGGTGGGGTGAGAATAAGAGGAAGGTTAGGAGTGAAAACCAATCTTGCCCCCCTCCCAGAATTGAGCTGATTAACCTGTAGAAATGGAGGCCCTGCCAAGCCCAACTTCCTTGTTTCCAGAAACCTTGACACAGAGGCCCCGTTTCTGGCAGAAGCCCGTCCTCATCAGAGGAACCAGCAAAGCAGCTGCTGTGATTTTCTTTTTCCTCTCCTTTCTGGCAATCCCGAGTGGGACTGTTTACTTTTTTCTTCCCCTTTCCTTCCCCACCCTCCCATAGCAGGGAGTTGGTTCTGGTTAATGTTGAAGATCATAACATGATTACCCCAAAGTCTCATGAAATTAAATCACTTTTCTTCAAAGAGAAAGGGGTGGGGGGGACCGTCTGGCTGGTAGGCCAGCGAGGGACGAGCGGATATTGAAAGCAGGCTGGCAGCGGCGCTTTGCTCAGGAGGCCGGGCAAGGAGGAGGCTGCAGTGGCCGTGCACAGGGCCCGGCTCTGCAAACAGTGGCCTGGAGGGGCCAGCTCTCCCACCTGGGTCCCCGGCACCTGCCTCCCGAGTGCAGGGAACGGGGGGTGGGAGAGGCCGAAGGAGCCTGCGGGCTGGTTCAGAGAGCTGAACCCGAGAGTGAGTCATCTGGGAAGAAACTGAACTCTTAAAGCAAGCCCCCGTGAGGCTTCTCCATCACCTCCTGCCCTGGGAGTTCATTAGATCAGAGCACAGATTTAAGGGTAGCTTTCCCACCGGGATAGCCTGGGATGGAAATCTCAGCCTTCTCAAGGAAGGTGCTGATGTCCCGTTGGTGTTAGGCTGGGGGCACGTATGTGTCTTTCCTTGGGTTAGATTTTCACAGACTCGTGACATTTTAGGGGTGGAGAGGTTGCTCCAGATTATCCAGCATCCGACCTTGCACTCACTGCAGGAATCCCCTTTGCATTTAACCCCAACGAGGAACGCTCAGGCTTTGCTTCATCCCCTCCAGGGGTGCGTGTGTGCCCTCTCCCGAGGCCAGTTCTTGGAGAGAGATTCTGGGAATTGCACCTGTTTGTTCGGGTGTGCCTTCCGGGAACGTGGGGCGCAGCAGTGGTCCAGGGTGATCAGGGACTGACACCAAGTAGGTGCTGGGCAAGTCGGTGCTTGCCGTGAATGTGGCCGCGGCTTTGTCTTCTGTGTGCCAGCCTGTTGGGGTTCTCAGTTTTCCTTGGTGCGGTGGGTTCAGCTCCCTCACTCCCCACCCTGGCTGTTTTCCTAAGCTGGTTCTCCCTCATTTTTCATCGGTCTTGCAAGGGAAACGGGAAAGAGGGAAGCCATTTGGAAACAGGACCTGGAAGACTCCTGATTCATGTTGCCAGGGGCCCAGGACCCTGAGTTCTTTGTTCGGGGACAGTGACCAGCTCGAGAGGCCCAGGAATCGGTGGAAATGTTGAGTGAAGACTTCAGGAGATTGGTCTGCTGGCACCGAGAGCCAGAGGGCAACGATGAGGCACCAAGGGGAGCGTCAGAGAGAAGGTAGTGGTGCCGGCTGCTCGCTCGCGACATTGACGTTGAACCAGCACAGGAAGGAAGGAGGCTGGCGACGGTGGTGGCATGTAAGTTCAGCAGTTGCATTTTTCAGAAGGATTAGGGGTGGGCCTCGGCCAGCTCCCTCTGGTTGGAGCTCAGGGCTGTGACTCATTCCCATCAAGGGTCACCGAGTATCTCTCTGCACGCGGCCTTGGGCTGAACCCCTCACCTGGCCAGCCTTCTCAAAAATGTGTCATTCTTTACCAGGCCGAGGCATGGAGCTGGTGAGTGGGTGTGCACATCAGTGGAAATTCATCTCTGGTGCTGGAAAAACAACTCCAAGTTCATGACTCGTTGGCCTCAGAGGTGTGGCTGTTTAGGAGGGAGCCGACTTTTTTGTTTCGCAGCAAACAGACCTGAGCTGACAGGTCCAGAAGAGCGCCCT
>NW_006785619.1:2152014-2163502 GCF_000442215.2 Lipotes vexillifer
CGTCCCCCGCTTCGGCAGGCGGACCCCCAACCACTGCGCCACCAGGGAAGCCCCACAGTTAGTTTTTATCCAACAGCAACTTCACCCAAGCTTGGTCCCTGAGCCCGTTCACTAGATTTGACACCCAAAGCTCGGGGCTGGATGTGAAAATGCTGTCCAGATCCCGGGGTTGAAGCTGCTGCTACCTGGGATATTCAGAAGCCCCGAGGGCAGGTCCCTGGGACAAGTGTTGGAATAAATGAGCAGTCCTCACTCTGTCTCCCCCAGCCTCCAAGGGTCTTACGCAAAGGAATGTGTGATTGTAGAATCTTCCGGCTTGTTAAAAAGGCCTCACCGTGTTGTGGTCAGGCCTAGTTGGTTTGTGTACCAAGAATCGCATTGAGGGGCAGTGTAGCACAGTGATTAAGGATGTGGACTCTGGAGCCGGACAACCTGAGTTCACATCCCAGCCCCATCACTTAATGATGGTCATGACCTTGGGCAAGTTATCTACTCTCTCTGTGCCTTAGTGTTTCCGTCATATAGAATGAGGCTCTGTAGGAGGCCTGTCTGGTTGGTATTAGGATGAGTTGGCCTTGGTAGGTGACTCAGAGTTCCTTGGGTTGAAGTTAGGGAGACCCCATGGGCTGGGCCATCCCTCAACCCCAGAGTAGCCCTCAAGGTGATGCCAGCAAATCCTAGGGCCCCTGCAGGTATTTTAGAAACTGCTGGTCAAAGAGATGAAATGATTTCCAGGGTCACTCAGCTGGCCTCACTCACGGGAGCTGATGGGAGAGCTTGACACTGTGGATGATGCCTGACCCCACTGTGTGCTTTGATTCTCGCAAGGGCCACATCCTCCATGAATGAAAGGGGTCCTTCATATCAAAGTGGAATGGAATCAGCCCCGGTGAGCGGCCAGCAGAGTCCCCTGTCCACCCCACCTCACATGCACATGCACTGGCCTCAGCTGGGAATTCCTTCCAGGCATAGCGATGGGAGTGCTCAGACCCATCCCCTTTACTTTAGTTCACAGTTACTCATCCTTCAGCGCATCTAACAAATAGAGTCCAAAATGAATACACAGCACCGTGCGTTTTGTGCTATTATTGGTGATTCAAGTGATTTTTTAGGGTATTTTGACAGTCAGTTATTTTCATCTCCTGTGTGACTTTATCAACCACCTGCCACCATCCAGGGCGGGGCCTCCCTAAGCTAGGGCTCAGGTGTCCTGGCTTCACACTGTCAGAGGTGCTTTCTTGCTGGGGAATGAGGCTCGCCTGCATTTGTTCTAGGAGATCCGGTGTGGACCCATCATATTTTCCCGAACGGTGGTGATTTCAAGTACCCGAGTCAGAGTTTTGTGTCCCAGGTGTGGGTCTCAGCGTTTTGCTCGCACTGCATAGAACTCGGGTGGGGAGCAGGTGGCATTTTTGAAGCTGAAACGCTGGCCACACTGCTGTTTCTCCCCCTCTTTCCTGGAAATGCTCCCTGCTCTGTTCTGCAGTAGCCAATGGTCAGACAGTGGGGTGAACAGAGGATAGGCGGTGTTATCATTTTCTTTCCTGTTTTGGGCATCTTGGAATTAACAAAGGGAGAGACCAGAGGAAAGAACTGATAACAGCTGGAGATAAATTGTCTCCGAAATGTGGGCAACCAGCCCCAACTCTTAAGTTGGAAATGGAAAAAAAAAAAAAAAAGAAGAACAGAAGTGGAAGAAATGATGTAGATTTTGGCCAGGAAGGGGGACAAGGTTTGGGCTCCATGCTGTGCAAGGAGCAGGCCCAGGAGAACATAAGTTCAGATGCATTTGAGGTGACGGGGAGGGCATCCAGAGGCAACATGGTATTGGAGGTAGAGCACTGGGCTGGGAGTCAGAAGACTTGGTTTCTGACTCAGGCCATTACCACCAGCTCATGTTAGCATTTTGAGAAAGTCACTTCACCCTTCTGAGCCTCAGGGGCCTCACCTGTGAGATGGAGATAAGAACCCCCAGCTCCTTCAAGAGGGAGAAGACAAAGACGACACACTTTACTTTTAAGGTGTTATGTGAATAATAGTAATAATAATGACAATGTATCTGGTAGAAACGAAGTGGGGAAAGGTTGGGCAGATGAGCTTTAACGGCTAGTAGAATATCCAGGAAGATTGGTAAGATGGCGGAGGGGTCATTGGAGAAAATCTAAGGCAGAAGAAATGATGTATAAACCACCCATTTCTCTGGTCTTAGACAAGTCATCCAAACCCTGCCCCATAAAGGAGAGCGGGTGTGGCAGGGCTGCGGCAGCCCCGCCATGGGCTGTAGGTGGTTAGTATTTGTGGAGGCTTCTGGGGCCCTGGGCTCCGTATGAGGAGTGTGAAAGTCATCCCAAGGAAGATGTTTTCCATAACAGGTTTTAGTATCGTTACTCAACTCTGCATGCCCGTTCCCAGACGGTGGTTAGGCTCTCCTTGTCAACACTCAGTATTCTGTTTGTACTTTTGCCCTTCCCTCCCTCCCTCCCTTCCTGTTTCCCTGTGAATCCTTTCTTGGGGGTACATAGAAGCTGACTTAGGAGGTCTGGGGTACATCCAGCTGGAAAGAAATTGCACATCTAGGGATGCTTCTGGTGGCTTCTGTGGTCTTAATGGCTCCCCAGTGTCCCCACCACCACACGACAGCCTCAGGCCCTGGGAGAGGAGACCTGCCACCCAAAGCAGGGCCTGAAATGGCAAAGCAGCTCGTGGAATCCTTTGTGCTGCTGGAAGTGAGGTCCTGATGGAAGGGCCTCCCCTGCAGGCCCCCACCGCCTTGCTGGGGCTGCTCACTCCTGCTGGAGGATGGTGGGATCGTCGTCCTGGGGTCAGCAGGGGCCCGGGGGTGAGCCAAGGGCGACTGGGCACCCCCGCCACCTCCCACCCCTCCCCACCCTGGCTGCCTCTTCAGTGTCTGAGACGCTTCTCCTCGAGCTCTGGTCCTGTCCCAAGGCCTCCGAAGAGTGTCCCGCATAGTGAGGTTGGCTGGGGAGCATGGCTTCTCCTGCCGTGTTCATGGCTGCAGTACGGTAGGCAGTGTTTCTTTTTCCGTGAACACCATCCCCTTCCCCTCACACCTTCTAGCTGCTTCTGGGCAGTGAAGGAGTGGTTCCCCCAGGCAGCCGTGACCCCTGGATCCAACTGAGGTATCCAGTGACCTTGATGACTAAACCAGGTGGCCCTGCTTGACCTCTCCGACCCCTTTGAAACTCCCCACCCTTGGCCTCGTGACCACGGTCTCTCCCCACACCCGTGCTCAGGCCTGTCTCTCTCCCTCCTTGTCGCCCTCGTTCCTTAACCCTTGGGTGTGTCCTGAGGTCAGTCCTGCTTCCCACCTAGCCCTCCATACTTCTATATTGCCAAGACTCCATTTATCCTTAGAGCTGAGACAGAAATGGTTCTAAACTATCCATCCATGTTCTGGCCTCTCTTGAAACATGAGAAATTGCTATCTTGAACTTAGAACATTTGAGATCTCATCCATAAACCAAAACATACTTCCTCTGTGGTCTTCTCCGTTTTTGCCAACGAGAGTCACCCAGGAGCCCCATCTTGGTCTTTGACCCCTCAAGCAATCCCCCAATCTTGTTGATTATCTCTTTGTAACGTCCCATCTGCACCTGTTCCTTTCCCCTCACACTGCCATCACCCAAGCTCTGTTTACTGGACATGTGACTACCCCTCCCCCAGCTAGTCTCTTTACCTGCCCCCTCCCTGAATCCCACCCCCTGCATCCCACCAAATCCCACGGGCCCCACATCCACACTCACGGTCATAAAGCACCTCCTTCCATCGTGAGACATCAACGAGGAAGCAGACGTGCTGGCACAGAGTTCTAGGCTCAGCCTGCCTTTCTCAACGTTTTTACTCCTTTGAGGAGACTATGGATGACAGGCTGGTAAAGTTATGAATGGCAGGAAGCCGGAGTGTTGGGGGTGGGTTGGCCATAGGGGAAGTCCTTTAATGTCCCACAGTGGAAGGCAGAAGTTGGCTGGATAATCAAGTAAGTCAGATAAACTTTTAAATATTTGATTTTAACTTCAGACTTGTAAATGTACGTCCATTTGCCAAGCTTTTGATGCGAGGCCAAGACGTTTTCTTTGAGGGTGCGTCTGCTGGCCCTGCGTTCTTTCCGGCGTGGACGTTGCCCGTGGTACCTCATCTCCAGTTTCATTAAAGTGAAGGGATTCCTTAGAGAAGCTTGTGCAGTTATCTGAGTTCAGCATCTCCTGTTTTTTATAACTGCTCCCCGGTCTTTTCCAAATATCTCCTCCACAGCTCAGTTGACAGCACTTCTCTTGTAAATGTAGCAGCTTACTTTTGGTGAGTCTTCCCAATTGAGTTGTTCATGGCCCTCCTCATGCTGTTCTCAGTGGGTGGGGAACATGCACATCTGGCCGGTGAGAACCAGGCCACCGTGAGCGGCACTCACCTTGCCGTGGACGCTGGTTGGAGGGTTGCACAGAGAAAGCGCAAAGTGTAAGCTACAGCGAGTGCGCCGAGTCGAGATGGGTCGTGAGAGGTTTTCTGTTTTCTGTTTGGATGACAACCAACTGAGACAACCTGCTCAGATGGAACATCTGGGGGATGAATCTGAAGTCTTTGCCATACGTCCAAAAAATGAATGGCATCATTACATTGTGTTGGATACTTACGTTATCAGGGAGACTTAAGTATTTTAGTTGAAGGAAAGGTTGATGTGAGTCACCCATGGGATGTGGCTGCCCAAGGAAGCTAATGTAATCTTCGATCACTGACCATCTCCCCAATACCTGTTCATCCCTCTGCCTCTCTGTACAGCCATGCAGCCCTGGGGAGATTGTCTATGCTTTGTCTAATCCAATCTGGGTGACTCCATCCTTCTTGGTACATAACCCATCAACACAAAAAATTTCCCTGCCTGTGGGAATTGGTTCAGGAATGTACAGGTGATCTGGTTTGGTCTGATGAAGCATGGGAAGACATTGGCTGGAGGCATTTATAAAATAGGTTACTCCTGTTTCTCTTATCCTCTTCTGAAGGAGATTCTGGAAGCTGGCCCTCTCTCTTACCTTGGATGGTATGATGTGTGGTTGTAAAGCCCGGAACTGCTGCATCTTTTTTGTCACCATGAGGGAAACCCACCCAAGGATGATACTGGTACCACAAAGGCCAAGAGAACAGATAGAGGAAAATAGTCTCTGATGACATCCCTGAATGAAACCAGCTCTACCTCCTGACCTTTCAGTCACCCAAACCCATAACATTCTCTTAAGCCATTTTGAGTTTAGTTGAGTTGGCACATGGAGAATCTCAGTTGCCATGGAGATGAGAGAGCCCTTGCTTCCTACAGGGGTGACACATATGTGTGGAATATTGCATTGGCTTCTGGGCCTTGGTCTTTTAGAGGCACATTGAGGAACTGCAGATTGGCTCATAAAGAGCTTCTAGGCTGGGGAAGGGATATGGAATCCAGGTTTAAAAAGCATATACAATGGGGGTGACAATCCACTTTTATGTATAGATTCCTAATAGCACTTCTTTAAATGGAAAGCTCACCACATACGGTTTTTGAAAGGATAAGGTTCTGTAGCAACGCAGAATTGTTAGCTTTTCGGGAGAACATGTGTTGCATGAGACAAGATGTGCTTGTAGCCTCCAGGAACATGCCGGGAATAGCAAGAGAACGTTTTCACAAAGGCATGGGATGATTTGAATGAAAAGAAGCTGTCTCGTCTAGTCATTTTGTGGGAGGGAAGCCCAAAGCCCAAACTGTCATCATTCTGGTGTAGAAACAGCCACCAGAGTGTAGCTTTCACAAGATGCTGTCAGCGTGTGGCCCTTGAGGGAGCGGGGAGTGACTAGTTCTGGAGATCTCCATCTGGGGAGTAGCATCCCTGGACCACTGGCTCTTCTTTCCTGCCATGCTACAGAGCATTGGTGGGAGGAGACCTCTAAACGTCCTACAGCTCATTCCTCAGGCTTCCTGTGGGCTTCTGTGGCTTTGGTCTTGTTCTTGGCACTTCGATGCTCCCTTTAGAGCAGCGTGGCTGCTTGTATCAGGGTGCTGTGGAGACACGCGAGACGGATGAGCTATGTGACCTGGAGAGGGACCTCCTGGTTAGCTGTGAGCTTGGTTTCCGTAGCACAGAGAGCTCAGCACACACTGACTCAAGCAGAGCGGATGTTTATTTCTCTTTCACTTAATTGCTTGGAGGTAGGGGGTGAGCCAGGTTGAGCAGGCAGCTGTGCTCCATGGCGTCATCCAGGACAGGACCCAGCCTTCTGTCTCGCTGCTCCACCTTCCTGTGGGGTGTTACCCTCACCTTCATGGTGGGAACCAGTCCCCCAGCACCCTGTCTACGTACCATTTCCACTCAACTCCCAGCTCGTCAAACTCTGTCAGATGGCCACACATAGCTGCAAGGTATTCTGAGAAGCAGGGTCTCTAGCTGGGTGGCCATGTGCCTCCATGACAAAAAGGAAGGGGCAGAATGGGTACTGAGGGCAGTTGGCTTCTCTGCTACAGAGCCCCAGTTCCTGCATCCACAGGGTCCACAGGAGCACTCACAGTCCCTCCAGCCCTTGCCTCAACTCCTCTGAGCCTCAGTACCTTCATCTGTGAAATGGGAATAACAAAAAAGTGCCGACCTCAGTGACACATGGGAAAGGACTTTGCCCAGTGCCCACGCACAGTTGGGTACTCAGAAGGGAGCTGCCATTACGGCTGTTTTCATTCAGCCAATCAACAAATAGGTTTGGAGTGCCTACTCTCTGTTCCAGGTTCTAGATATTCATCAGTCAACAAACCTGACAGAAGCCCAGTCCTCGGGAGCTCACATTCTAGTGGGGTGATAGTGGTGCCCACTCAGGGAGAATTGTCACCTCTTCTAACCACTCTCCTTCCTGGCTCTCGCTGTTACCAAACATGGTGTATCCAAGTCAGGGCTCCTTGTAAGAGTCTTCCAGGTGGTTTTTTGCAGTTAGTAATAGAGCCCACGTGAGATGCATTTCTGCTGATAATTTATTAAAGCCATTTCATAAAAACCGGGTAGCAGCCCATTTGTATTCATTTAAAAAAAAATCACTATTTTCCTCATTCTTTTTATGAGGGCTATTTTTATTTTTTAATGGTAGCAAGAGAAAGTAGGTGTAAGGAGATGAATTGTCATGGTATTTCCAAACATACAAACAAACAAAACATTAAAATCATTCAGTTACTATTTCTTAAGCATCTGTCTCATGCATTAGTCTCTGCGCTAAGTGATGGGAATACAGTGGAGACCACCACATGGGGCCTGCCCTCATGGGAGTCACACTCTAGAGGGGCATGCATGCCAGCAGTTACAGTAGAGGGTGATAAGTGTCACAGGAGGGGTTAGAACAGGCACTGTGGAAGTAGGAAGAGGAGGCACCTGGGCCAGTTGTGAGGCAGGATCAGGGAAAGCTTCCAGGAGGAAGTGAAAGCATCATGAAACAAACCGTCACCACCTTCATTATCACCATCGTTGTCATAACCATCAACACACTCACTGTCAACATCACCACTATCACTATCATCATCACTGTCCTCCTCATCACCATCACCATCATCACACTGCCCGTCATCATCACCATCATCACTGTCCTCCTCATCATCACCTTCACCATCACCTTCACCATCATCATCACCATCATCATCATCATCATCACTGTCCTCCTCATCACCATCACCATCACCATCACCATCACCGTCATCATCATCACACTGCCCGTCTTCATCACCATCATCACTGTCCTCCTCATCATCACCTTCACCATCATCATCACCATCATCATCATCATCACTGTCCTCATCATCACCATCACCATCATCACACTCCCCGTCATCATCATCATCACTGTCCTCTTCATCATCACCATCACCATCATCATCATCATCACTGTCCTCATCATCACCATCACCACTATCATCATCATCATCATCATCACCGTCATCATCATCACTGTCCTCATCATCACCATCACCACCATCATCATCATCATCATCACCGTCATCATCATCACTGTCCTCATCATCACCATCATCACACTCCCCATCACACTCCCCATCACACTCCCCATCACCATGGCAGCTAGCATTCATTGAGCATCTTCTGCGTGCCTGGCACTGTGCTCTTTGCAGGCATTGTCTCATTTCATGTTCACTGTCACCCTAAGAAGTTATTATTCTTACTTCAGAGGTGAGGATAATGAGACCCATACAGGTTAAGCTGTAAGGTCACACAGTGAGTTTGTCAGTGTCAGACTCAGGGTTCAAGCCCAGGCTGTCTGCCCCGGGGTCTTATCTGACCCTCCATGCTCGGAGGACGAGTGGGAGTTGGCCAGGTGGGATGGGGTCAGGAGCATTGCAGGGAGAGGGAGTCACAGGCACAGGGTGCGGATGACAGAGAGCTGGGGGCAGTGAGGACGCACAGAGGCTCTGTGTGGCTGGATGAAAGATGGGGCTGCACGGAAGGGCAGGGTCCAATCCGCAAGCCCTTCTTGGCCGTGTCTGGCCATCTGGATTTTATCTGATGACAGCAGGCGGAAGGTATTGAAGAGTTTTAAACGAGAGGGCGTCATGACTGGCTTTGTGCTGTGGAAGGACCACCCTGGTCGCAAAGTGAACAGTGGAGCCGAGGATGGGGGGACCAGGGCAGGGAGATGGCAGTCGGGGGAGCGTCTGAAGTTGTCTACCTGCCACATGCCAGAGTCCTGGGGCTGAAAGAGGGGGCACCCCTCTGAGTAGGCGGTCATCCTCAGAGTCCCTCCAGGTGTCCTTCCCCATGCTAGGGACTCCCAGTCGCCACTTTCCTCTCTCAGGGCAGCGGCCCCTCCCTTGGTATGGGACTCTGGGCCTGTGCCCTGTTTGCCCAGTAAGCTTTCCAATGAATTCACCATCTGATGAAGAAAGCCATAGCTCTGCCGTTTGTGTAACTTCCTTCGTGAAGGCTGAGGAAAGGGTCCACTTTAAGCCAGACTTGTGCTTCCTATAGAGTTGACCGTTTTGAGGATGGTGACCTCGTAGAACACAGGATAGAAGGGTTTAGATCCGGGTACTTCCCTGCTACTCCTGTGCTGTGGTCATATGACCCTTGAACCTGGTCCTGGGTCCAGGGAGAGGGCAGCGCGTCTGAGCCCCTCCTCTGAAGGCTGAGGGTCTGGCCCGGGAGGAGCCAGCAGAGTCCCTGGGGTCCCAGGTAATAATGACAGCTCCTTGGACATCCTGCCCCAGGGAGCTTACCCTCTACTCAGGAGCAGATGTAGCAACCCCCCACTGCACCAGGAGGCTGCACGAAGCCACTTTGTCCCTTGCTGTCTGCCACTGTCCCCTCTACCCCTGAGGCTGCAGCACGGCTTTGGCTGACTCTGCAGGAGCATGGAAGCTGCTGTGTCCAGAGCTGAGGGCTGCACAGCCTCGCTGGATGGGTGAGCAGAACCCCAGCTCCATCAGGCTGGTGTTGGTGGTGAACAGGCAGCCCCAGTGGGAGGCAGGGGGAAGGGGACAGCTGAAGGCCGTGTCGAGGGGGTCCCGCAGGCCCCAGGTGGGTGTCCATCTGCAGGCCGGCCTCAAGAGCCACGTGTTCTATGACTTGAAATTTCCTGGCGTCCTGCTCTTGAAGATTTGGAGGGATCCCTAATAAGTTGGGGTCAGGAGTTCTGGGTCCCAGGCCAGGCTATATCCTGGCTCACTGGGTAATACTGGGCCAACCCTTCCGCTCTCTGGGCCTCGGCTGCCTTTTTGAGGAACAAAGGCTTGGCTGTAGAAGCCCTCTGAGGCTCCCTGGAGCTCCTAGCACTCCAGTGACCATCCTAGGTAGGTGCCCCCAGACAGATGGATGGACAGGCTTCTGGTCGGACCCCTTCACCACTCTCGGGGTGAGGGGGTGATGCACATTTGAGGACTGAGACCTCAGGGCGGGCCCGCAGGCCTGGACCACGTTCAAACGTCGCAGATGGAGGCTTTTTCTGCTTCAGTTACCCTCTTTGCAGGTTTTGGGTTTTCAGGCCGGCTGGCAGCTTGGCTGAGCCATGGTGACTGTTTCTCAGCTGGCTGGGAGCAGAGTGGAGGACCTCAGGGTTGCAAATCTGCTCTTGTCCTTCCAAGAGTTTGAACGATATCAAATCCAGAGAAACGACCTCTCTCCGGGTTCCGTGTGGCCAACCATCATGACACCCTCTTGCGCACCTGTTCACCCTGCAAAGCGGGATGTGTCTGAATTATTTTAAACGGTTGGGTTTACTGATTAATTTCTCTGCAGCCCCATGCCTGGATCTTGGGTGGCCGCCACCGGAAAGGTGGTGACAGATGTGGAGTCAGGGCCCCCACCCTGGGGGACAGGCCCTCCTCCGTTGTGGAGGACCGAGAAAACCAGGCACAAGGAGTCCGATTTGCGCTCCAATTCTTTATAATTGAATTAATGCACATACTTGGGTTACTCTGCAGTTTTATGCCTTGATAAACACATTGCAGCAGCCAGTTCTGAAGATGATCCTTCCTTGGTGAGAACACACCCTGGAATGAAATTTTTGCCTAAGTCTTTCTCACGTGCTCCTCCTTCCATGTCCCTGGTGGGTTGCTCGCTGCTGGTTGACCCTAAGTGTTAATCGTCCCCGCAGGGAAGCCCTGCTATGTCACCCCCCTGCCTCAGCCACGCCGGGACCCTCTCCCTCCGCTCACCCCAAACGCCACAGCGCTGGAGAGGGGGCCTCTGTTCACAGCTGCAAGCCGCTTGCCTGTGATCATCTTTTTCCAGTTGGGGGTTTCATCTCCCTTTTTAGAACCTGGCTCCCCCCAACCAGCCTCCTGCCATTTCCGGCAAGCACTTGTTAGAGTGACCAAACAGATTTTTTTAAACACTAACAAAGCTATCTGGATACAGGCACCAGTTACTAAGCAAAACGAACACTGCTTTCTTCTGTGCCGAGAAATCCTGCAGCCCACGTGCCCGCCCATCCTTTTGAGGCCCAGTGGGGAGGTGGGCATTTGAGGACACGGCGGAGACCTGCCCAGGCCACAGGATGGGCCAGGGTCGTGAGCAGAGGGTGGTGGTAACACCTGCCTCCTTCCAACTGTCAGGCGCTGATTCATCTTCTTGTAGGAACAGGGGGGCCGCTGCCCTAGGCTGACTTGATTTCTCTCCCTTTCCCAAGCAGGGAAGGACTCGCTCGGGGTCACTGAGCAAGGAAGTCACCTAATGTCTCTGGCCATTGATGAGCCGGAGGATGGGCCTATCGGTGCTGGTTTAGGGAGGCGGATGGTGTGCGAAGCCCGCTGCTCTGGGAACTCACTGGGGCTGGCTTCTTGCTGCCTGCCTTCTCCGGCCATCGGCCATCTCTGCCCGGGGACAGAAACCAGGCCAAGTGCCTGGGGAACATTTAGCTTTTTGTTGTGAGGAGGAAAGAATTAGAAAGTCAAATTCTCCTATGCACTGGGAGCCAAGAGAAGGGGGCAGGGAAGCTGGTGGGGCCTGGCGGAGGCTCAGCCACACCG
>NW_006785619.1:2163639-2173384 GCF_000442215.2 Lipotes vexillifer
CTGGGGGGGGGTGCCCATCCTGAGGCTGCTGCAGGGAGGGGGGTGGGGGTCCCTGCTCTCCAGTGGGACCTCTCAGCCCCAGTCCAGTGGGGCGGGGCTGACCGAAGGGAAATGGGTTGAAAAAATGCCAGCTCGAGCAGGGCACTTGATGCCAGGCGGAGGAGTCATCGGTGCCAAATTAAAGGTCTCTGGAGTGTTGGTTATGTCTCACTTTCTATAATAACACCTCCTTTATTTGGCATTATCAGAGCGTGAGCTATTCTTCCTAAGCGACTTTTCTAAAGCACAGAAGTGCCTCCCCCAAACTTTAAAAATTGAACTATTTTGTGTGTCAAGTTTTTAAAAAAAAAAATTGTGCTAAAATACCCATCACATAAAAGTTACCATCCTAACCGTTTGTTTTTGTTTTTTTAAATAAATTTATTTATTTATTTTTGGCTGCATTGGGTCTTCGTTGCTGTGCACTGGCTTTCTCTGGTTGCAGCGAGCGGGGCTACTCTTCGTTGTGGTGCGCGGGCTTCTCATTGCGGCGGCTTCTCTTGTTGCGGAGCACGGGCTCTAGGCGCACAGGCTTCAGTAGTTGTGGCACGCAGGCTCTAGAGCGCAGGCTCAGTAGCTGTGGCACACGGGCTTAGTTGCTCTACGGCATGTGGGATCTTCCCGGACCAGGGCTACGAACCTGTGTCCCCTGCATTGGCAGACAGATTCTTAACCACTGCGCCACCAGGGAAGCCCACCATCCTAACCGTTTTTAAGTGTACTTTCAGTAGTGTTAACGTGCATTCACATTGCTGAGCAACCATCACCACCATCCCTCTCCAGAAGTTTTGTCACCTCCCCAAATAGAAACTCTGTCTCCATTAAACAATAACTCTCCATTCCCCTCCCCCAGCCCCTGGCAACCACCAACTCTCCTTTCTGTCCCTATGAATTTGACCACTCCAGTATCTCATAGGAATGTATGAATGGAATCATACAGTATTTGTCCTTTTGTGACCGGCTTATTTCACTCAGTATAATGTCCTTCAGGTTCATCCATGTTGTAGGAGGTGTCAGAATCTCCTTCCTTTTTAAGGCTGAATAATATCCTCTTGTACGTTCATGCCACATTTTATTTATCCATCCATCCGTCGATGGACACTTAGGTTGCTTCCACCTTTTTGGCTACTGGGAATAGTGCTGCTGTGAATATGAGTGTACTCAAGCTTTCTTTTACAAGTTAAAAAAAAAAAAAACCTTAAAAAATCTTTTTTCTTCTTTCAGAAATATATTCATTTAAAACTTTAACAAAATGTAGGGGCTTCCCTGGTGGCGCAGTGGTTGAGAATCTGCCTGCAATGCAGGGGACATGGGTTCGAGCCCTGGTCTGGGAAGATCCCACATGCCACGGAGCAACTGGGCCCGTGAGCCACAACTACTGAGTCTGCGCGACTGGAGCCTGTGCTCCGCAACCAGAGAGGCCGAGACAGTGAGAGGCCTGCGCACCGCGTTGAAGAGTGGCCCCCGCTTGCCACAACTAGAGAAAGTCCTCACACAGAGACGAAGACCCAACACAGCCAAAAATAAATAAATAAATATTAAAGGCAAAGAAGAAAGGGGTTAATTGTAGATAGAGTAAGGATCTAGTTAAAAAAAAACAAAAAAAAAACTTTAACAAAATGTAGACAAGTTAAAAGAAAAATCACTCATAATTTCATAATCCAGGGAAACTTTTGGTGTACATCTGTGTACATTTTAGTATACGTACTTCTGTTTCACGTATTAATGTATATACACATTCAGTTTCTAATAACAGGATTTTATATTGAAACATAAGCTATTTCGTAACTTGCTTTTTTAAACTTACTGCTATCTTGACTCTGGCTGTGACATAATTTTCACGATTGCTGAGCATTTTAGTACATGAATGTGCCACAGATTCCAACCAGTTTCCTGCTACTTTTCCAGTTTTTCCCTGTTTCCAGCAGCCTGCGACATGCATCCTTGGAGCCAAACCTCTGCGCACGTGTTTTTTTTTTCCCCCTTAATGAATAAATAAATAATTTATTTATTTATGGCTGCATTGGGTCTTCGTTGCTGCACGTGGGGTTTCTCTAGTTGCGGCAGGCGGGGGCTACTCTTCGTTGTGGTGCGCGGGCTTCTCATTGCGGTGGCTTCTCTTGTTGCGGAGCGCAGGCTCTAGGTGTTCATGCTTCAGTAGTTGTGGCACGCGTGTTCAGTAGTTGTGGCTCATGGGCTCTAGAGCGCAGGCTCAGTAGTTGTGGCGCATGGGCTTAGTTGCTCCACGGCATGTGGGATCTTCCCGGACCAGGATTTGAACCCGTGTCCCCTGAATTGGCAGGTGGATTCTTAACCAGTGAGCTGCCAGGGAAGTCCCTGTACACGTGTTTAATTCTTTCTTTGGAGTAGATTCTTACAACCACAGTTGGTGGGTTAGAGGGTGTTCATGTTTTTTCAATCTTTTGAGTCATTTACGTGTATTGGCAAATTGCTTGTCAGATGAGTTTTGCTTATCTGTATTTTCATCAGCAGTGCTGAAGAGGGTTTCCCCATACCCTCACTGACACTGAGTATTGTCCTTTAAAAATATCTTTGTCAATTTGAATGGTGAAAAACAGCATCTTGGTTTAAAAAGCATGCATTTCTTTGAACGTTTTTTATTTATATATCTGTTAGCCATTTGTGTTTCTTCCCTGGCGAATTGCTTACTCATGGCCTTTGTGTATTTTTTCCATGGGGGGGATTAATATTTTCTTATTAATTTGTAAGAATCTTTGTATATCAAAGATGTAAATTGTTTGTTATATCAATTGCAAACAGTTTTACCCCAGTTTGCCGTTTGGCTCTAAGTTTTGCTTTTAGTGCTCGTTGATACTAAGAAAAAGCTTTTTACTTTCATATAGAGACATGTCTAAGTGTTTTCTTTTTAACTTCTGTCTTTGGTGTCATTCTTAGCAATGTACAGTGTTACAGATACTCATCTACATTTTAGTTTATTCTGGCACTTTCATAGCTTAATTTTTCACACTTAAATCTTAAATCCATTCCTAAAATGATCTGATGTCTAATGTAAGGTAAAGAATTCAGCCTTACATTATCTGAACATTGTCCTTTTCCTGTTGGTTCCATACACTACCTATGTCATGTGTTAATTCTCACATATTCTTGGTTCTGTTTCTGGAGTTTTCTGTCCAGTGATAGGAATCTATGTTCTTTTGCCAGTTCCACACTGTTTTAATATTTTAATTATTTTAGGGCATGATTCCCACAATTATAAAATTTCTTTGGCTGTGCGCTTGCATTTTATTTCCAAATGAACTTTAGAATGATTTGGTCAACTTGGAAAAAAATTCCTCTGTGATTCTGATTGAAATTGCATTAAGTTTATAGATAAATGCTGAGGGAACTGGAATCCTTATAAAATTGGATCTTCTCATCTGGAAGTTCAGTTTGTCCGTCAGCAGTTCACATGGTTTTCTCACGTAGGTCCCTGCACATTTCTTAAGTGTATTCTTGGGTATTTTGAATTGTTTGCAGGAAAGGTGAATGGTATTGTTTTCCAGTTATTTTCTAATTGTTTGCTGTTGGAGTATATAAAAAAATTGATTTTCATATGTTTATGTAGTAACTGGTCTGTTCACTGAACAGAGAGTCTCTCTTCCTGGTTTTTACAGGTAGATCATCATAGCACCTTCATAGCATCTTTTGTCTCTTTCTTTCCAGCATTTCTGCTGTTCAGTCTCTTTTCTTGTCTTTTTGCATTGGCTACACTATCCAAAACAACTTTAAATAGTAAGGATGGTAGCAGGCATCCTTGTCTTTATTCTGACATAAATGGGAATGTCGCTAGTGTTTCAGATTTCTCTGCCTAAAGAATGTTAAATGCAACCTGATCTTATTTTGATGTTTCAGAGGCATTGTTAGTACATAATTAAAAATCATCTTCTAATACAGTAATATCGCCTGGGGTCAATGGATCTTACTTATCTATTTGACTTGTGGGTCTCAAACTTCTGCTTTTCTCTTACCTTCATTCTCTTTCTTTTGCTTTACTGACTTACTGAAACTTTCCTTGGATCTCTCCCCTTGTTTCCAAGCTGTCTGTTATCAATTATTTCTGCTGTCACTGGCTCTGCTTCCAAAAGTTATCCATCTCCCCTTCTTTCTTTTTTTAAACCATTGTTTTAATTGCAGTCATAATCCATGAGCATGGAGTAACATTCCCAGCACTACAAAAGTAAAAATTCAAAAGCAAAAGTTTTAAACACTGCAATAAAAAGTGTCTCCCCTCACACCAAATGCTTGTTCCCTCCAAAAAAGGCAATGTTTTGTATCCTTACAGATATGTTTGATGCATGTACTAAGAGATATATGAATATATATCTTTGTATTTTTAATACAAATAGCAGCACACTATTCATACAATTAAGTGCCCTTTTTCACTTAATATGTTGTGACAATATTTCCAAACCAGCACATATGGATCCCTTATTATGCCACTGTATGCAGGTGATATAATTTATTTAGATAGTCCCTGATGTACCTAGGTTTTCCCAGTCTTTTGCTGTAACAAAAACAGCTACAGTGAACATCTGTATAAATATAAGCCTTTTCTCTCCTTTCCTGATTTTCTGCTCTTAATTGACTTACTCTGACCCCGTCAGGAAAGGAAATAGATGAACTATTCAACACTGAATGTAAACTGAGAATAAATAGGTTCTGAATGAGGGTCTGATGAGTCTGTTGAGCAAAGTGAATAGATTTTAGTCAAGGACTTTGTATTGTTTGTTGTGACTATGAAATGGATGTTGTGCTCATTTTTTAAATTGTCACCCGGCATTGTTTACTTCTGAGTTTGCCAGTTAAGTCATCCCTCCCACCCCCATCCCCAAAGATGAGGTCGATCTTGACCCAACCAGGATGTGACCTGCATCCATCATATTTGTCATTTATTCTCGGTTCGTTCCATCAGCATTATATACAAGGCAAGATGAGCCTTACCTGGCCATGCAGCATCCCCAGCGAGGCAGCTGGGTGCCCTGGGAGGCACCTGTGCAGTTGGAGAGTCGCGAATCACAGTGCGCTGAACCTTGAGCGATGCGGGATGAAGGGGAAACTGTGGAGTATGTCTTGAAGGATGTGGGAAGAGTCATTGCAGAGTATCCCACCTGATGCAGCAGGTGCAAACAGAGAGACTCGGATGGAGCCAGCGCATCAGGCAGGAACCTCATCTACGAAGGCATGGGGTCGGAAGATGTCTTCACAGGACCTGGGCTGGAGCAGCTCGTGAGATGATGCTGGGTGTTTCCAGCCACACCTGCACACAAAGAAAATAAGCACCATCCGTCACTGGGATGTGGACCAGGGAGGTTTTAGTGAGATGCTGCTGGGGATCGAGGTCGTGGGGGAGATTAGGGTTTCCAGATGGATAAGCAATTCTTCTCTCACTTTTCCCTCAGGCAGGACAGCTTTTGTTAACCACTAATATTCATTTCTTTCTGGTTCCAAAAGCAATGAGTGCTAATTTGAGAAATTAAAGAAAATATAGAAAATACAAAGAAAAAAATAATCTGAAATCCTGTCCTCTAGAGAAAAAACACCGATAACATTTTGGCATACATTCTTCTGGTATTTTTTCCTATTCCTTTATACATGAATCTTTAAGCGGAACAGAATTATACATATTTTTTGTAATCTATACTTTTTGTTTGCTTCATTGGAAGTTTTTTCCATGTTTTTAAATATTCTGTGACTTTTCAGTAGTCTCACACAATCTCACTTTATGAGAACTATAGCATAATTTACTTAAAACCAAGTCCCTATTATTAGATACTTAGGCTGTTTCCAGTTTTTTCCTCTCTCCCTCCCTCCCTTCCTCCCTTCCTTCCATCCATCCATCCTTCCTTTTCCACCTAGAAATAATCACCACTAACATTTTGATGAAAGTTCTTCAAGGGATCTTGCTGTGTGTAATTTTGCATACATTTAACTCCATGTCGTTTAGTAACCTGCTTTTGCTACTCAGCAATATGTCATAGATATCTGGTCAAAAGAAGCTCTTATTGTGTGGATTGCTAGCATTCACATAAACAACCCCCTTGGTTTACCTTATGATGCAAATAATTTTTTTCTAGTGTGATATTTGCCTTTGAATTATGTTTGTGGTTTTTTTAAATATAAAGGTTACTTTTTATATCATATCAGTACTATTTTTAATGAGTTTTGCCTTTGCATTCTACTACCAAGATAAAACTTTCTCTAGCCAATCTCTACTACCCCAACCTCTTTGTTTTAGTTCATGCTGTTCCCCCTGTCCAGAGGGCCTTCCCTACCAGTTTCCAGCTGTTAAGATACCCTGCCTGTTGTTCAGAATCGATCTCAAACTCCTTTTTCTCCATGAAGCCTCCTCGATTCTCTGTAACCAGACATTTGCTCTCCATTAAATGCATGATGTCCCACCTGCATTCTGTACATACCTTACTTAGGACATTTATCATATTCTGCCTTATGGTATAGTTATGTTCCTGTAGACTATAATCTGTCTGAAGGCTGCAACTATCTCCCACGTCTGTGACCCTAGCATCATGATCTCAGTGCTTGGTGCATAGTAGGGCCTCAATAATACTTGCTAGATTGAATCAAGTTGAATTTGGGTGGACCAACAGAGAGCAGGTCTAGCTCAGGGAGTTGGCTGGAATGACTCTTAAGCAAGACCAGACATGGGTTACTTTTAGTTCCTTTACTGATTGCGGAATTCTCCATATTTGTGGTGTGTGTTCCGAAGAGGAACTCATTGTTCCTAAGAATTGCACATTTATATTTGTTGGCTTTTTGCATCAGCCGGTGCCAACCCAGTGACATCTGGCACGTTTGGCAAGAGGCCTGGCCCTTGGGACACTGTTAGGAGCAAACAGTGATTGAGGAGCAGGCCGGCCTTGTCTAATCCAGCCCATGGCCCATGACAGTGACCTGGCCAGGTGAGTGGAGAACTTAGCCTTACCTTTTGTAACACAGATCAAGCCTGGATTTCATCATGAGCCCTGGCTAGATGGGAGGCTTGGAGACCCAGGCATGTAAGACGTTGAGATCCCTGCTGTGTCTTCTCGTTGGGGGTTGTGACCTGTCCCTAAAACATAAGGCGGAAGAGTACATATGACAGGGTGCTCAGTTTCATTAGTCATCAGGGAAATGCAAATTAAAGCCACAAGGCACTCCCTCTACATAGCCACCAAAATGGCTAAAATAAACAAGAGACTACCAAGTGTTGGTAAAATACTCTGGTGACAGGAGTATAAACTGGTCTAATCATTTTGGAAAACTGTTTGGCTTTGTCTACAAAAGCTGATATGTGTATACCCAGTGACCCAGCAATTCCACTCCTGGCAATACTCCTAGGTATATAATCATCAGAAATGTGTACATATGCTCACCTAGAGACGTGTTAGAATGTACATAGCAACACTGTCTGTGATAGTCCCAATCTGGACACTAGCCATAAACCCCCATCAACAATGAAATAGAAAAATCAATTGTGATATATAGTGGAATGTCATACAAGAGTGAGTGTGAATAACTCACAACTACATGCAGCAGTCGTGAAAACACAATGTTGAGTAAGAGAAGTCACACACATACTATATGATTCTACTTGTGTCAAGTGAAAAAACAGGGAAAGCTAATGTATGCTCTCAGGATATTGGTTACCCTGGTTGAGTGGGGGGTAGTGACTGTGGGAAGGGGCGCAACCTGGGGGGTCTTCTGAGGAGGGGGGTGGTGTTCTGGTTCTTTGTCTGGGTGCTGATTACACAGAGTTTTCAGTTTGAGAAAATTCCCGGAGCGGTATGCTTATCTGAGCAATTTTCTGACAAATATTGTATGTCAGGAACAAGTTAAAACGTAATTGACAGGGTATATACCCCCCAAAGAATTGAAAGCAGGGACTCAAATCGATATTTGTGCCGCTGTGTTCATAGCAGCGTTATTGACACTAGCCAAAAAGTCAAAGCAACCGCAGTGTCCGTTGATGGACGGATGGGTAAGCAAAATGTGGTCTATATATATAAAATGGGATATGATTCAGTCTTAAAAAAGGAGGCATTTGTGACACATGCTGCAGCTTGGAGGAATCTTGAAGACATTATGCTGAGTAAAATAAGCCAGACACAAGAGGACAAATACTGTACGGTTGCACTTATATGAGGTGCCTAGCATAGTCAAATTCATAGAGACAGAAACTAGAAGGATGGCTGCCAGGGGCTGGGGGGACAAGGAGGGTTTGGAGAGTTACTGTTTCATGGGTTTCGAGTTTCAGTTTGGGAAGGTGCAAACGTTCTGGAGAGGGATGGTTAGTGATGGTTGCACAACATTATGAATGTATTTAATGCCACTGAACTGTGCACTCAGAGATGGTCAAGGTGGGCAATTTTATGTGGTGTGTATTTTACCGCAGTAAGAAAAAATAGATGCAAATAACGATTGACAGTACAAAGCTGGCTTAGCCGAGGGGCCCGTGAGAAGCCCAGGAAAGGAGCTCTGAGTGCAGAGGGGCTTGGGAAACTGCTCCCGGGGTGGGGAAGGCCTGACATGACCTTGGAGGTGGCAGTAGGGTCAGAGCCGCCGGGCAAGCAGGCTGACATGTCGAAACTGGCACACTCGAGGGTGCTTGTGCCAGCCTGAGTGAAACTTCTCTCTTGCTGGCACATCTGGCCCAGTGTCGGCCCCCACAGCGCCCGGGTCTGGCTGTGTTCTGACCTCAGTGTAGCATTCCCGATAGGTCCTGGAGACTGGGAGACCTCAGAGAAGGTGATCTGGGCCGTGGCAGGGCAGGATTTCCCACGTGGGCTTTATTCTGTGGAGTGAGAGGTTGGAACCACAGTCCTGATGTGGTAGCCAGGGCCTGCTGCCCACAGGACATTTCAGAGTCAAGTTCTTCCACCCAAGGACTGGACCGTGCCAGGCCCAGGCCCCGGTCACAGTGAGTGCCTCCAAGTGGGACAGGGCTGCGGTGACCCATCACTGGGTCTCACTGTGGGACAGAGGCCCTGCTGACCGTGTGGGCGGCCAGAGACCCAGCCTCTGGGTCTGAGCTGGGGGGCCCACTGGGGGCAGAACTCCTGCTTCCTGTCTGGGCCAGAACCCTGGCGAGCTGTGGGCAGGTGTTTAGTTTTGAGTGTCCGCTTTGCAATGGGAAGGCATGGTGATAACTCGTTCACCAGCAGGGACAGGGTTCCCAGAAAAGCTGCGTCCCGACACCTGGATTTCTGGGGCCAGCCTGGCAGGTCAGCTCAGGCCACTCTCCCGGTCCCAGGACAGCTGCCTCTCCACGGCCGTTTCTGGGGGAGTCTCTGGGGCCAGGGGTATGGCATTGGTGGCCTGGAAAGGCTTAGGAACATTTCTGGAATACAAAAGAACGCACTCAGCCAGCAGGTGGATATAGGAGGCATAAATCCAGAATAATTTTTTCTGCTGAGACGGTTTTGTTATAAATCTATGGAGGTGTGGGAGGTCCTCGGTGCTCGTGATATTATCCCTGGCTTCTGCGTGGAAAGTGGCTGGGAGTGAGGGCTCCATGCTAAGGAGAAACAGGATTTGCACCTAAAAGATTTTGTTTTTTGGTTCGTTGGGATCTGGTATCTCTCTCTTTCTTTTTCTATTCATGCTGTTGATAGCGAACAGATAACCTATCTCTGGTTCTTTAGGAACTGTGGGAATCCTCCCCTTACCCCCCCCCCCCCCCCCCCCCCCC
>NW_006785619.1:2173394-2191663 GCF_000442215.2 Lipotes vexillifer
CCCCGCCCCCCGCCAAACGCATGCGTGGGGTAGAAAAGGAGGCAGCCCAAAGGTGGAGGGGAGTGGGTTGGAGAGAAGGAAAAAGGAAAGAATGAATGGTGAGCAGATGGGCCCTTGTGTTCTCATCAAAGCTTGCTAGTCTGGGGGTGGGGGAACCGAGAAATCTTCTAGGCCATTGTTTCCCAAAGCGTGGTCTCAGGCTGCAAGAGCCGCACCTGGGAACGTGTTAGCAATGCAGAGTATTGGGCACCTTCTCAGACCCACTGAATCAGAACTTGCATTTTAACAAGATTCTCCAGGTGATTCATATGTGCCTTGAAGTTTGGGGGGGACACTAACTGGGCCACATTTCCTGGCCCAGAGATGTGAAATGGCTTGTCTGTGATCCCACTGGTGGTTAACCGCAGAGATGGGACTTTCTCCCTGCTGTTTAGATGAGATGGGGCAGTAGTATCTCACGTTTGGTGCTAAGGATTCCGCACCTGGATGAATCCATTTGCATTTTGTATCTTGGGGACAAAAGTTTTGAAGTTGGAGACCTGCCTCTGAGTTAACACACAGAGCTTAATACCCTAAGGGCTGTGGGCTTGGTTTTGATCCTTGATTTGACATCCAGTCACTGGCATTTCAAAACATACTTTGTTCTTTCATCATCACCATCACCATCACCATCACCAATCACCATCATCGTCCTCATCACCACTACCACTATCATCATCATCATCACCACCACCACCACCATCATCATCACAGCACTGACCCTTTATCAGGCACTTACTGGGATCCATGCCCTGCGCTTAACACACAGGTTATCTCACCTGTCACACCAACCACGTACTAATCTCATTTAAAACTGAGGAAACTGAGGCTCAAAAAGATATATACGTAATGTGCTCACAGTCACTCATCTGTAAAATAGAAGAGATGGAATTTGGACTGGGGCCCATGTGACTCCAACATCACACTTATTTACAAACTCAGGAGGTTAGGTAAAACTGTAGTATGTTTTTGTATTTGTGACATACTCCAAATTCTGTGATTCTGGGGCAGAAGTTATCCTGTAAGTGCCAAATTTGTTTTGTTATTATTACCATATGTTAAAGTGTATCAAGACATTTTATAATATAAACACAAATGTCTATGTCGGTTTAAGTTTCCAAATGCAATTTTAATTGTATTTTAATTACAGACTGAAATGGAAATTCTATATATCTCAGCTAGTTGAGAGAAAAGAATCCTAAGTGCTCAAATAAAATGTGATTTATGCTGTTGCCAAAAAAAAAATGCGAAGGACATGTGAGTACTATGTCCCTAGTTATGACTGTTTCCAGATTATACATTTTAAGAGAAAGAGAAAGTTGGGGGTCTGGGGGTGGGGGGAGCCCTGTGTGAACATGGAGACATTGGATTAGATTTATGACCCGTTCAGCTGGACATCGATGCCCAGGTTATGACTGACTTCTCCCAACTTCTCCACAGGTTGGGCTGATCGGTTTATTGTATTTGTAGCCTATGGTGAGGTCGGTTGGCAAACTAAGTCCTTAGGCTTGATACCAAGGAACATTTGGTGAACTTGGCATTGGGCAGGGTTCTTAGTTGCAAATAACAGAATCCACTACTCAAGCACAAAGGGATTCATTAAAGAGTTTAGATAACTCTCAGAATTGTTGGGAGGGCTGAAGAAAAGATTCTAAGTGGACTTTCAGGGACAAAGACCCCAAATCTCTCCCAGAACAAGCCACCAGGGAGCCACTGTCTCTGCCACAATCAGGAAGTTGCAGAACCAGGCAGTGGAGGCATTGCTGCAGCCCCAGAACCACACCTCCCCTGCACTGCCCACCCCAGGGAAGGATGCCCCCTGCCCTGGCTTTCTCCCTGCAGATTCATACGGGAGCCTAACTGGCAGAGCTTAAATCACACACAGGCCTAGCTGCAAGGGAGTCAGGGAAGGGTTCCTGTTCTCCAGCCCCTGACTGTGGATCAGAAGACTTACAGCCACCACCTTGGTAGCTTTGCCTTGAAAGATAAACAGAAAGTGTCCAAGTCTGTCACTTTTTATATTAAATTTGAGAACTTAAGACATTATTCAGTAAATACAGCAAATAGACTGACCCAGCGTGCCCAAGAGAGCAGGCCTAGGGTAGTATGGAAAACATTCTCAGACCCATCTCCAAATCTCAACCATCCCTCTTTCAAGTCTCTGTGCCACCTCCTCCAGGAAGCCTTCCTCCCAAGGTGGAAGTCTCTATCCTCTGCATTCTCAGAACACTTTATCTGCCCACTCTCTAGGAAGTTATGATAGTCTCCTTTATTTGATAGTTAATGTGCTTCCAAGTTTTTTCTTCCATGTCTTTCTTTTTGACTTTATTTTTTAAATAAGAGAATATTGCTGATACAGTACCTTGGAAGTACCTTTCATTCTCCTATTTAGTTCCATTAAACTCCACTCCTCCCAGAGACAAATTGTATAGTTGATTTGTCTTTCCATGTTTTTTCAACTTTTACTACATATAAGTATCTACACACAATACAGAGTGTTGTTTTATGAGTAAATGAGTTTATCTAAATGCTAGATGTATCATTTTATAACTATGTTTTCGAGATGAATCCATGTTGCTTCCTTGGGCTCCACTTCATTTTTTAAAAAATTAATTAATTAATTAATTAATTTATTTTTGGCTGCGTTGGGTCTTCGTTGCTGCACACAGGCTTTCTCTAGTTGTGGCGAGAGGGGGCTACTCTTCGTTGAGGTGCACAGGCTTCTCATGGTGGTGGCTTCTCTTGTTGCAGAGCATGGGCTCTAGGCATGCGGGCTTCAGTAGTTGTGGCACACGGGCTCTAGAGCACAGGCTCAGTAGTTGTGGCACACGGGCTTAGTTGCTCTGCGACATGTGGGATCTTCCTGGACCAGGGCTCGAACCCGTGTCCCCTGCATTGGCAGGTGGATTCTTAACCACTGTGCCACCAGTGAAGTCCTACCTCGTTCACTTTAAGGGTTATATGATATGACATTGTATAAACAAGCTACAGATCATTTATCCATTTCCTATTGATGGCCATTTAGCCTTTCCCCCTGTTTTCTCTTATTATAAACATTGCTGCAATAAGCAGTTCTGTCCGTACTTCCCGGAGTCATGTGTGGGATTTTTCTTGGATGGACACCAAAACCCATAATTATTTGGCTCTTTCCAACACTACTAGATGCTGCCCAATAGCTGTTCAAGATGATTGCACCAATTTCTGCCAGCTCTACAGGGAGGATTTCATTTCTCCCTGCCGTAGCTAACACTTGATATTGTCAGACTTGTATATTTTTGCCAGTCCATTGGGTGTATTGTTTAAATTTGCATTTGCATCATTCTTTAATTTGCATATGCCTGCTTATTAGTGAGGTTGAGCATCTTTTCCTATGTTTTTTTGGCTGTTCAGGTTTCCTTTTCTGTAACATGCATATTCATAGCTATTGTGTGTATGTGTGTGATCTATTGGCTTGTCTTTTTCTTATTTATTTGTTGAGGTCTTTATATATTCTGGATACCAATCCTTCGTTATGTGTGCTGCCATTGTTTTCCCCCAGTCTGTCGTGGTCCTTCTCTACTTCTGTCCTTTGTATCCTCTGATGTGGTTTTGCCACATGCAAATGCTTGAATGAGGGCAGACTGATGTTTCCCTACTGGATGCTGCCTGACTCAGAACCTCAGTGTCTATATCAGTGAGAAAACCTGAAATCCCTTTAGGAGCTGCCCCTTGAGGTGGGGAAAGCAGAATTCCTTTCCCTCCTTCCCACCCCCTACAGCTTTCTCTGTCTAGGTGTATTCGTTTTCCAGGGCTGCCCTAACAAATTACCACAAACTGGGTGACTTAAAACAGCAGAAATTAATTTTCTCACAGTTCAGGAGGCCAGAAGTTTGCAATCAAGGTGTTGGCAGGGTTGGTTCCTTCTGGAGGCTCTGAGGGAGAATTCGGTTCCTGACTCTCTCCTAGCTTCTGGTGGCTGCTGGAGACCTTTGGTGTTCCTTGACTTGTAGCCACGTCATTCTGGTCTCTGCCTGTGTCTTCACATAGCCTTCTTTTCTGTGTGACTCTGTGTCTGTTCCTTTTCTGTTTCTTATAAGGACACCTGTCACTGGATTTAGGGCCCACCCTAAATCCAGGATGATCTCATATCAAGACCCTTAACTTTGTTACATCTGCAAAGACCCTGCTTCTAAATAAGGTCATATTCACAGGGACTGGGAATTAGGATATGAACATATCTTTGGGGGGCTATTCAATCCACTACATCTCAGAGAACAGCTAGGTTAAGAGGTTAAGATCAGGGTGTGTGTGTGTGTGTGTGTGTGTGTGTGTGTGTGTGCAAGAGGGTGCAGTGTTGGGAGGATATAGGAGACGAAAAGTAGGTGCCCAGAGGAGCAGTATATTCTGTGAGGTGCCATTCCCCAGAGAGGAGTGGCCGTACATGTTAGACATCGTAGTTTATCACATTTTCTATGTGTTCAGAGTCCCAGAAAACAGGCAGTGGGCATAAAGGAGGATGCCGCCTGGCTGAGCATCAAAACCTGGCCCACAACAGAGCTGAGCAGGTGGCCACACCCCTGCAAAAGTGGGCTGAGATGGGACCCAGCATGGGTTAACTCTGACCATTAACAGATATCGAACTTGTCCAGATCCCGCCCTTTTGAAGATCAAAGAAAACAAACAGGACCCATAGAAAATACAGAGCAGAACCAAGGGAAAAAAAGAGTACCATTGATCGACCTTCGTTATTTGTGGATTCCTTATTACCTACTTGCTAAAATTTGTTTGTACCCCCAGAAACAGTCCTCACGGCCCTTTCACAGTTACCCTGGGATGAGCAGAGTGGGGAGGAGTCTGAGTCACCCCGAGGGCACATTCCCAGCTGAGGTTGCACAAGGCTACGCACCGCCTTCCTGTTTCAGCTCATGCTGTAAACAAGCGTCCTTCTTGCGGTCTACTTGGTGCCACATTTTTTGAATTTTTGTGCTTTTTGTTGACGATTTCACTGTTTAAAATGGCCCCCAAGTGTAGGGCTGAAGTGCTATCTAGTGTCGTAAGTGCAAGATGAGCCTCATGGAGAAAATCTGTGTGTTGGATAAGCTTCCTTCAGGCATGAGTTATGGTGCTGTTGGCTGTGAGTTCCAGGCTAATGACTCAACTGTATATTAAATAGGTGTCTTTAAACAGATACACACAGGCAGCAAGGTTCAGCATTGATGGATCTACGATAACGCTGCGGCCAGAGGCTCGTAGGAACCTAACGCTGTGCTTCCCTTAGGAGCAATGGTTCAGTGTTTGCACATTGAATGTTCCCGCAACCTTACAGAGCGTGACCGCCGTGAAGAGAGTCATTGTATCTGAAAGAGCCCGCCTCTGAAAAGGATCAAACCACAAGATCCGGGAGCAAATGTCAGGAAGTTGGCACCCTCAAATGGCAAGGAGATACTCTCTGTGCAACCAAAGCCAACACTCCTCAGTTGGGGACAGTCTGAGATTAAAAGGCAGCAGGATAAGGTGGACGTGGAGATGGAATATAGGGAACGATGACGAGAAAACGGAAATGTTCATTGCAGGATCCAAATCCGTTTAGCATGCAGTAAGGAGAAAAACATGTGTCCAACAATGGATGAGTTAAAAAACTCTCCTAAGGCTATAAAGTGAAATGTGTATGATTCAGCTATTAAGGTATTGTTGTATAATATTATATGTAATATAATTAAATTACACTATGTCATATTACTTATTGACTTAAAAGGAGTAAGGGGAAAAGAGAGTATTTAAAATAGTATAAGCATATGATAATTCTTAATTTTTTTAATATGTATATGTACTTATTTATAAAGGTCTGGGTGACTATATTAAGGTATTGAGGGTAGGATAAAGGTTACTTTTAGTATATAACATGCATATGTTTCTGTAGTGTTTGATTTATTGCAAATAAATGTATTGGGTTAATTAACTTGGGTTAAAAGATTAAAGCTGGGAAGCACTTCATCCTCTGTTATCTCTTGGTTCCCACTTGACTGGCAGTGTTTATCCCATGGCTGAATGATCTGTGTCTGTGCCCGTCTCCCTTTTTAGACAGTGAGCCACTTAAGGGGGCAGTCTTTGTATTTCTAGAAGGCGACACACTGGGCAGCTCACGTAGGATGCTCAGGACATTCTTCCTGGGGGAGGAGCCCCCCCCAGCTCCCCCCACCGCATCCTCCTGATGCTCCAGGCTGCCTCGGCCTCAACAGCCCTCCCTCCGCCAGCCTGAGCTTCTCCCAGGTGGGAGCACCTGGGCGGGTCCAGTGAAAGTGGGAAGACGAAGAACTAATGACTCGAGCTCATTCATTCTGGTGACTAGAAGTCGTGTAGAGGCTGCTTCAAGGCTCTTGAGAAAACCTTTGGAGTTTTGGATGGAGCGTGGGAACTGGAGGTAGTGTGGTGGGATTGTCCAAAGGTCCACTGTGTCGGTGTCCGCTCAGCATGCCTCCCCAGGTACCGGGCACCCTGCTCACCTGTCCCAGAGCTTCCGAGAGAAGGTCATGACCTTCAGCAGAAGGTCATGCTGAAAGGGTGTCCTTGTCCACAGAGGTTCCTGGAGCTGGACAGATCCCGCTGAAATCTGGAGAAGGGTTTGATAAATGCTCTAAATGCTCCCACTTGTGTGTGCTGGAGTTCAGTTAAAAGCCAGCTTCACAAACACAAATCAGGACGCCTCTGAGGGAGAGAAGGCAGGCGGGAGTGAGGTCTGTGTGCTGACTCGTCTCCTCCCAGGGGTGGTGACACACGGCTCTGACATTTCCCTCGGCCGCAGCCCCCAGAGACAGCAGGCCTGGCTGTGCTGAGGTTCTGGACCCAGCAGCCTCTGATGGAGTGATGGACGAGAGCCGGCAGGGCAAGTAGGGGCCAGGTACCCACTGGGCCCTAAGCCCTGGGGGGGCCTCTCTCCTCCTCCCCCTGGACAGTGGGAGAATTTTCCTCCCGTAAACAAAACAAACAGGGGCTGATGGGTGGAGGCCCCAGGGACAGGCTGGGTGGCCCTTCCTTCAACCTCTGCATTTGTTTTTCCGGGGGGCAGATCGTGGAAGCTTCTCAGAGGCCTGGAAAGCCGCCTGTGGGTCTCATCATCTCATTTGGATCATCTTATTTGGTTAACCGAGCGCCATGGCCTCTTGGTGCTGGCGAGGGCTCTGTTGTTTTTGGAGAAGAGGCTGTGAGCCTTTCAGACCCTTGTCCGCACAGGCAAGCGGCCCTGCAGAGCTCAGAGCGAGGGAGCAGGTGCTCCCTGGTGAGGGCAGGCCGTGAGGTGTGGCGGGCAGGGCCCCTGCAGGGTCAGGAAGCATTCCTGAGTTGTGACCCACCTGCCCACCAACTAGCTGTGTGGCCTCTGCGGTCCTTCACTTCACTGGGCCTTGGCGGCCCCACTTTTGCTACATAAGGTCCAGCTGGATGATCTCTGGCATCTCTGCTGGCTGTCTGCTTCCCTGAACCATTGCAGGGGCCGCTGGGATGGTGGGGGCTTCCTCCTGAGCCCCCCTCCTCCCCTGCCCCCCTTTCTCTAACCCATCTCTCCGACTTTCCCCCATTTTATTTCCGAAGCTGAAATCCCAGGCTGTTCTGTGGAGGCGAGGAAGACGGTGCCTCTGCCTCAGCTTGAAAACCGGGGCCAGGAAACGCTCCCCATCCATCACATTCCCGTTGTCACGTTGGAAGGCCCCAGAAGGTCAGCTTCCAATCGCCCCTCAGTACAGAGTCTTTATTTGTATTGCCTGGGGGACTGCCTTTCACAGGGCTGGTGGAAAAATACCCCTTGTCCTCCCCAAAAAAGGTGTTAGAAATGTATTATTTTGAAGCTAGACAAGAAGTAGAAGCTGAGAGAACATTCCAATATATTAAAATACAAGTATGGGGGCTTCCCTGGTGGCGCAGTGGTTGAGAGTCCACCTGCCGGTGCAGGGGACGCGGGTTTGTGCCCCGGTCCGGGAGGATCCCACATGCTGCGGAGCGGCTGGGCCCGTGAGCCATGGCCACTGAGCCTGCGCGTCCGGAGCCTGTGCTCCGCAATGTGACAGGCCACAGCAGTGAGAGGCCCGCGTACCGCAAAATTAAAAAAAAAAAAAAGTATGGGATATAAATATTTTTAAGTGTTGAGTGCATCCTGTTTATTTATTGTCGATGGAGGATATCTTGTCTGCTTTCGGGAAGGATTTGTGGCCGAGGTGCAAAGGGTGGCTTTTGATATGAGAATGTGTTTTGTGGCTCCCTAAATGGGGTGTGGGAGAGAGGCTAGGGCGGCCCCCTCACTTGACAGAGGAGGGGCCTCGGTCCAGCCCAGCCAGGAGCCACACTGGGGAAGCTGCAAGGCCTGAAAGGGTGCTTTTCGGAAAGTCTGGATCAGACATGATGTTATAGGAAAAAATGCAGCGTCTAAGGAAACAGCGCGTGAATAGAGAGAAAGCCGGGGGACAGGGCAGGGAGGCGGAGAGGACATAAAGCAGATTGTCATCGGGGAGCCGAGGAAAGGCGCTGCCTGGCAGCAGGGGCCGGGCTGCTGCCTGGATGGGAAGTGGTAAAGGGCAGTGTGCTCCCCGAGGGAAGGCCGGACATCGGGGCAGAGCGGTTGCAGAATAGCCGGTGATGCCAGGAGTCAGGCTGCACATTTCTGAAGCATGAGGACTGGCAGAGCCTCAGACAGAGGCACTGGCCTTTGGTCTGTGCCCAGAGGAGTGACTGTGGCCTTGGAAAGCCTCCCTGTGCAGGGCTCGTTGTCTCCCTCGACCCCCAAACCTTTGGGGTGGGGGAACAGGGTCCACAGAAGGGAGCCATCTTGCCCAAGACCCCCTTTGGAAGGGCCTGAGAAGGCCGGGCTCTGCCCCCTTTTGTCCCCTCCATGTTGCAGCTGGAGAGGGATATAGGTGTCACATCTCAGGCTGCAGGCAGCTTCCAGCAGCTTCTGAAAGCGAGGATCATGGGTCGTACCCCCGGCTCCAAATCCTGCCTCTGCCACTTGCCAAGTGACCAGGGTGGGGGGGCAAGTTAAGCTTTGTGCCTCAGTTTCCTCACCTGTACAAGGGGGTTAATAATCGTGCCTCCTTCAAAAGGATGTGAGGATTAAGTTAATTCTTTTTAAAAACAGCTTTGCTGAGACATAATTCACATACTGTAGAATGAGCCCATTTGAAGTCCATAGTTCAGTGGCTTCTAGTATATTCAGAGTTGTGCAACCACTCCGGTCAACTTTCGTCACCCCAGAAAGAAATACTGTGCTCACCAGCTGTCACTCCTCTTTTTCTCGCATCCATCAACCGCCTTTCCCAGCCCTAGGCAACCACTAATCTACTTTCTGTCTATAGGTTTGCCTATTCTGGACAAATTTCATATGATTGGAATTATATAGTATGTGGTCCTTTGTGACTGGCCTCTTTCATTTCCCATCCTGATTTCCAGGTTCATCTGTATAGTAGCATGCATTAGAACTTCATTCCTTCCTACGGCCAAGTGATATTCCATTGTATGGACATGCCATATTTTATTTATCTGTTTATCAGTTGATGGATATTTGGGTTGTTTCCACTTTTTTTTTTTTGAGGTACGCGAGCCTCTCACCGCTGTGGCCCCTCCCGTTGCGGAGCACAGGCTCCGGACGCGCAGACTCAGCGGCCATGGCTCACGGGCCCAGCTGCTCCGCAGCATGTGGGACCCTCCTGGACCGGGGCACGAACCCGTGTCCCCTGCATCGCCAGGCGGACTCAACCACTGCGCCACCACTTTTTTTGGCTATTTATGAACATTTGCGAATAGATTTTTGTGTGGACATGTGTTTTCATTTCTCTGGGGTATATACCCAGGAGTGGAATTGCTGGGTCACATGATAACTCTTTGTTTAACTTTTGAAGGAACTGCCAGACTGTTGTCCAAAGTGGCTGCACCATTTTACATGCCCACAAGGAGGGATGCAGGAGGCTTCCACTTTCTCCTTATCCTTGCCAGCACTTGTTAATATTTGCCTCATCCGGGTGGCTATGCAGTGGTATCTCATTGTGGTTTGGGTTTGCATTTCCCTAATGGCCGGCGATGTTTAAGCCTCTTTTCATGGGCTTATTGGTCATTTGTACATTTTCTTTGGAGAAGTGTCTGTTCAGATCCTTTGCCCATTTTAATTGGTAAGTTAGCTCTTAGACGTGCTTGGAGGAAGCTTACGGAAGTTATTGTTAGGGAGAGTCCCCAGGGCTTGGCATGCCAGACTCCTCACCTACCTGTGAGCAGGATTTGGGGATGGAAGGTGGGTGGTGACACTGCATAAATGGCCAGGTGTGCAGTAGTGGGTGGCTTTCTGTTTTCTTCAAATATTCCCCCACTTGGGGAGAGGCTGGAACATTTGCAACTCGCCACGGGCCAAATACCCGCCTGCCCCTTTCTAACTTGGTTTTCCCACATCCCTCTGGCAGGGCACCTGGCTGCCCACACTTGCTGCCTTTGGCAGTGACTTCCTTGCTGCTCTGGTTTTGGATTCTGTTCATCCTCAAGCCCCCAGGAGGCTGCTGGTAGGGGTGTTGGCAGTGATGAGAGCCCCATCGAGATGCCCCGAGTCCTGCCCTATCCCCCTCCATCACATCACGTTATCCCCGTGCTGTTGTGTGCAGGCTGCTGGCTGCTCAGGTGGCTCCTGGGCTCTGTATAAACTTTCCTTTTCCTTTTCTTCTTGCTTAAAAATACTCAGGTTTTTCCGAGAGTTGATCCATCCTTGGTGATGATTGAACTCAAGTTTGGTTTGCCCTCAGCACTTCAAGTACATCCTCTGTGCCTCCCTGGAGACTTGCGTGAACCTCAAGGGAGGAGCCCATCGGGGACCTTGAGGATTAAGCCCCCAGGCTATACGTCATCCCAGGTGGTGGGACCAGGAAGGAGGTCGGTCCTGTTTCAGTGCAGGGCCACGTGGGGCTAGGGGAAATTAGGACACCAGTGGTCCAGGTGGACACGTCGGGCAGAGAGCTGGATGTCGTAATTAAAATTCCCATGAGTGAACCAGGGCCCCCCAGCCAGCTTGTTAATGACCCCACTGGTGATAAAACTCCTGTCTGCTCCAAAGGATGGTTTTCTCCTTCTTTTCCTAGAGGCCATGTATATTCAGATTCTAGTTCCCCGTGGCTTTCACTCCTTTTCCCTTTGAACTAGCACCTCCGCAGCAGCCTCTCCCTTCCTGCGCCGCCGTGCTGGGGAGAGTTAATTTTTCATCCCACAGTATAATATCTGACAATTGTGCCTCATCCTATTTTTGGTTTCCTCCCCCATGTTCTCTGTTCTTCCGTGCCTATTCCAAGCGTGCTTCCTCTGTGATTTCCCCCCGCTCTGTTCAGGCCCTCATTTTCTCTCTGGGACCTCTCGGCATTTTTATGATCATGATGATTCTGGCACTGGGATAATTTGTACTCGCTCACGTGTGCTCTGCAGAGGCTCTGCTGCCTCCCCCCACTTCTTCTTGTGCCCGTGAGGCATTCAGCCAGCACCACCCCCCATCCCCTTATAGGAATGCGGTCTGCAGCATCCCACCCCTCTGGTCCGCCACACCAGGACCCAGCCCAGGATTGGCAGTTCTGGTCAGGAACCGTCTTTCCCTGGACACTTCAGGACAGCTGCCTCTGCTTTCACAAAGCATCCTCCCCTCCACCACCCCAGGCTTTTCTGCTTCCCCACCCGCCGTGATCACACCTACTTCCTGTGTGTGACCACTTCCAGACCTTTCGTGGTCTCAGTCACCTCCCCTGACACCTCCTAACGTGTCGGTGCCTCTCTTGATATGGCAGAGCTGGAATACGACCGACCCCGTCAGGGTCAAGGGCGTGTTGTCATTCTTGCTCTGTATGCATTTGGGTTCCTAAGGAGTTTCAGAATTACATTCTTTTAGCGGCAACACTCACTCTCCCCACACCCCGAAATCCTCTCGTTTGGTTCATAACTAGGAAATGGTGACTTCGACGGGACAGTGACTTTTATTTCCCAGTGAGCCTCCTGATCAGACTATGAGGATGCTGTGACCTTTGACGGAGAGCAGGCGAGAGGGTCCAGGGGAGCCTTACACACCAAGCAGTGGTCAGGTTGTCAGGGCATAACCCCAGCCTCCCAATCTTGTGCTCTTGTTTCTGATTAAACTGTTTGTTTTACTTATTCATGTTACAAAGGCAGTGCCTCTTCATGGTAGAAAACTTGGAAGACAGAGACTAGGAAAAGAAGGACATGCAAGGGACAGTTAATCCCACCAGCCCGAGTGACTGTTAACACCCCAGAGTGTCTGTCACCTTGTAGACCTTTATCTATGCATGTATGTTTCTGTAATATGCAGTCATACTGCTTTTTAGTTAATATGTTGTTGCTGTCTTTCTATGCTGTTGAATAGTCTTATACTCTGTAGTTTTGTGTGGCTGCATAGTATTGGTATCTGTGGATGTACCACGACTTAATCAGGCATTAAAGTTGGACTTTTGGGCTGTTTTCAGATGTTTTGCACTCTAAGCTTTGAGTATCCTTTTAAGTGGATCTTTGTGCCACTCTCAGTGTTCCCTTAGGATAAATTCCCTGATGTGGAACTGCTGGGCCACAGTAAGTACATGTTGTATCACATGTTGTTTTAATATGTGCTGTGTCATAGATGTCCCCCAAATCATCCCAGTTTACAGCGTGTGGAGTGCTCGTCCTTATTTCCTCGTATGTATTGGGCACCAATTACTCTAAAATATATTGGCCAACCTGGAAGACGAAAAGTGGTATTTGATTGTTTTAATTTATGTCTTCAAAAACTTACAAGAAAGGTTGAACATTTTCCCTAAGTTTATACTTTGCGGATTACCTATTGGGCCATTCATACATTTTTCAGTAAGAGTTCATCTTTTTCCTTAATGTACTCTTTATATGTGAAAGATTGTAACTTTTAGTCCATCTTTTGTCTTATAGATATTTCTCTGAGGTTGTTATTGATTTTATTGTTACTGAAATTTTAAAATTTGTGGTGCTTTTTGACATCAAGTTTAAAATTGTCATATAGTCAGATACATGTTTTGCAGTGTTTGCTTTTGGTGTCATCCTGTAGAAAAGCGATCTTGACCCCAAGAGTATATAACTACTTACTTTTTCTTCCAGTAATTTTTGCAGCCTCATTTCTTACATGTAAACTTAATCTGTCTGAGATACCTTGGTAGAAGGAAAGGGAGTAGAGTGTAGCTATTATACTTCCTGGATGGTCAACCAGTTGCCTCAACACCACTCACTACCTAATCTGTCTTTTTTGCCTCAACTTTTCTCCCCGTTTTTTGGATATAAACAGATCTTATTTTAGACTTTCTATCTGATTAGTTTTTCTTCTCTATTCTTATGCCAGTTCATTACCATTTTGACTCTTGGGGCTCACGATACACTTTAGGACTTCGGGAGGCTTGGTGATCTGTACACCAGCACCAAGAAGCAAAGGATTATTCATGTTGTTGTACCAAGTTTTTGAATATACTTACAATCGCCAACCTTGCTGGTGAGGCTAAACCATCTGTAGTTTTTTAAAGCTAGTCTCCAGGGATCCTGAGTACAGTGACTTTGTCTTTTGAGCCAGCGAGGGCTCGAATGTGTTGGCAGCGCTTGGTCCCCTGCCCCTCAGCCTCGCACAGCGCCTGATCCGCAGGAAAGGCGGGTCTGCATCACCCCAGGTCCCTCAGTTCCCACATCTAATAATCACATCCGTTTTTCTTAAAAATCAGTAGTCCCACTCTGCTGACTCATGTTCTCTGACTCTCAGATGCTTTTCTTCCATAATTGGGTGTGCCGGGCACCATCCTTGCTTTTTCCTTCCCGAGGTAGGGAATCCAGGGTGGAGATGTGGTGGAGGACACGGAGGTCCAGCGAGTGAAGGATGCCCTTTCCCTGCTCTCTTCCCTGGGCCGTTGCCCTGACAGTCGGCAGGACAGATCGTCCCCTGGTGCCCTCCTCCCCAGCAGCCTCTCTCCGGATTCCACTTCCTGAGCTGCAGGGAGCTTGTGGGTGGAAGCCTGCTGGGTAGTTTGCCCAGCCTCCCAAGAGCTCCGTGGCCACACCTTGGGCAGGGCCTAATGTGGGCCTGGGCCACACTCAGACTGTGCTCAGCCCAGCTTTCTTTTCCGACAATGATGCTGACGATGACAGTGACCTCAGTGATGACCGGGCAGTAGCCAGATGATGAAGAGGAAATCCTGCAGAGGCCTCCTGTTCACAGATCACAGTTTAATGACTGAGCACCACCCTGTGCCCTTAACAGTGAGAGATGTGGTGGGGAGTTAAAGAAACCTGCTTTTACAGTGCCTGGTCCTGCTAGCTACAACCAGACCCTGGGACCTGGCTGCTGCGGTGTGAACCCTGACTCTGCCTCTACTGTGATACTCAGACGAATGACTTCACTTTTCTGTGCCTCAGTTTCTTCATCTGTAAAATAGGGTTGTAAAACAGGGGTGATGTGAGGATTAAATGAGTTGGTCTATGTGGACGTTTTCCAGCACCTGGCACATGCTTTGTGTTTACAGTTAGTAGTATTGTGGTAGTTGTGTATATGCCTGTCTTTCCTACACTTCTAGCTACTGCAGGCTCTGTGAGAGCCTTTGTCCTTTATTTTTATTTTTCTGTATTTTAAAAAACTTTATTGAAGTAGAGTTGATTTATAATGTGTTAATTTCTGCTGTACAGCGAGGTGATTCATACACACACACACACACACACACACACACACACACACACTTTTTCATATTCTTTTCCATTAGGGTTTCTCACAGAATACTGAGTATAGTTCCCTGTGCTACACAGTAGGACCTTGTTGTTTATGCATCCAATATATACTAGTTTGCATCTGCTAATCCCACACTCCCAATCCATCTCTTCCCCACCCTCCCCTCCCCCTTGGCAGCCACAAATCTGTTCTCTATGTCTGTGAGTCTGTTTCGTAGATAAGTTAATTTGTGTCATATTTTAGACTCCACATATAAGTGATATCATATGGTATTTGTCTTTCTCTTTCTGACTCACTTTGCTTAATTGGATAATCCCTAGGTCCATCCATGTTGCTGCAAATGGCATTATTTCACTCTTTTTATGGCTGAGTAATATTCCATTGTATATATGTACCACATCTTCTTTATCCATTTATCTGTCGATGGGCATTTAGGTCGATTCCATGTCTTGGCTATTGTGAATAGTGCTGCTATGAACATAGCGGGGGCATGTATCTTTCCAAATTAGAGTTTTGTCTGGGTATATGCCCAGGAGTGGGCTTGCTGGATCATATCCTCTGTTGTTTTTTGTATTTGCCATCACACAGCCTGCCACAGGGTTGCTGCTCAGCAAGTATCTATTAATGATAACACTAATGCCAGTTATTGGCATCCCTTAGTGTGCTGGGCGCAATCACATTATCTGATCCAATCTTCACAAAGTGTTTAAATTAAATGTTACATCTGTTTTACAGATGAGAAGGCTGAGGCTCAGGGGAATCTTAAGTCACTGGCCAGGGGTTGTCCAGCTGACAAGTGGCAGGGCCAGGAGTCGTCTGTGGTCAGCCTGGTTCCAGAGCAGAGTCAGGGTGAAAGGATGGGTGATAAATGGCACAGGGTCGGGGGCAGGGGGGAAGGAGCAAGGGAGACACGTTTGAAAGAGGTAGAGAATGATGTTCATTGAAGGAATTTTATAGGATCTAGTGAAGTGGGTGTCGTAGGGGTGAAGGGCTAGTGGGCAGTCAGGAGGGGAGGTGTGTGGACCTCACGTCGTTTGGTTTGCTTGGGAAGTGAACAGCGAGGGGTGTGCAATGAGCTTGTCATGACAAGGGGCTTGGACAGTGACTTTGGCCCCCACTTGGGCTTGTCTGGCTCGGGAATGGGGGCTGTAGTGGGGTGAGAGGATGGAGGACAGCTCGGAGTTGGGCTCAGACGACTGACAGGAGATCTGGGGTCAGACGGGAAGGTGGGAGCCACAGGAGGCAAGCTCACACGGGGGGAAGGAGGGAACATCAGGGTGTCCCAGCCCAGAGAGCTTCACGCTGCAGAGGTCACAGATCTCAGCTAGATCAGGAGGCTTGTGCTTAGGCAGTGCGAAGCCAGGGTGGGTGTTTGGGTGAGGCTCGGAGGGGCTTCTTTTCCCCTGGGGGGATGGGGCCATGTAGCGTGCATCCTGTGTACACCCTGGAGGAGCTGGACACGACAGCCACGGGTGCAGCAGGTAGAAGGAGGGCAGGCAGGGGGACGGGGTCAGAGTGGTGGGCAGGGGCTGGGTGATGGGAGGCCAGAGAAGGCGTTTGGGTTTCATTCCAAGTGTGGAGGGAAGCTCAGGGTGTGTGTGGAGCTGAGAGGTGATCAGATCCTGTTTGCATTTTCATAAGATCACCTGGCTGCTTTGGAGGAATCAGGGGAGAGGCCTTGGGGGTTTCCAGGTGAGAGATGATGGAGGCTAGGGGTGTAGAAAGGACGATAGGGAGAAGTGGACACATTTGGGACCCGTGTCCATTTGGCGGTCATGCCACCAGGACTTGGCGGGTTGCTTGTGGGAGCAAAAGGAAAGAGAAGGACCCGTGCGTGAGTCCTTCTCAGGCGTTTGTGTGACTCCAGAGCTTGGTGCCACTTGTCAGAGGATGTGGGTCCCATGCAGAAAGGCGAGAGTATTGGTTTCTTTGTCCCCATTTTGTGGCCCTGGGAACATCGTGCAGGCTGGGGAGCAGGATGTTAGAGGGGGCAGCAGATGCAGAGAAGGAAGACCAGACCTTGTCACCCAGTTTCTCTGGCTGTGCTCAGCCTCCACGGGGCACACTTGACCTTAAAAACCACTCTGGGCTCCAGGGGTGGAGAGGCAAGTCTCAGGGACCCCAGGCTTTCTGCAGCCCGGCCCTGGGGAACGGTGGAAAGTCTCCTGAGAAAACGTGCCACCAATGATTTTTTGATGAGTGAGACAAGAGTGGCTTGGGGCAGAGTTAATTTTCAGAATCAGGAGGAGAAAGCCCAAGTTCATCTAAGGGTATCCCAGCCTGCCCTGGCCTCTGTGGTCCAGCAGCAGGAGCTTCTGATCCAGTCCACCCACTCCAGAACCGTTCCTGCGGTTCACCGATGAAGTGGGAGGATGTTTAAGGATGGGCCGTGAACGTGGTGCTGCTGGCCACCGGCCATGGACCGAGGGAGCCAGCGTGAGGGGAGCGGAGGTGAAGGTGGCTCCCTAGTCTGGCATCTCAACTTGGCCATGAATTTTCCGCTTGTCCCCAGTGCAAGGCAGAGGAAATACTTCTCATCCTCTCTCACTTCCCCCCACCTTAGACTCTTGCTTTGGGACTAATTTTCTCCATCTAAACCTAAGGCTGCACCTGGTTGTTTTCCTCGGATTCAAATCTTAGGAGGAGGTAGAACCCAGAGGCCTTGGCATGCCTGGTCCCTTTGGTATACCACCAGGGAGTCCTCTTACCCATCCCACAGAGCCTCTAGAATGTTCCATTTCCACCCTCTTCCCAAGGCTGTGTGGCTGACGTTTACGTAAACTGAGTGCAGAGTCGTGACCAAAATCAGAATCTTCCTGGAATTTCCAGGCACTGAAAGAAATAGAGTAAAACAACCAAAATCCCATTTGACATTTTCAGAGATGCTCTGGACCAGAAGGAAGAGAATCTAAAACTTAACCAAGGGCCTGCAGCCCCGTCTTGGATGCTGCCCTGTGAGACCCCGGCCAGGGCTTGGTTTCTTCGCTTTGAAAGATCAGGGTGCTGGTTCTGTGATCCCCCAGCCCCTTCTGGCAGTAATGCTACCCGATGCTGTCCCCGCTCTCGTTACCTTGCGCCACATAAAGCGAGGGCCGAGGTGAACACCCTCAGTTACATCTTTGCAGAACTCAGACTTAAGGAAATTGAAAAACACTCCAGCCAGCGTGGAACAGGGTTTACAGTGGGTCCACTGGAGAAACCATTCAGGGGATCACGACTTGTAAGGCTCCAGAGCGGCCGGGGAGCCTGGGCCTCGTTAAAAGGCACTTTACCTGAAAGACCCCAGGAAGCCCGTCCTTGAGGAGGGAAGAGCAGAGTCAGAAATGAAGGTGGAGGGCTTCCCTGGTGGCGCAGTGGTTGAGAGTCCGCCTGTCGATGCAGGGGACCCGGGTTCGTGCCCTGGTCCGGGAAGCTCCCACATTGCTGCGGAGCGGCTGGGCCCGTGAGCCATGGCCGCTGAGCCTGCGCGTCCGGACCGGAGCCTGTGCTCCGCAACGGGAGAGGCCACAACAGTGAGAGGCCCGCG